>NC_045954.1:4970337-5280984 GCF_004382195.2 Drosophila sechellia
TGTGGCCAAATGTCGGCGATCTACCTTTTCAGCGAGGCACTGACCACGCAGCAGATCTGCGCGATGCACCGTTTGGGTCCCGGCTACAAGGTGAGTAGTTCGTGGGTGATGCTCTTTTCGATGGTTGGTGCCTTTCGGCTGCTGCAGCACTGGTGACCCGGTGGGTGACCTGGACCTGCAGCAGCACCCACCACCCAACAACCATCGCCTACTCGTATTCTCAGCAGCAACAGCGAGGGTCAAAGCGCACGCACCACTGCACCACTTTTGCACAGCCGAAATGCCGCAGCAAAACTGTCCTCGTCTGAACAAAATAACGTCATTTGTTCTTATATATACTTTAAAACATATATATATACATAAACATATATATACATTATTTTTTTGCTCTTTTTTCTCTCTCTCTCTTTCCGTGTTTTTTGAACTTCCTGTCCGCTGCACTGCTACAAAAATTTGCACCACACACCATGTGCTAAAAAAAAAATCACACACACACAAAAAAAAAATACATAAAAAAATAGTCGCAGTTCCGATTTGACAACGAGTGCTATCTGAATCTGCCGGACAATCACAAGCGGGTGAGTCACTTTCAACTTCTGCCAGCGACCTTGGGGGCATCAGCACTGTCGGGCGGCAGTGGGAGTGGCACCGGAAGCGGCAGCGGCAACGATGCATCAGCTGCAGCGGCAGCGGCTATTGCCGCCGGTCAGCAACAGCAGTTGCAGCTGCAGTTCCAAATCCTGGCCGCCGAGCAAGAGGCGCGTGCCATCGATTGGTCCGATGAGAAGCTCGATTTGAATGCGGCATTTGTGAAAATTCGAGCGGTTCTCACCGCCCGCAATGCAGTGACCTTAGCTGGCAGCAGCAGCGGCACTGGCACTACTGCTGCAGTAGCCACTGCCGCAGCAGCAGCAGCAGCGGGAGCGGGAGCAGGAACAACTGCTGCAGCAACATCTGCAGCAGCAGCAGCGGCGGCGGCGGCAACACAAAATGAGAATGATGCAGCAGTGGGACAGCAGCAACATGCAACACAACATCACCATGCCACAGCAACAACTGGCAGTGCGGATGATCCGCTTGGCCATTTGCCCACTGGAAATGCTTCTTCTTTTGGTATTTAAACTGCTTTTGTTTTGCGCATCTTTTGATTTTTAATTATAATTTTAATATGTTTTTATTTGGGCCACAATCAAGAGCAACTCCGTCGAATGTCCAGTGTGAGCAGCTTGAACTCAATGGTCGGAAGCGCCGACACTGAGGAGGTCAACCAGCTGAAAGCTGTAAGCAAACTTTCATTTCATTTTATCCTAATTTCATTTAGTTTTTAAGTTTCTCGTACTGCATTTCGTTTTACATTTCATTTAAAATTTATTTGCCAAACTATTTTATTTTATTTTTTTTCGTCCTAACAAACCTGCGTAATTTAGTTATTTCAATTAAGTTTTGTAACAACATTCCAGTGCCGTGTGTTTGTAAATATTTGTTAAAAAGTTATTTAATTAAGAAGTTATTGCTAACGTTGTTGATAAAGTTTAGTTTTATGTATCATTTTTATTGTTCTGGTTGCAACGAAACCAAAAAGTTATCACACATTTTTGGTAAGCAATTACAAAGTTACCGACAGCATTTAGATCGATAGTACGATTTTCCATTTTAAAGTTGTAGATGCCAACACAATGGCCGTGTTTTTTTTAGTAAGCAGAAGTAAATGTAGCGTATACCTGGGCAGGTGTCTTAAAAACTCCCATTTGGCCGTAGACAAAGGCGAACATGTAAGGCCAAAACCCCAAAACACCCACTCCACCCGCCGGAGATTGTTGGAAATCTTTGGGCGCCGCGCATGTTCCATATTCGGCTGGAGAATTTTCTATGCCCGTGCGCTACTGTATGCTCCACATTTCAGGACCCCGAAACAGCTATTATGTAGACAGCCAAAACCCACCCACCCACTTTTCACTTGCCACCCCATTTCGCCCACTCACCTGTGCCGTGTATTATGCCATTTTGTATGGCGAGCGGTGGGGGAAAGGGCGGGGAAAAGTGAGTGCTTTAGTTATTTTGAATGTTGTTTTTATGTGCCAAATCGGGAGTTGAGTTAATGGGATGGGAAAACACGGCCACACACACACACACACACACGCACACTCGCAATCACATTTACACAAACATTGCACTTTTAGGGGGAAAAAATGGGCGAAATGGGCGGGCGAGTGTTATGTTCCCTAAAAGAAAACTGTGCCGTCAAATAAATATTAAAGAAACGTTCTTTTAACAACTAAATATTTTGAGTTCTTCTTAAAAGTATCTTAACTTGGTTACATCCTATTATGTTTTTGCTTCTTAGTTTTTGCTTTTCTTAGTTTTATATTCTTTGAAGAAAACTGAAAGAAGTATTTTTAGCAGCAAATTAGGCAGCCAAAAACGTGTAATAATGAAACTATAAGCACTAGCTAACATGCCACACACGCACACAGGCAAACATACAACACACACACACTGCCAAAATGCACAAAAGGAGATGGAAACTCTAGACTCGAGGAAAATCTGCCCCAAATAGGAAAATGAAATGCAACGATGCGTGTTGTGTGTATATATTGTAAATATTGTTCATAAACAGCATTTGAATACTTTTATTTTGCACACACACATACACATAGTGCCGTTTATACGTTTTGTAAGCGTGTGTGTGTGTGTGTAAGTTGCTATTACCTAACAGAGTTTATTATTGATTCCCACAGAATTTATCAGAGCACAAATAACTTAGTATATGAACGAGCATAGTTGAGTTTGCATAAAGTGCTCAGTTAACTAAATTCACTTATTGAATTTCATATGTCTATTACAACTCACTGATCAGTTAGTAAAATGCCTTAAATAGCTTAAACTTTGGCTTCTTGCAGCCAAATTGAAAGTAACAAAAATCGTTGGAATCTGGCAACTCTGCTGGGTATTTAATGCTTCGGAGCTTCCGAACTTGGCTTTCCATTGGTCATTTGAAAACCTCCTCTCCTCCGCTGCGTGTGTTGCTGTGTGTGTGTCTTGTTTTTTTGTTTTTTTTCTTATTCGTTATCTTGTGTGTCAGCTTAAAGCCAAAGCCAAAAGCAAAGCTAAAGACAAAGCCTAAGTAAATTGCAATAACCTGACTGGGAATAAATCTTCGTTCGGTCGATAGGAAGTCCATGGAGTCCATGGAATCCATGGAGTCCTTAGTGCCCAGCTCGATGCCACTCGATGACTCGCCGAAAGCCCGGCCTAATCCCTGCCATATACACTCTCCCAACTCACCCAACCCCACCCCACATCCCGGATTCCCCAGATACCCAAATACCCACTGATGATTCCCACTGATTATTCAACCGCCTGGCCCGAACTCAACCAATCCACCTGTCTTCTTGCCCACAGGTGCTGTACGATGGCAAACTATCGAATGCCATTGTGTTCATGTACAATCCGGTGGCCACCGATGGTCAGTTGTGTCTGCAGTCGTCGCCCAAGGGAAACGTTTCATATTTCGTGCACACGCCGCATGCGCTGATGTTGCAGGTGAGTAAATGACACACCAGAAGGTGAACAGGCTTTGAAGATGTGGACAAGTCGGACGGAGTGGGACGACGAGTGGGGTTCTCCGAGTGGGCTCATAAGCCGCCCAGGGAGCATAAATTCCATGTAGAAATTTTACGACAACGGCGCATGCCTTGGCATTTCTTATTAGCCCCCGCAAAAAGTCCGAAATGGACCGGAAAGCACGGTGGCGTTGAGAACGAAGACCACGACGACGGCACTGGCCAAAATTATTCAATAAATTTTGTAGTAATTTCTTGGGTAAACAACACACAAATCATAAGGAGTAGAAGGAGCTGAAGGACCAGCAACACGAAGCTCGGCGAACGAACGTGTCCTGTGCAAAATATACGGGGCTGATGACAGCTTAGGCGATTAATAGAGCTCTGATTAAATTTAAATTTGCTTTTGCAGGATGTGAAGGCCGTGGTCACGCACTCGATACACTGCACCCTCAATTCGATTGGCGGCATCCAGGTGCTATTCCCGCTTTTCTCGCAGTTGGACATGGCCCACGAGGGTCTGGGCGACATTAAGCGGGATCCCACGCTGTGGTGAGTGAGAAAAACAATACACTATATGTATGTATGTTTGCATGTTGGCATAGTTGGGATTTTATAAATACCAGAGAACTAGATATTCGAATTGATGAACAACATTTGTCGGTTCATTGTAGATTTTGGAATTTAACCACACAAAAGCAAAGCCATGGCTTATCATTAATCGCATATATTATCCTATTTCCCCATCGATAGCTCCAAGCTGCTGGGCTTCATCTGTGAACTGGTGGAAACATCGCAGACGGTGCAGCAGCACATGATCCAGAACCGGGGCTTCCTGGTCATCTCGTTCATGCTGCAGCGCTCCTCCCGCGAACACCTGACTCTCGAAGTCCTGGGATCCTTCCTGAATCTGACCAAGTATCTGGTCACCTGCCTGTCGGCCAACAGTGATCTGCTGCTCAAACAGGTAAGTCGGTTGCGAGTTCAAATCCTGCTTGCCATATTGAATACGTAAATAACATACAAATATAAGGAAGGACGATTGGTTGCATTGCGGACAACGCTGCGTATGCGCAATGTTCTTGGCATGCCGTCTGATGTTATTTTTTTTTCTGTGATGAATGTAAAATGTATTTTTTATGTATTGTACTATATATGTATGACAATAACTAAGTTCGATCTAAGTGCCACGTTTTTTTTTTTGGGGGGTGGTTAAGCATGCGAAAAGCCCGCCCCTCACCAAAGAATCTCCTTGCGAATTTGATTTACAATTCTGTTACGCGTTCTTGTTGTTCGCTTACACCCAACAAAAACAAACAGAAAATGAAAGCCCAACCCATCGATTGTTTTTAGGGTGGCATGTTAACCCATCTCACTAAAAAAAAGTACAAAGAAAAAACAGAAAAGAAAGGGAAATCCCAAAAATGATATGCGATTTCATCTCGTTTGTTGCATTCTCTGTCTCTATCTCTCTATCTCTCTCTCTCTCTCTCTCTCTCCACACTCACATAAATATATATATACATATATATAAATCCAACTATATCTATCGCACTCACTGTGTTTTGCCTTTTGTTGATGATGATTTGATGATGATGATGATGGTTATGATGATGGCGCACAGTTGAACACAGGCCTGCGTAATCCTTTCAAAAAAGTAAACACAACCGTAAACAACTGCTCACATTTCTCGTTATAAGTAACTGCACTTGAGAATCTCTTAAGCAAATATACTCGTACTCGTACTCGTACTACTCACAAGCATCCACCCACACGATATATACACATATATATCAGGCATATTTATGTTTATTTTATGCCATTTGCCAGTCTGTGCAACCTGAAGCAAATATCTCCCCCTTGAAATCCCACTGGTTGCCCATTGAATTCTATAACCCGCTTAGTTTAAAAGGTAGAACATGGTCTCTTTGTTCTATTGTGTCAGCTGAGCGGAATATGGAATGTGAATTGTTCGACAAAGAGACCTTACTTATTCAAATTATATGGCTTTGGTTAATGTCGAGATACGATTATGTTAACTTATTAATTTTGAGAAATATCCTATTGTTTCTCTCTCAGTTCAGCCTGACAATATTTTTTTATGGTTTCATTTAATTTTATCCATTATCGTTTTGTTTTGTTAAACAGACCCATTGCATGCATTTGTCATACACTGTTTTTCTGCATGTGATGTGATAACTTATTGGCAAATGAGCAAACTGTTCCATTCACGCGTTTCGATTGCAATCAGTTGCTGGTATTTGTATTCGAGTCATTTGCGTTCCATTTCGTTTCGTTTCGCTTGCACTTTGCACCTGCCTGAGCACCGCTTCGATTCGCTTAATCAACTCAAAATCATAAATGAGATTAATCAAAATTACTACTACTTTCCCTAGCCAGAAATCAGCAAGACAAACAAATAGCAAAAAAGAAGAATATTATTAACTACAACTTAACTGTCTTCTTCTACTTTTGTCTCCTCTCTCTTTCACTCTCACTCTATATTACTCTCTCCCCTGCGCTCTCTCAATATCTCTGTGCTTTCCGCCACGCCCACCGTTCACCCACACGTTCCACACTCACGATCGCCTATCCATTTCCATTGTTCCCCGCTTCTTGCTATTGTGATCGCTTATCGATAACTCAATTCAAATGCGCCTCATCGACACTCAACTACACAACACAACTACACATCCACTGAAATCGAACATCAACAACTTCAAAAACAACAACCGAACAATAAACAACAACATAATAATCAACATGAACAACGAAACAGTTCTACCAGGTGAAGCTCAATTCTGGAATTTTCTGTACTTCTGTACCGTACCACTATATCCAATATATATAACATATATATGTTTCCGTTCCACTGTTCATAACGTTTCGTTTCATTTTCTGTGTGTGTGTGCTTACCGTAGTTTGTTGAAAATCAACGTGTACATAAATCATCATCCCCTCCTCTCATTCATCGATTTGTGTATTTATATATATAATATATATGTAAATATAAATACGTGCTATATACTCATTTAAAGTCATTTCGCTCTTCATTCCATTTTGTTCCGTTACGCTTTGTTGAACCGCAAAACCGCAGCGATAAACCGCATAATCTTATTAACTCTGGGGCAAACCCTGGGCGCAACCTCAAGGCCCCCCCTTAAAAACCCCAACGTCAATCCCAGATTTTGCCTTTCCATTGGCTTTTCCTGGTCCCCCACCACATATCCCATTTGAACCCCACATACTCCGTTGTTTCTCACTCAATTTTTTCAATGTGTCATTTGGATAATTGAAGCGAAAGTTGTGTTCACAGCACCGGATCGCACCTTCCTAATTGCTCGCCTGGAGTATTTCCAATACGTTTTTAAATGTATATCACACCACACCATACCGTTCTACATTCCTATGCTCCCTTGTCCTTCGTAAAATGAATAAATTTCTGGTTGCAAAAAAAAAAGAAGAAGAAGAAAAAGAAAAAGGACAAATGAAAAAAAAAAAAAGAAAAAATCAAGAGTTGAAAAGCTGCAAATATTTTTGTGGCACCTTTGGGGCTGCCGGTTGCATTTTTATTTTACATTCGGTGCACAGCTTTTTAATTGGGAAACTTCTCTGCCAGCAGTCGAGTGGTGTTGGGTTTTTGAGGGGCCTTTTCAGGGGCTTTGAGGGGTGTGAAAACCTTGTTGCATTGTTACTAGAGAGCCATGGCAACAACATTGGCGAACACTGGTTTTGACAATCCAACAAGTTGAGGCGATGGCTTAACAAGTTTTGTTTGGGCCCGGGCAAAAGCAGATGAATGAAATTAAAGCGGATTGCAATTCCCACTCACCAGAAGTTGAACTTAACTGGATTACGCTCAGATATTTTGCACACTTTAATGCCAGACATAAAGTGACTCTTCAGGCGATATTTTACTGGTCTGGTATTAAGCCAACTGGAAGTTTCAATTAGTGGGCTTGATGGTTTAAGCTGACTGCACTCTTGAGTAAAGAGTTTTTAAAACGAAAAGTGAAATATAGAAAGTACTAGATATGGGTTATACCTTCAAATAAATAATAGTCATTTTACATCTGGTACAAGGACTTAAGACCGAATGAATTTGGCTTCTTTAATTTAATTTAAAAGTACATGAGACCTTTTTCAGATCGAAAATCATTCATCCAATCATTTTACCATCATAATATACATCCATTTAAGAACTGTGCTATTTACTTACAGAATTTTAGACATAACTTAATCTTAGGCTTAACTTAACATAACCATTACTAGCGTAGCCTAGCCTAGTTATAGTTTTAGTTTTAGTTTAATTTAGTTAAGTGTTAACCCCTAAACATTTGAAGCTAACCTCATGAATACCGGAATGCAATTGTTTGTTTCGTTTCATTTCGTTCCGTTCCATTCCGTTCCGTTGGAATTTGATTTTATGTTCGTTGATTGCCGTTATGCTGTTGCTGCATGTGTTACCTGTTATATCCCAAAATATGTACTACTACTACTACTATCAACATCAACTACAACAACAACAATAAAAAAAAACCTGAAACTCATGTTTAACCGTATGTATACCGAAATCAAATTGATTTTTTATAACCTGCACTCCCTGGCCCTTCTTTAATATATCCACCTGCTTAAACCTCTTTTTGCCTATCCCCAACTACATACTATATCTATCTATCTTATATACACACATACACATACACACACACACACACCCTTCCTTTCCGAGCTACCCCCACAAATTGACTAAGTCACCCAATCAAATTGTGAGAGGACAGCAAAAGTTACTTGACTAATTCCCCGCAGTTGTTCTGTTTCTCGTTTCTTACGTGGCAGCTGCTGGACCACGTCCTCTTCAACCCAGCCCTGTGGATATACACACCCGCCAATGTCCAGGCGCGACTGTACTCCTACTTGGCCACCGAGTTCCTCTCGGACACGCAGATCTACAGCAATGTGAGGAGGGTCAGCACCGTCCTGCAGACAGTGCACACCCTGAAGTACTACTACTGGGTGGTCAATCCGCGGGCTAAGAGCGGCATCATTCCCAAGGGACTGGGTAAGTAGCACTTGGAACAGTGCAAATAATTGAACACGAATGTTCAGCTGTTGCGTATTTAGAAATGACTTAATGATTTCGCTTTTGTTTCCCATCTTCGCCAACAGATGGACCTCGTCCGGCTCAAAAGGACATCCTGGCCATCCGGGCATACATCCTGCTGTTCCTGAAGCAGCTCATCATGATCGGCAATGGCGTGAAGGAGGACGAGCTGCAGAGCATACTCAACTATCTGACCACCATGCACGAGGTGCGTAATCGATTCCCTCTACCCCAATATCTTCTTCCCCATAAAAAAAAAACTTTTTTTTAATTAATTGACATCATGTTTCCCCGCTCGTTTTGGTTTGACTTTCAGGACGAGAACCTGCACGACGTGCTGCAGATGCTCATCTCGCTGATGTCGGAGCATCCCAGCTCCATGGTACCTGCCTTTGATGTGAAGCACGGCGTGCGCAGCATCTTCAAGTTGCTGGCGGCCGAAAGTCAGTTGATTCGGCTTCAGGCCCTCAAGCTGCTGGGCTTCTTCCTTTCCCGCAGCACCCACAAGTGAGTACAGTGAAAGCTGGAGCGCTTAAATCCTCCCACTGGCACTTACTACTGTAATCTAACTCAAACTCTTTACCATTTTCTTTGATTTTCCACCATCAGACGCAAGTACGATGTGATGTCACCACACAATCTGTATACCCTTTTAGCGGAGCGACTGCTTCTCTACGAGGAATCACTATCCCTGCCCACATACAATGTTCTCTACGAGATCATGACGGAGCACATCTCGCAGCAGATTCTATACACACGCCATCCGGAACCAGAGAGTCATTACCGTCTGGAAAATCCAAGTAAGTGACTCGTCGAAAAATGTGATAAATTTTTCAATATTATTAAGAGCATATAAATATAAATGTTCGAATAATGTTTTCGAACAGTTAGCGTTTTTGATTGGTTTTATGATTTTCGTTCCTTTTCTTTAAGCACCTTTTCTGTTTTAATATCTTTGCCCATCCAGTGATCCTCAAGGTGGTGGCCACGCTGATCCGGCAATCAAAGCAGACGGAATCGCTGATCGACGTGAAGAAGCTATTCCTGCAGGATATGACCCTGTTGTGCAATAGCAATCGGGAGAACCGGCGCACCGTGCTCCAGATGTCCGTGTGGCAGGAGTGGCTCATTGCGATGGCCTACATTCATCCAAAGAGCAGCGAGGAGCAGAAGATAAGCGACATGGTGTACTCCCTATTCCGCATGCTGCTCCACCATGCCATCAAGCATGAATACGGTGGCTGGAGAGTTTGGGTAGATACCCTGGCAATCGTCCACTCCAAGGTGTCTTACGAGGAGTTTAAGCTCCAGTTTGCCCAGATGTACGAGCACTACGAGCGCCAGCGAACGGACAATATCACAGATCCTGCCCTGCGACAGGCTAGACCCATCAGCACGATCAGTGGTTGGGAGCGAGAGGAGCTGCATCACCAGCAGAACGGTGGATCTACAGCAGCAGTGGCTCCCAATCAAACGGCGGCTGTCAAAGGTTCTGTTTCGATTGCCTCACTGGAAGATGTGCCTCCGGTGGTTGAGGAAGAGGTGGAGGAACTGGAGCTGGAGGAAGTGGAGATCCAAGAGGGTCCCATAAGCGAAGAAACCGAACCAAAATCGGTGATAGCCAACATTTCCGACGTCTACAACGAGCAACTCAAAACCGATGCCACGTGCAATGGTAATTTGGAGGATGTCAAAGAGGAGGAGCCTGCGCAACAGCAAGCCGGAGACCTGGAGAAGCAACCGGAGCCATCTACTCCTTTGGGAGCTCTCAGGGAAACCCTACAACTTGGTGATGACATGGATGTGGAAGAACTGGAGTTGGCTACCGCCAAGGATGCCCTCAATGCGGAACAGCATGTGTCGCGAGTTCTCCAGGCTTCTGAAGCGGCACTCAACGATTGCAAAA
Source organism: Drosophila sechellia (assembly GCF_004382195.2). NCBI lineage: Eukaryota > Metazoa > Arthropoda > Insecta > Diptera > Drosophilidae > Drosophila > Drosophila sechellia. Next base: position 4,980,908 of record NC_045954.1, read on the forward strand.
TGGCCGTCGATGATGTCCTGCAGGAGTCATCCTCCGTCCTCAAGGACGAGGAGATCGAACTGGCCGTCAACGAGGTCGTTCAGGGTGTGCTCAATAACGAGAAGAAAACGCAATCCCAAGACAACAAGGATAGCAAGGAACAGCCGGGCGAACAGGATGTAAACGTCAGTCTCCTGAACAGCAAGAATCTGCTCAACAATAATAATAATAACAATAACAACAGTCCGAGTCCAACGCCCACAACGGCGACTGCGACGGCGGAGACGGAAGCGCAAACGGAAGTCAATGCCAATGAGATCGTGAGCAGCACAGAGGCGCCCAAGGCGGAAACGGAAACGAGCGTAGCACCGGAAGTAGAAACACCGGAAACGGCCAAGCCAAGCCCCATCGTCCCCAGCCCCGTATTAGCAACCAATCAAAAGACTGAAGATGCAGCCAACAAGCTGAACAACAACGAGAAGCTGGCCGAGATCAGCACGAGTCCCGAGCCACCCGCTGTGGTGGAAACGCCAGAAGCTGATCTTCTTCAGCTTTCCGATTCCGAATCGAAACCGAATAAGGAAACCGAAGCAGAGGATTCGGTTGCGCTGGCCGTTAGAGATATTGTCGAGCAACTCATCGACAAGGTCATCGATGCCACGGAAGCGGAATCGGCCAGCGAAACCAAAACGGAAACTAACAATAATGAGATACCCAAGAAGGAGAAGCAGACGTCAGAAGAGCCTGAGAATGTGGAAACTCCAGAGAGTTTGGCCGCTGCCGCCGAGGAAATTGTCCAAGAGGTTGTGGAAGCAGCTCTCGTAATGGTCCAAGAGGAGAGCCCTCCAGAGGAGCCAGAAGAGAGGGTGAATTCCCAAGAAGAGGCAAATGAAATTGGCAAGGAAGAGGTTCTTCTGCAGCTGGAGGAAAAACCAGCGTCTACTGAGCTGCAGGAAGCAAAGATAGAAGAAGATCTAAAGAAACCAGAAGATCCAAAAGCCGACAGCTCTGTAGAACCAAAGACCCCGAAGCTTGAGGAACCGAAACCCCAGGAAACTGAGCAACAAAAGTCCCAGGAGGTCGCCGAAGAACTACCTCAAAAACCAGAGGAGCAAGTGGTGGCCATTGTCAACCAAGTCCTGGACACTCTGGTAGACGATACGGTCAAGGCGGTGGCAGCTGAGCAAACCACTCAAACATCGCCAGCCCCCGAAGAGCAATCGCCGCAAATACTGGCAATGGAATCACCAGCAGCGTCGGTGCGGGTCAAACCCACTGAGGTGGATTCCACCACCCAGACTACGCCAAAGAACGAGGCCGGATCCAGTCTATTGGTTGAGCAGGTGCAGCAAGTCCTCCTGGAGGATGACGCTCAACAATCAGCAGGCATGACCATCGAAGATGAGGAATACTCTAATCAGCAGGCAGCTGCGGCAGTTGAAAATGCCAACAGCAGCCAATTGGATGCCAATCATTATGGTCCCGGTAATCCAGAATCCAAACAACAGCAACAGCGCTCCAAATCGGGATCGACCCGACCTATGTTCAGTCCGGGTCCAACGCGTCCGCCCTTCCGAATACCGGAATTCAAGTGGTCCTACATCCATCAGCGACTGCTCAGCGATGTCCTCTTTTCGCTGGAAACGGACATTCAGGTGTGGCGCAGTCATTCGACCAAAAGCGTCCTGGACTTTGTCAACTCCAGCGAGAATGCCATTTTTGTGGTGAACACGGTGCATTTGATATCGCAACTGGCGGATAACCTGATTATTGCCTGTGGAGGATTGCTGCCTCTTTTGGCCAGCGCCACGTCACCCAATGTAAGTATAGGTGGTCTAAATTCGGAATCAAATTAGTGAGGTTTTGGTGGGCAATGAAAAGCCAATATAAAATTGGTTTCAAAATGTTTCCTTTCCTTTGCCGCAGTCCGAATTGGATGTGCTGGAGCCCACGCAAGGCATGCCTTTGGAGGTGGCCGTGTCTTTCCTGCAGCGTCTGGTCAACATGGCGGATGTCCTGATCTTTGCCACATCCCTGAACTTCGGCGAGTTGGAGGCGGAGAAGAACATGTCCAGTGGTGGCATTCTGCGTCAGTGCCTGCGATTGGTTTGCACCTGTGCGGTAAGGAATTGCTTGGAGTGCAAGGAGCGAACGCGCTACAATGTGGGCGCCTTGGCGAGAGATGTCCCTGGTGCAGCCCATTTGCAGGCCCTCATCCGCGGAGCTCAGGCATCGCCCAAGGTGAGATATATCCCCTCCCATGATATCCTCTTTTCCGTTTCTAAATCGGACGTTTTGAACAGAACATTGTCGAGTCAATAACCGGTCAATTATCGCCTGTCAAGGATCCCGAGAAGCTGCTCCAGGACATGGACGTCAATCGCCTGCGCGCAGTCATTTATCGCGATGTGGTGAGTAGTAGATATGGCATGGCAAAGATATATATTGATTCGTTGCCTAAACCCTGCGTATTTCCTGCACCATTTCAGGAGGAGACTAAGCAGGCGCAGTTCCTCTCGCTGGCCATAGTGTACTTCATATCGGTGCTGATGGTGTCCAAGTATCGTGATATCCTGGAGCCGCCGGCAGAGCCGCAGATCCAGCGTCAATCGCCAGTGCTGCAACGCACGGCAGGCGGCGGTAAGTGGCAACCAATTGAGCCTAAGATCCACCGACAAAATCCCCGGTTTTGCCCGAAATGCCATATATACATTTATATAGTATATTATACTGTACCCATTTACTAGAGATGATACTTTGTGGGTCGGGCTAAATGAACTTCTGCCGGCGGCAGTCTTTCAGTTTCATTGTGATTTCGTGTTCCGTTCCATATTGTTTTCTTCCACTTGTGTTTCTCGGTTGCGTTTCCTTATCGGTTCGACTTCCGTTTTTGTTTCGTTTCAGATTCAGTTTCCGATTTTGAATTTTGATTTATCTTCTCTTGCTGCACCAAAAACTTCACGCTCGTTTATCGTTTATACCTTTTGGCTCTGTTTTTTGATTCGGCCGCTAGTTAACTGGATTTGTTTTCCTTTACCTATATATATATTTCCTATATATAGATATCTATTTATATATATAAATATTTATTGGTTTTGTTGTTCTATATTATCAATTCGTTCCATTTCTCATCTTGGTTTCGGCTTGTTTCCGCATTTAGTTTTGTGTTCTGTGTTTTTTGAACAGCTGAACAAAGGTTTTTTAATGGTAGATGCCACGCGATGAGAATTTTTTGTCGATCCACCTTAAAGCCCACGACCAAACCACCCCACCAACCACCGCACTTTAACCGCTGGACCCACCTTAATTTCCCTCTAGAACTGCTCCCATGTGCGTGTGTGTGTTCCCTTTCAAAATATATATCACCACCTCTCCCACATAATTATTCCGTATACTGTTCTCCCCTTCACCCACCAATCCACTCCCAACTCCCCTTTTACCACAATCTCTATATATATATATTTATATACATTTATATGCATACATATAATCACTAGCTATTAAGAACACAAAATATCTCATGTCTGTTCCATTGTTGGAGATACTATTCGGTTTTATGTTTCCTTTTCTTTGTTCCGTTTACCGATGATTTCATTTCACGCTGCTTTTTCGGATTTATTGTACAAAAAATACCATAAACTCAACAAAACAAAAAAAAAAAAACAAACAAAAAAAAAAATGAATTTAAACGGAAAACTGATTATGAATCAACCAACGTATACCTCGCCATTGCCTCACAACCCGCCATTTAATATGTGTGTAAATACCATAAAAAAAACTGCAACTTTAGAAGCCGCCAGTGCGCGTCCTTTGTTCCCCCAATGGTCGCATCATGTTTACCCGCAATTCCTGCCCGAATCGCACCAGAATCACAACAGCAACATGCAACACCAGCAGCAGCAGCAGCAACACTACTACCAGCAACAGCAGCAACAGCAGGTTGCCCACAATCATAGCCATCATCACATGACTGCCGCTTACTACCAACAGCAGCAACAGCAGCAACAGCAGCAGCAGCAACACCAGCAAGTTGCTGCAGGACAGCAGCAGCAGCAGCATTCGCCCACTCCTCTGGCCACACATTCGACCAGCTCCTCGGCCAGTTCCACGGCCACATCTCAGCCAGCGTCGAGCTCCTCGCTCTCCAGTCTGGCATCCCAGAGTCAGCAGCAATCGCATCGCCAGCTGCACAAGCAGCAACAGCAGCCACATTACCATCCACATCAACCGCACTATGGATTGATCAACGGGCACCAGCAACATCCGCAGCTGAATGGTAAACATTATGCGGAAAATGGATCGACAGCGGGATACCATCCGCATTCGCATCCACATCCGCACGGTGGTTATATGCGAAATGGTGATTCGTCGACTGTGCAACAGAATGGTATGCCGGACTATCAGGCAGTGGGTCTGATGAATGGTCATGGCTCTGGTGGAACGGGTAATAACAATAACTCCAGCCTGATGAACAACATGCGAAATCTGCGAAATGGCGGAGCTAACTCATCATCTTCGCCACCGCCGGGAAGCCATCAAGGTATCCCAGGTGTTGCAACAGCGGGAGCTGTTAATGCAAATGCTGCTGTTGGTGTTGGCATGGGCGGAGCCGTGGGTGTGGGCATGGGGGGCGTGCCAGGGGGCTTGGATGGAGGCGTGGCCTACAAGACGAGCAACATAAATAATAATTATCGCTACAATGGACGCAACGCATCCGCTGGAACAGGTATCGCTCGTTCGACTGTCGTAGAGTTTATCTAATTCAAACTTCGCACATCTGCCCAACTATCTGTGTGGATCTGTATACTTAAATGTGTATTCTATCTATATGTCTGTACATCTTAGCTAGAATGCCAGGTTCCACATGGAAGGTCATCGTAAATTTATTGAATGCGTAAATTAGGGTTCAGAATTGAACTAAAATTTAAGAATTTAAATAGTTATATTTCCTTTATTATGACTATCCCAGTGGAACAAGGCTATTGAACTTAGCTGCTAGATTGTTGCTCACTTTCTTGCCTTTCCTTGCGATTCGTTACGATTTGATTAGTTTTCTCTTTTCATTTTTGTCGTTTCACTTGCCTTTCATTTCCTTGACTTTCTGTATTCTCGTAGATGTGTGTGTATTTATATATAAACAATATAAAGATATGTATAATAAAACACATCCGTCCACATACAAAAACACACTGAAATGTACTGAGACATGGATTTATGTAAATATTCTAAGCCAACTCTTTGTAGTGATTTTTACCTATTCGTTGGATGTGTGATTGTGTGTGTGTGTGTGTTTATGAGTGTGGTCTTGTGTCTGTGTTGCACACAAACACACACACTCATTCTTTAGGGTTTAATAGAATGTTCCTTTTCCGCCTTCTCTTTGTTTCGCTTTTAATTGGTTTTTACGAATAAATTCATTCTCGCTTCAATTCAAAAGTTGAATTTTACGAAGAAGTAACTTAGAATTTATAAACATTACCCAGCTTTTTATTTTAAGTGTGAGCTCATCGAATGTATTAAGTAAATTATTTTGCATTTTCGCCTGCTCAATCTCGGCAGTTTTCCTTGATCATTTTACCCAGTTTCATCCTATAATTTTCTGCTGCACACTGCACCATCAACTTTTATTTGAAATTTGAAACAATCATAGTTTCTAGCTTGGAAAATGTACATTTCGATGCTGGTTTCCGAAAATGTTGCTTTCAACTGTTAATTGCCTTTTTGAGGAGGTGTTTTTTAATTGGGGTTCTATCTTCATCTAATGTGTGTGTGGAAAATGGCAAAAATGATGTAATGGCTAGCCCACAAAATTCTCGGCCACACTACGGTATCCAAATATGCTTTCAAAAACTGCAATCTATCTTTGTAAAACTCGCACATGCACACAGTGACAGCTAGAAATTTTTTGACATGTTCGGAGCTCGAGGATGTTCTTCCTCTTTCTCTTTTACCCTGGCTACTGCTGCTGCTGCCTTTTTTCCTCGTCATTTTTGTGCTGTCAGCTGAAATTCATTTCATTTATCTTCATTTGCAATACACTCGCACACACACACACACATAGGCAGAGCCGAAAGCTGGAAAACACCACCCACTTTCCCACCGGCAATGAAACATAAATCGTTAATTCTACATTTTATGAAAATGAATTACACGAAAATTATACAATTTGCCATTCATACACATGGCTCTGTGCCTGTGTGTTTGTGCCTGTGTTCCTTTGCCTGTGTGAGTGGGCAAGCGGGCAAGTGTGAGTGCGCATAAAACATTTCGCAGACAGGCCATAAAACGGCATTCGGCACGCCTGCATTTTAAAAATTGTAAAAATTGTCATTGGACATGGTCAGGGAAAAGACCGTGCAAAAGAAAGCTGGGAAAACACGAAAAATTGGATGCCAGCAGCTGGCTTTTCTTTTTTTTTTTTTACTTGAACATTCAAAATACTCTGTAAAGCGAAAAAGTTCACTTGAAGAACTGGTCACTTAAATCACAAGTAAATCTGCCTTCAAAACAATAGTTTCTATACCTGAAAATAACAATCATATTTTGTTTAGCATTATTTTTCCTGCATGTTCAGCTTTAAGGAAATAATCAAAGGACATTCACTGGCCATAGATCCTTTTAACACGGCATTGCGGTGCAACAACAACATTTCCATTACGAAATTAATGGCAGCGACAAAAATGTAAATTAGTCTCACCGAAAAATACGAAAAACGAACACACAACAGACTGGGAGGGAAAAACTTTGGTATAATTTATGAATGGACAAGAGGGAAAAATGAACAAAAAAAAGTGGGAACAGTTTGTACAACTGTTGGAGCCGATAACACGCTCCGACTTCTGTACAAAAGTAATTTGTGACCAGCTCTCTTTGAACCTGTCTGTGTGTGCGTGTGTGTGTGTGAAAGTGGTAGTAAGGGCGTGGCAGTGCATGAAAATAATTGCAAAATTAAACCGAAAAAAAAATTATAAAAAAAAAATGAAATTACCGAGTGAGGGAGGAAAACCGGAGGCACGAAAGTGTGGCATACTTAACAGGGTCCACGAAAGAGATGGGGCGAATGAATGAGGCTATAGACAGAGACAGAAAGCACGTGTCTTCCCGGGACAATCATAAATTTCAATTAAGCCAGATCAGGACATGGCCAACAGTTGAACAAGGTTAATTTGCGGATAAAAGCCAGAGAGCCAAGTCCAGGAGAATCGTACAAATTATTAGCTTTTGTCTGCACAGGCAAGCAAATGGGCGGCACTTTGGAAACTTGGTGTTTCTCTATTCTCTGTATTTCCGAAAGATTGGATTACGCGCAGTGCGCTTTCATCGCTCCACACACTGATTATTGCAAAATGTAGTTTGAAATATCTACTAAAAACCAAGGAAATGAAATATTCATATTTTTCTACGCACCGATATGCTTAATCCTCTACAACACCTCTGTGTGTGTGTGTGAGCTTAAGTTTGTTTTACATTTTTCGTTCTTCGTATATTATTTGATTTCAATTCTTCAGTTTGTTTACAGCTTCGTAAAGTAATTTCAACAGATTTCTACTCTAGTATTGTATTGTAACTGCAACAACAAATAACGAATAACAAATTTTGAGTAACATATACAAATCACAAAATTCAAATGCTAATCTCTTTATTATCGTTTCATTTTTTTGCGTCCATTTTTGTGTGCTTTTTCCCAGGTGGTCGTCAAATCCAGGATAGTGACTACGAAATAATTGTCGTCGATGAGAACAATCCATCGGTTTTGGCGGATAATGATTCACATTCCAGTGGACCACCATCCATAAAGGTGAGTTGTTATATTCATTAAAAATTAGGGCTAATTAAAACAGAGTATTTTAAATACAGAGAAAGAACGTTTTAAAAGAAAGCAAAGCAAATATTTTGCAAATTCTCCTTTAGAGAAGCTTTGAAAGTGCCCTTTATTAATACTACACTTCTTTGAAATTTTAATATATTTTTTTTGTTGAGATGTGTGTGTATGAAAGAGTGTTGCATGTATGAGCGTGGCAAGATTATGTGTTCGAGTGTGTGCATCCTTGATTAGACTTAATTCATAAGGTAAATGCCAACGAAAAAAAAAAAAAAGCCAAAACTAAATTTCATTTGCATGTGCAACGAAACTAAATTATTTGTATGCAAATCAATCACAACGAAAAATGTCACAGGCCAACCAGACAGCAACAATAGCAACAACAACTACTACAACAACAACAACAACAACCCATATTAACAACAACAACACTAAGACAACAACATCAATCGCTCCAACAGCAACAATTAAAATTCAGCAACAACCATTGTCACCACCAAAGCCGTTGGTGCCACAAAAATTGCCAAAGGTAAAAAGATCCCAAAAAGCTAGAAAAAAAATACAGATCAAAATCAGCAACAATTATTGCAACTGCAACAACAACAGCTTTTGACAGTCAGAAATTAAAAAAAAAAAAAAAAATTTGCCCACCCACTGCACCAATTTGATAACAAAAAGAAAAAACACACGTACAGCTACAAATACATTTGACGCACTCGAAAAACACCCGAAATTTCTGTACATTAAAAATGAAAGCTCACATTTCGGTTTCATTTTTCATTTTGTAGCCTTTCATTCATTGCATTTTGATTTTGTGTCTGTTTTGCCGTAGAACTTTAATTGCTGTCCCAAATTGTGTTGCCTGTAGCCATTGTTTAACCATCGTACTTTTGTCTGTAATTTGGTTAGCCAGCATTTGCGTCAGTTTTGCCAATCGCAATTAAATACCATAAATTTCGATTGTAATTTCAATAAAAAATGCTTTACAAATTATTAGTTGCAATCTATATGGGAATACGATTTTCGTAGATACATATATCGATTTTATGCTTTTTAAAAAACAGCTTATTTCATTTCATTTGAAAGCTACCGTTATGGGAATAATAGTTTTAATGTACTTAACCCTAATCGAGGCTTTATGAAATGAGCTAAATGTCAATAATTTTCGTAATGACTTATTCATTAATATTATCCAATCACTATTTTGCTCTGATTTGACATTTAAATGTGTTACATTGATTTCTTGGCCATGAGCTTGCAATTAAGTTGGATCCATGTTTCATTTTGTAATCTCCACCGAAAAATCAAGGCACTTAATGAGTCGCAAATGCACGCCCAGCCACCCAAAGTGCTGATAAAACCACCTTGTGGCGCCTGAAAGTATGCATCATTGTGTGTGTGAGTGCTTGTGATTTATCCCATTTGCGTTTGTATATGTTAATGTCTGCGTATGTCTTGTGCAATTAGTGATACATAGCTGTAAAACACACACTCTTACACTTAAACTCACTCTCACATAGAGCACTTCTTGGCTTTTATCGCTTTTTTGGGGTAAGCCCCGGAGACCCCACCGTATATCCCACCCCACACCCGCACACCCTAATGAACTACTACTACACTCGCATTATTTATGCCCCACGCTCACTCACACACACACGCACACACCCAGTGATTAGCTGTCATTTGTGTGTGTGTGCGTGTGAGTGCTAAGTGCAATGCTACTTCGCTCTCGCTCTAAGGACATCCTCCCTCGCACGTATAATACGTATACCTCCCCCCTTAATGAATGCGTGCATATATCACAGTTGACAAGATTGGAGACCCCGGAATGAGGCATTGGTTTTGGGTGGTGCGTGAGGAGACCAGGCGGCGGTGGGAATTTGTGGGTGCTCAACTAGGGATACGGACACCGCAACACTCGTGAAATCGAGGGCAAACAAAGGCGATTGATTTCGTGCTGATGACAAGCTGATGCCACACGCAACAGCTGGTGTGGGGCTTGGGGTTTTCCGCAATTCTAAAATCACCCTAAAAACCCCCAAAATCGCACCATAAAAGTACGTATGGTTCTCCCTTGAACGGACGAAATACGGACAAAACGGACACTCGTTGGTGCCTGACAGCTGACATTACGCTTAACAAAATTTGTCATATGCTATGCGTGTTTCATTCCTCACCATTCCGCATCGTTTCATTTCGGTGCGTTCCATTTCGCTTGCCTAATGTCTTGTATTCTACCAAAATCAGTGGGTTCGAGTGAATCTGGACTACTTTTATGCAAATCACTTGACAAACTGTCGCCGCCATGGACGCCGATGAGTGACAGTTGTTGAATAAACAGGGGAAACCGAAGGGACGTTTTGGGGGCAAAACAGGATGGCGAACGGATAGGCGTTGGGGTTTAGGTGGCGATCCCGGGTCGAGAGTTGATGACAAATGCATGTGTTGACAAAACGGACGGACGGGGGCAGTGCTGCTTGGGAATTTTGATTTATAGTCCAATGTGCATAATTAATGTGCAAATGATAGGCATACATCAAGACCCTCGCAAACACGGCTCGCATCAGAACGCCCACACACACACATCCACAAGCGAAAGAGTGAGGTGGCCTGCACTGAAAGTATTATGGCAATGAAGTTTAGAAAATCCTTATCAACTACAATGTGAAATAGTATTTGTGTATTTTATATTACGAGTGCTTAGATAGTTGCACTTTTTCCAAACTTCATTGCCGTATCTGTACTCTATTTCGCCGAGTGTAGTAGAGGAAAACCCACGTCCGAAATTGGGGACCCATTTGATTGCTCTTCTACCGAAGTCCATGCATATTTTGATTGCCTACTTATTTTCATATCTCCTTTCCCCCCACTAAAAACCAAAAACAAAAACCGAACAAAATCAAATCCCAGAGCGTTGACTCGGATGTGGGCTCCCTGAACATGAACTCCACGGAAAACGAAGTGCCCGAAGTGGAGTCATCCAGCGAGATCCTAATCGATGACCACAAACCGAGTCACTCGAACGACGAAAGCTGGACGGATGTGAATCTCAACGAGGATGCGGCCGTTCAGGCGGCAAGTGCCGGAATAGTTGTGGGTTTGGTGGATAACGGAGGTAATGTTATATCCGACAAACACGATCTGTCCCATCACAACCAACAACAGCAGCAGCAGGCGGGAATCATTGGTCAGCAGCAGCAACATGGATCACTTGGTCATTCGGAGCGGGGTGACAAGCCCGATTCGGAGATTTCGGTAGTGCGAGTGCCTGATGGTTATGGTGGTGCTGGTTCCGGTGGCGTGAATTCCGGACAAGGTCAGGGCGTTCCACCCAATCAGCGTCCTCGTCCCGAGGAGTTGCCCATGAAGGCGCCCGCCTTGGTGGCCCAGCTGCCGCTGACCACACCTTCGCGAGAGGCCAGTCTCACCCAGAAGCTGGAAATCGCATTGGGGCCAGTGTGTCCGCTGCTCCGTGAAATCATGGTGGACTTTGCTCCGTTCCTTTCGAAAACCCTAGTAGGCTCCCATGGCCAGGAATTGCTGATGGAGGGCAAGGGTCTGACGACCTTCAAGAACTCGCATTCCGTCGTGGAGCTGGTCATGTTGCTCTGCTCTCAGGAGTGGCAAAACAGCCTGCAGAAGCACGCAGGATTGGCCTTCATTGAGCTGATCAATGAGGGTCGCCTGCTTTCGCACGCCATGAAGGATCACATTGTTCGGGTGGCCAATGAGGCGGAGTTCATTCTCAATAGAATGCGAGCGGATGATGTCCTCAAGCATGCCGACTTTGAATCGCAATGTGCACAGACCCTTTTGGAGCGCAGGGAGGAGGAGCGAATGTGCGATCACTTGATAACCGCCGCACGTCGCAGGGACAATGTGATTGCCAGCCGTCTCTTAGAGAAGGTACGAAACATCATGTGTAATCGCCACGGAGCCTGGGGCGATTCCAGCTCCACATCCAGTGGTGGCGCCATCGTTGGAGCGGTGCAAAAGAGTCCTTACTGGAAGCTGGATGCCTGGGAGGATGATGCCAGACGTCGGAAACGGATGGTGCAGAATCCGCGCGGATCCTCGCATCCACAGGCCACACTGAAGGCGGCTCTGGAAAATGGCGGACCTGAAGACGCCATCCTGCAGACTCGCGACGAGTTCCACACCCAAATAGCCGTCTCGCGGACTCATCCCTCGGGTCAGCACAATGGTGAGCTACTGGACGACGCCGAGCTCTTGATTGAGGATCGCGAGTTGGATCTGGACCTCACGGGTCCCGTCAACATCAGCACCAAGGCGAGATTGATAGCACCCGGTCTGGTGGCACCCGGCACTGTCTCAATAACCAGCACTGAAATGTTCTTCGAGGTGGATGAAGAACATCCCGAGTTCCAGAAGATCGATGGCGAAGTTCTCAAGTACTGTGACCATTTGCACGGCAAATGGTACTTCTCCGAAGTGAGGGCCATCTTCTCGAGGCGATATCTCCTGCAAAATGTGGCCCTCGAGATCTTTTTGGCCAGCCGTACGTCCATACTATTTGCCTTTCCCGATCAGCATACGGTCAAGAAGGTAATCAAGGCCCTGCCCCGTGTGGGAGTGGGCATCAAGTATGGGATACCGCAGACGAGGAGGGCCTCCATGATGTCGCCCCGTCAACTGATGCGCAATTCGAACATGACCCAAAAGTGGCAGCGTCGCGAGATAAGCAACTTTGAGTATCTTATGTTCCTGAACACGATCGCCGGCAGGACGTACAACGACCTAAATCAGTATCCAATCTTTCCGTGGGTGCTGACCAACTACGAGTCCAAGGATTTGGATCTCAGCCTGCCGTCGAACTACAGGGATCTGTCGAAACCGATTGGCGCCCTGAATCCATCGCGCAGAGCCTATTTTGAGGAGCGTTACGAGAGCTGGGACAGTGACACCATACCGCCCTTCCACTATGGTACGCATTATTCCACGGCAGCATTTACGCTGAACTGGTTGGTGCGCGTGGAACCGTTTACCACCATGTTCCTGGCCCTGCAGGGCGGCAAGTTTGATTATCCCGACAGGCTGTTCAGCTCGGTGTCGCTGTCCTGGAAGAATTGCCAGCGTGATACATCGGATGTGAAGGAACTGATACCAGAATGGTATTTCCTGCCCGAAATGTTTTACAATTCATCGGGCTATCGACTGGGTCATCGCGAGGATGGTGCCCTGGTGGATGACATTGAACTGCCACCCTGGGCCAAGAGCCCCGAGGAATTCGTGCGCATCAATCGCATGGCACTGGAGTCGGAGTTCGTGTCCTGCCAGCTGCACCAGTGGATCGATCTGATCTTTGGCTACAAGCAACGCGGTCCCGAGGCCATTAGGGCAACCAACGTGTTCTACTATTTGACATATGAGGGCAGCGTTGACTTGGATGGCGTTTTGGATCCGGTGATGCGCGAAGCGGTCGAGAATCAAATCCGCAACTTTGGCCAAACGCCTAGTCAACTGCTGATGGAACCGCATCCGCCGCGCAGCTCTGCGATGCATCTATCGCCTATGATGTTCAGTGCGATGCCGGAGGATCTCTGTCAGATGCTCAAGTTCTATCAGAACTCACCAGTCATTCACATCTCGGCCAACACCTATCCGCAACTGTCGTTGCCATCTGTGGTCACGGTAACGGCGGGTCATCAGTTTGCGGTGAATCGATGGAACTGCAACTACACCGCCTCCGTCCAGAGTCCCAGCTACGCCGAATCGCCCCAATCGCCGGGTTCCAATCAACCACTGACCATCGATCCAGTTCTGGGTGAGTTAAACTAGGTCATACGAGTAGGACCTTCTGGACAAAGTATAACCGATTAATTGTCATCCTCAGCTGTTCATGGCACCAACAACAATAGCAATGCGGCCAGCCGACGTCATTTGGGCGATAACTTTAGCCAGATGCTCAAGATACGCTCCAACTGCTTTGTTACCACAGTGGACAGTCGGTTCCTAATCGCCTGCGGATTCTGGGACAATAGTTTCCGGGTCTTTGCCACCGAAACGGGTATGTTGCGATTAGCTAATATCGCTTCATTGTTTCATTTGAGCATCTCACTTTAAAAGCTACTTCATAACATCCAAATTGTTTCATTTTTTTTTATTGTTACAGCGAAAATCGTGCAGATTGTATTCGGTCACTTTGGCGTGGTGACGTGCATGGCACGTTCCGAGTGCAACATCACCTCAGACTGCTACATAGCCTCCGGATCGGCGGACTGCACGGTGCTCCTGTGGCACTGGAATGCCCGAACCCAGAGCATTGTGGGCGAGGGCGATGTGCCCACACCTCGGGCCACCTTAACGGGTCACGAACAGGCCGTGACATCGGTGGTGATTAGTGCCGAGTTGGGTCTGGTTGTCTCTGGATCATCAAGTAAGTATAAACTATTGTGGAGACGTAAGAGAAAGGAATGGCACCGAAAAGGGTTATCTCTTTCCAGATGGACCCGTACTTATCCATACGACTTTTGGCGACCTGCTGCGCTCACTGGATCCACCAGCGGAGTTCCATTCCCCGGAACTGATAACCATGTCCCGCGAGGGCTTCATTGTCATCAACTACGATAAGGGCAATGTGGCCGCCTACACCATCAATGGCAAGAAACTGCGCCACGAGACGCACAACGACAATCTACAGGTTAGTTCTTTTCCATTTTTGTATAGAAAAGTAAATATTTCCACAATCAAAAAGCTACCAAACCATTAATAACCTACTGTTTTCATGAATAAACTTGGATTTTTTTTTTTTGCTATTTTCAGTGCATGCTACTGTCGCGCGATGGTGAATACCTGATGACCGCCGGTGATCGCGGCATCGTGGAGGTGTGGCGCACCTTCAACCTAGCACCACTTTATGCCTTCCCCGCCTGCAACGCGGGCATCCGATCTTTGGCCCTCACCCACGATCAGAAGTAAGTGAAATGCAATAGTCTCTGCAAAACTCATTCAATTCAAATTCAGGGGATAATTCTCGTAGGAGGTTCAATCAAAAGCGGCTTAAATTGGTTTTAACCCTGTATTCACTTCACTCGTTCCCCTTTCTTCCAATTCTTACTCTACTGTAGATACCTTCTGGCCGGACTTTCGACGGGCTCGATCATAGTATTCCACATCGACTTCAACCGCTGGCACCACGAGTACCAGCAGCGCTACTAAGTTTGGACACTTCAACATTGCAGTAACCCACGACTCGCCAGTTAACAGAGGCCAAGGAAGCGGAACCGGAAGCGGAAAGTGAAACAGAAACGGAAATAAAATATAAAAAACGATCGCAAAGCAACTACAAAGTACTTACAAAAAAAACGGCGCAAGGAGGGCGAAGCGGTTTTTTTCTATACAGACCTTTACAACTCTAGGCTAGTAAGCAAAACTATGTTTTTTTTTTGTCTAGTATTAATTGTGCATTAGTGTGTGTTTGGCCAATGAAAGCCAGTCAAAAAAAAAATTAACAAAAAAAAATAGAGAACGGAACAGAACAGAAGATGCGAACATTTTTTTTTACTAGAGTTAACGAAATGTATGTTAAGTTATGGCAAAATGGAGGAGGGCAAAAGCAAAGGTAAAACAAGTAGAAGGTGATGTAGAAGGAGGAGAAGAAGGAAGCTGGCGGCTTAAGTAAGTAGTTGAAATAAGACAAATGAAGTTAGTGTTTATAAAACGCAATAAGCAGTTAATAAATCTAAAAGTAAATCAACCTAAAGCTAATTCCACATGCATTATAATACCAACGTAGCAAAAGTTCTCATAAAAGTTTAAACAAAACAAAACGAAACGAAACGCTGCGCAACGCAAAGATAAAGGGAGAAAATAATGAAACTAAGCGGCCAAAAAACGAGAAGACGGTAGAGAAAGCAGAAAGCCAATTTTTAATTATAGCGTTAGTTCTTCGTGACAAAAACACACTCTTCGAACACAGACACTCCATAACCATACACACACACACACAAACACAAGGTAACCAAGCAAGGACAATGCCAAGGCAATAAAGCTGATAAATGGAGCGGAAAGAGGAGGGCAGAAGAAGCAGGAAACGGAAGTGATGCAAACAGCGGATACGAGATATTTTAGTACACACACGCATATGCATTTGTAGCTAACTAACACACTCAACTCCAAAAAACGCTAACTAAAATCTAAACAACAGCTAAATTATCAACACTGCTGAGAGCCACAGAAAATAATAAATAAACAAGATATATATATATGTATGTATATATATATATATATGCATCCGCCAACGGAAGCGGAATATGCAAAACTTATCCAAGCGAAAGGCGGCGATTTCGTTTTTCGTTCTCGTTCCACAAATATCACGCATACGCCATGCTGCACCGCACGCTAATTTCGAAACGAGAGCGAAAACAAATAAATACAATCGATATAAAAATATGGTCTATATTCGTTTTTTGTACTCTTTTTTTTCGTTGTTGTTGTATTTTTTTATCCTCTTCCGTTGATTGTTGTTTGTATTTTTTCTTTAGGCACTATTCTATTCATTAAGTAAAAGTGAGAAAATTTTCAATTGCGTCCAAAAATTAGCCTACTACCCAAGATCCCAATTGGCTTCCTCGAAACAAAACCAATCAATGTACGTCCAGGCTGAGGTGTTTTATATATGTATATAATGATATATATATGTATAATTTGACCGCAGATTCTGCCTTTGATTTTCCCAAGCGATTCGCAAACCGAAAATAATTCAAAAAACCAAACAATCCATCCATGGCGCACCACTCTGGCACTTACCGATTAGATTTGTATATAAAGACGAGAGCTAAGGCAATTACTATAACCATACTTCAAGTATATATAGAGTTTACGGCTAGAAACGAACACATTCGGTTGTAAAAGCGCAAAAGCGATACAAATTGAATCAAGTCCAGCTAAAAGAAACCCTCCCCCCAAAAATAATTGGAACTCAAATATATAGGTATCGTAAATGTATGTATATGTTGTGTGGAGCTAGAGATTAATCCTGTTTTCCAAGCATACAACTATAGGGAAACTGAATTTTCTCCAGCTTTATTGTTGTGTCTTGGCCCGATTCGATTTTGTGCTCGAAGGAAATAAAATAAGACAGCTGATTTTCGATTAATTCGCATCTATTCTTTTCTCAGGATTTAAACATTCCAAATTTATTCCCATTGAAACAGAATAAAACTTAATTCGCTTTTAGTACAGACTCGATTTTTCCACTCTCTGTGTGTACATATTTAAAAAGCATTATGCAAATAGCAGCTAAAACGACACAAAAAACAAAAAAAAAAAAACAAAAAACAGGAACCCAGGCAAATGCAAAAATTAAATAAACATTTAATAATAGTACACGCGATTTTTTTTTTGTGTCCACGAGAGTTAATTAAATACCGTAGCGAAGCGAAGGTGACGAATAAAATTTACAACTATTAGTAATTTAAATGTTGTACATAAATCCATGGCGAACTGTCCTAAGAGTAATGTATTTTTAAAGCCCACTACAAAAAAGCCGGAAGCAAAGCATTCGAACGGAAGAAGGTAGGACGAAAGGAATTCAAATCAAATCAAATTAAAGGAAACGCAATGAAGCGAAAGCGGGAAACTTGAACTCGATGAGAAAGTCGAGGCGGAAAACTCTCAATCTCGGAGCAGTAACTACATTTTTTTATGCACACAACCGTGTGTATCTATATACGATATGGGATAAAAAGTTTAGCCATTAACCGAAATGATACCGAATATTTGAATATTAACTGCGGACGCCAACAATTTTTAATTACGCACTTTTTATAGAACTTAGCGAGGATGAAAAGTGGGAGACGGTAGTCGTATTAAACAAAACATAAATATAAATAAATAAATTACATAACGTTTTTATTAAAAAAAAAAAAAAAACAAACAACAAAAATGGCTGACAATTTTAAATTTATACAAAACGAAGACTTTACAAAAAGTCAAGTTATAAATGAAGGAAAAATACAAAAACAAAAAACCAACAAAAAACAAAACAAAAATAAGAAAGAAACAAAAAATATTTAAGAATTTACTTATGCACGGGCAAGAATTATTTCATATAATTATTTACACAGGCGGAGGTAGGAATTTTAAAATTAGAGAATAAACCCAAAAATCGCAGGCAAAGTTAAAGCTAAAAGACAGGCACACAACACACAAACACACACACACTCAATCGAAATCGAAATATATATATATATATAGATATACATGTGTGTATATATTTTGTCAACATTGTTAAATAGCATGCTAACAAACAAATGAGAGCCAAAAACAACAATTTAATCTATTCCGCAGCAGCAACAAAAGCAAAAGACAGCAAAATACGAAATACAAAATACAAATTACTAACTAAAATAACAAATTACAAAATGCAAAATACAAAATACATAAAGAGATAAAGCTACGAAATAAATGTTCATTAATATTGCTAAACAAAAACCCATTTATATATATAGATATATATAAATAAAAAGTATTTTTTTTTTTTGCAAAATGCGTGCGTTGAAATTAATAAAAGCAAGCGAAAATTAAACACATTAAATAATAAACAAAGGCGGGAAAAGATAAAGCGAAAAGCGATGAAGCGGCAGAAAAGAGAGGTCAAAAGGTTAGCTAGCGCGGGGCGAAGGGCAAACAATTTATGCATATTAAAATTAAATTTAAAATACGCTACAATTCTAACGAAATAAGTTTACACACGAAGAACACACACTCACACCACATTCCCTCCTCCCTCCCGTTCCCACCCACTCCCCTCCACCCACAAAGAGGAAAACGTACACAACTAATAATAATTAAACAGAAATAAAAACTAAATTGCATGGAAGTAATTAAAGGTCGCGCGTTGAACAAGCGTTGAAGAAAAAATTTCAAATTAAATTTAAGCTACAAATTTAACAAGCGAAAGTGAGCAAGCATTAAAACAAAAAAAATAACAAAAACGAAACCGAAACAAACCAAATTATTATGTTCAATAAAGAAAACCGAAAAATGAAAAAGAAAACCAGAAGAGTAAAAAATACAAAATAAAACCGAACAAAAACAATGAAATCTTACAAAAAAAAAATCCAAATTTGTTTTCTATTTTGGTGGGGAGGAAGTCAATTCATCTTGGCCAAAATCCTCTTCTTTTTTTTTTTTTTTTGTTTAGCTGTGACCTACTTTTCCCATTTCTGCTGGCTTGCAATAATTTCATTTTCCCAACAATTGAACAACCAGAAAGGAAAATCCCAGCCAGCCAGCCAGCAAGGAAAAAATAGAGAACGGGCAAAATGGAAAAGCGAGACAACAATTCCACGGGCTAAGCAATTAAAGCGCCGCGTTCGTTCGCGTTCCTTGGCTCCTTTTTCCTTTTAGCACGCCCCAATTGCGTTTCCAGTTGCAGTTGCACGGGAAAAGCAAAAAAGCCGGGCGGGAAAATGGTAGGGAAGGGCGCGGTGTGTAAATAGATAAAGGAGACGCTGGGCCAAAAAGAAAAGGTGAGTGCCA
This sequence comes from Drosophila sechellia, assembly GCF_004382195.2. Classification (NCBI taxonomy): domain Eukaryota; kingdom Metazoa; phylum Arthropoda; class Insecta; order Diptera; family Drosophilidae; genus Drosophila; species Drosophila sechellia. Next base: position 5,000,214 of record NC_045954.1, read on the forward strand.
GGCGCTAAGGACAACTTTTGGGGGCAGCTGTCTAAACACGGAAAATGCATCAAATTGCAAGAGCATTAGTAGCAGCAGCAGCAGCAGCAGCCGCCGCCACGTTGTCATCAAAAGTCATATCTCTTTCATATTATTCAAGTTATGCCCAACGACACAGCTCCTTTTCCTTCCTTTAACCCACCACCCAGCACCTACCCCCTCCCCTCTACGCTGTGAGCTTTCTGGAGCGTGTAATATCCGTTTCCTGCATTTCCGGTTGCTAGCAACAACAGCAACAGCAACAAGGACGACGCACAGGACGAAGTGGCGACGGGAGTTGCCTGAAAATTGCTAGCGGAAATGCTGCAAAATTAACGAGCAACGCGGTTAGAGAGGCAACACCACGATATCCATGGATCCTGCTATCCTGGCATCCAGGTGGCAGTCAACAGGCAGCCGCTGCCATTTGCCATTTGCTATTTGCCAGGACTAAAAACCAAGCCAAAGTAAATGCAAACAATTTTACACCGACACAAGGAATGTGTGTGGGAGTGTGTGATTTTCCAAGCTGTTCATAATTGCAGATGAGCTGCACATATAAAATTGTAAAATTTCATCAAAATTGTATTGCTAAGAGCGACTTAAATTTAAGTTACAATCAACTGCTAGTTTTGCTTTCAGTGTGACCAATTTCAGTATGAATGATCAAATCCTGTTTGTGCGATATAGTGCAATTTGAATTTTGGTTTTTCCGCAGCACCTCTTTATAATCCCATTTTTGCCACCTGCTCAATTCTCACTTTCCTTCTTACACTTTGCTGGCTCGCAACACAAAATGTAAATTCTCCCCCACCGGAAAAGTGGGCGTGGCGGGTTGAAGTTGTAGATAAGGGGGATTGGTAGTGCCTTGGAGGAGCCAGCCGTCCAGCTTCGGCAGCAGCTGCAAATTAGACGCATCGCTTAACCAGCAATGACATAAAGCAACCAAGTGGCAGCAACAGCGCTAACAACGTCCCGAAGTCATCATCACCATCATCATCTCTGGCCCTCATCATGCTCATCACACCCGCAACGGCAACTGCATCTGTATTTACATCTGCATCTGGGTTTTAAATCAACACACACACACCCACCAACGGAAAAAGCCAAGGAAAAAGCAAAGTGAATTTGGACTCGGATCGAGACGGAACGATGGAGCGACAGAGATGGCACTCTCATGAAAAAAGAAAAAATTAAATAAGAAACGACTATCAGATACCCGTTACTCAGCGAAATTTCATAATTCTTCCGGGATATCGATAGATATTGTGGAATAAAATGAGAAAAAATTTTAGGTCGAATAAGATTAAGAATATATATATTTTATAGAGACGGAAACGCTTCCTTCTGCCTGTTACGTACTATTCAACAAATCTAGTATACCCTTTTACTCTACGAGTAACGGGTATAATGAAGGATGAAAAATGAGGGGCGCAAATAGAGCGAGGGAAATGTTGGAGGACAGAGCAGGACAGTTGAGGGCAAATAAAGCATATAAAATTAATGAGCTCGTCACGTTTTGCGTATGGCCAACTGGTTCGGAGTCACCTTAATTATGGCCACAATTAACAGTTGCTCCGCCGAGACAGGGACAGAGTCAGAGAGATAGAGATAGCGACAAAGAGAGAAGGGTAGATAGACAGCCAGCAGGTGTTGTATAGTCGCTATATGTATATGGATATATAGCTTCTATCTAGCACTGCGTCTCTGTCTGTGTGTAATCTCATTACAAATTCAAATGCCCTGCATCAGCTGCCAACCAAGGCAGTCCCAACCCAACCACCCGACCACCCACTCAACCGCTGAGCCACCCAACCACCGAGCCACCCCCTTTTTGGCTGGCCAGCACTTGACGGTGTCCGCCTGGCAAATGTTTCAGACCACGTTGTCACTCAATTATGTGCCATGTGCGCAGACCGTAGCATACTTTTCAGCACCCACCTACGAGGTTGCAGCCTGCAACACCCAACTGCACCACCAACCACACGACACAAAGGTGCCGCCATAAAGGATGGACGAGCGGATGGACAGAGAGAGATAGAGAGAGAAGCTGAAAGCTACAACTGACCAGGTGACATAAATTCGAAAGGATTTCCGAGTGGATATCAAAAAATACCAGTGGCTTGTTGAACACCATGATTTATGTATACTTTATACCTTCTGTATATACAAATACTTGCAACCCACACAAAAATTCTTAAATATTAAACATTAACAAATGTTTAATAACAAGGCGAACATTCTATTGATCATAATCACAGAATACTAATGTTTGTATGGAAAAAAATAATACGTTTTGCAACCACGTCATCGTTACTGTAAATCAAAACGAAATGTACCGGTAGAAACTTATAATTCCCAACCACTTTTCATTATATTTCCAACGAGACACTCGAGTGTCTACGAGACACCCAAGTGTTTTTCCACTCTTGCAGTTCTCTGCACCTTACCATACCTATTCCATTGAAAAACCTATTCCACACATTCGATTGTCGATTATCCTCGAGTTCCAGGATCCTTTGCAGAACCCCACCGTGCTCTTCGTCCTTCGAGTTCTGCAGTTTGACGAACTTTGACGCTCGATAAATAATGCAAATTGTAATTAAGTCAGTCAACCAGTTAGTTAAGGGGGCGCACGGTGGGCGTGCCTGTTGCGGTGAGTAATTAGAAACCTAAACCGAACAACAAAAACAACAGACTACAAGAGCAAATGCAAGATATTGAAATGTGAAAAAAAAAATATAGAAGCAGGCGAATGGATTTTTATGTGCTTGCTAACGGGTGTAAAAATGTCAGAGCAGCCTAATTGAAAGAGATAAGTGTGTGTGCGAGTGTGGGAATGTTTGATTAATGAAATATTCAGCAGGTTAATTAAGGCAAATTGGATTAGCCACAAGGGGCAAAGTTGCCTTGACAGAAGAGCCGTCTCTCTCTCTCTCTCTCTCCCTGTCTCTCCCTGTCTCGCTAGGGAATGCGAATTCAATTGCGACACACTAAAACGCACTCAAAAATGTTCGCACTCACTGTGCAAAATGTTTAGTATAAAACGAATAAAAACATATAACATTTAAAAGCTCTTGTTTGTGTTGTCTTCCGCATAAATTAATTCAAGTTCTTGAACTTACTTAGTTTTGGTTGGTAACACACATTTTTTGCCTGTGCACATATGCACAATGAAACACTACTTCTTTCTTTTTATGCTTTTTGGGCAACTGTCAACGCCCGCAAATTGTCATTGTCCTGCGGGACTTTGGCTCAGTTCCCATTGTTCGCATTCCCCCGTTTTCCCACATTTCCCTTGCATTTCCCCCCACATTTTGCCAGCCCCGCGACCCCCTGTCATTTGTTGCAGCTTACGCTTAATGCACAAACCAGACAAATTTCCCCCTACCCCACGCCTTTTTCCATTATCCTTTCATTTGCATGCACCACCCATATATAGAATAGGAATATATATGGATCTACATATATATATAGTTGGAGTCGCAAGGATCGGGCGAAAAGTGCAAACTGACGCTCGACTATTACGCAGCATGTAAGCGTATTTGTGCAAAATTAATTCTTTATCTGCTCGCCGCTCCTTTGTTGATTTTGTTGCCTTTCAGCTGGCATCGTGCCACCGACTATGCATTTTCCCCACTTTCCTCGAAAACAATGGGTTGGGAATAAAAAAAAAATAAGAAGTGCACGAAGAAAGTTATTTAAAAATGAAAAACGCGGCACGGAAAGGGGGTAACATCTGTTGGCACTAAAAAAAAAAATAATAAAAGAAATGGGGGTGGCGAACCCCATGAACAGTCAACTTTATGTGGATTTCCGAGAGCGACTTCAAGGAAAAGGAAGTTACGCAAATGCTCTGACATTCTGTTAAAAAAGGATTTGCATAAAATATTACAAAAAAAACACATTTGAAAAAGTCCGCACTTCAGCTGCCGTATGCAGTATCTATTGGTTTGGTTAGCTTGTGTTAGCTTAGCTGCTATCAAAAAGTGATAATTTCAAAGTGTCATATCTCATTTGACAGAATTGCAGTCACCTAGCGTGTTTTCCTCATGTTTCCAAATGCAGAATGCGGTGAATTTCCCGCCTCGTTGTGATCTTCGTGTGCTGTTCGTAAATATTTAATGGCCCTGGCCGGAAACGGAAGCGGATGGAGATTGGGGAGTGGGTGAGAAAAGCGGATGTGGAAAGGGAAACGCCACTTTGCGGTCAACAGCAGGCCACGCCTTCTCGTTCACCTGTGTTCCCACTCTCTCTATCTCTCTCTTTGCATCTCTCTCGCTCCCTCTGCTTTGTCCTTGTGTAACTGCCAGTGGGTGCGGTACACGTTTCATTCAATTTATTTGCCATTTCCCATTTCAATTCGTTTCGAGCCGCCAATTACACAACATGGCTCTGGCAATGGGAATGTCCGCTTTCTCCCTGCTCCATACTCCTTGCTCTGCCCCTTTTCTGCCCACTTTGCCCCTTAGAATCCTCATCCCAACCCCCCCGTTGGCTTGTACCCCTAAAAGGCCATCCTGCTCCACATGTCCCATTTCTCTGGCCATTCCATTTGCTTAAAGCCTTTTCACGCAGACGTTGTGGCTGCCGTTTCAAAGGCCGAAAACAATAGTGCAAACTACTTGCAGAAAATGGAGCTGGAAGATGGGCAGCTGGCTGCACCGCACAGCATCATTAGCATATTGACATGTGGCCGAATTTGGTCACGTTCCATTTCATGTCAATTCATTTCATTTCATTTCATTTCAACACTGCCAACGAAGGAGTTCGAATCAATTTCCCATTTCCCATCTCTGTCGGACAAGTGTAGTACTTTTGTGTGCGCAATACACTACTGATAACTCAAGGACCACACTTGCTCCACAATGGAGACGTAAATGAAAACGGTTTGCAGCAGCAGGCAAAATGCTTACGAAACTAATTGCAGCTGGCTCATGCACTGCGCCAAAAAAAAAAGGCTTCTTCGGGCAGTAAATTAGTACGTTTGCCTTCTCGTTTTCCCACACTTTCACTCTGAATTTATATAATAAGCATTTTCCTCTAATTTTCCTTACTATCAACAACAAACAGAAGGAATCAGTTGTTAGCGGAAGTGAAGGGGATACATCCGGAGGTTTATCCGTATTTTTTTTTTCAGCAGCACTCTATTGGCTGAGTCGGGAATCTAATGCCAGTGGCTTTGAAAGGCTTTTGTTGCCACACCCAGTGCGCTGTCGATAAAAAAAAAATGAAGTTGAATGTCTTCGATAAGTTTCAGATGCACATTAATTTTTTTGTTTTCGTTCATCCCACTCCTCCTCAGCTACTGCCAAGTGTCTATTTTTTTATGTTTTTCATTTTGATTGTCTTGAGCAGCAACTTTTCCTGCTGCTTTATTATAAAATGCGCTTTCCCGCCTTTGCCACTCCTAATCACTCCATCCACGACCATTTCCTACCTCCTCTGCCATTGAAAATACAAGAAAATTGGTTAGCAGGAAAATCCCCTTCCCTGTCGATTTTTGGGGGGACGGGCAAGGCGCGCTAGCAGCTTTTGGCACGAAATAATATTTGCATAATAGCAAACAGAACCGACTGCAGCTCCTTCTGGTACTTGGCCAAAAGATGACAAATGACATTAAGGAGGCTCAGCGCCTGCGTTTTTCCCACTTTTCCCACTGGCACGGCGATCCCCCTTTTCGCCGCCCCATCAACATCCTCCTCATCATCGCATGGGGAATTTGACTTTCAAAACGAATGCCAGCAAGCACCCCCTTCATTTTGGTACGTCCTTTTATTTTTTCTTTTTTTGCTTTTCGGTACCCCCATCCCTTGTTACTTCCTTCCGTTCCTGCAAACGCATACTTGTGCATCCGGCGACCTCGTCCTTTGCCTCACCACACACACAGACACACACTCGCACACATACAACGAACGACCCCCATTTGGCTGCGCCACTGCAATTATTTATTTTTTCATTTTTTTTTTTTTTTTTTCTGAACGTGCAGCGCTCTTTGATCCTCTTTGGCCGTATATTTGCTAACGACAATGACAACGATGTCTAGCTAAGATTCAGGTGTATATATCTTTATAGAGAGGTGGGCGCATCTAGACCCCTTTCCTTTCGGGCTGACGGCGACCCCCTTTTTGTTTTATGACCACGCCCGCCACTTGGGCCAAGTGCAACTGCAACTGCAGCCAACTTTTTGCACGCCGCTCGCATCGGCACTTGAAACTTCTCAATGGCACTCCGGCAATGGCTGTCTCCAGAGTTTTCCGCCCATCCCACACCCATTCGAACCCCACCCTACGGATTTTGTAGCACCACCCTCATCACCCTCATCTCCGGCAGCCATCCAATCTGGAGTAAAAGTCATTCCTAATCCTGCAGTTGCATATTTTTACTGCTAAGCACGTCGTCTGCCAAATTAGAGAACAAAATGGTGGCATTAAAAGGGGGAGTCGAGGGAAATCTAAGGGAAAACTGCTGGAAAATCGCTATCAAAAATATAGGAAAGGTAAATGAAATATATATATATAAAGGGAGCCGAGCGCTAAATTCCACATAGATTCGATTGATATTGATTTAAAGTCAGATAACTTTACTGACTTGACAGATGCAATGAATATTTTGCTCTCATTGCAATTGTCTCCACGAAAATAAATGTGAGAATAGTGGCTAAGGTGGGGGAAGCAAATTGCATTTGACATTGGAGATTGAATTTGGATTATTTAGTGAAAGATTAACAGGACACCCTTCATGGAATTTAGTTAAAAGGCTTTGTTATATTTTTCCTCACTTTTATTGAACTCTTTAAGCGGCAATTTCGGTGAAAATTTCACATCTGGCATTCAGAGACGTTCCATTTATGCGGGCGTTCAATTTTCAATTCGCATGCCGTGAGATTGGAATCTTCATTGGCCATTGGCCATTTGGGATGCTCGTTATCAAAATGTCAGCTAGTTTTATTGCAATTGCTCCTCCGGTTCCTGTTTTTTTTTTCCTTTTTTTTTTTGTGCTGTTGCACTTGGTGTTGCTGTCATTGTCAACGCTCAACGTGAGTGCCATGAAAGATTTCGCTGCATCTTTGGCACGTTTGTTGCAAAAACCTGTCCGGGCTGCCGTGCAATTTTCCAATTTCTAACTCGACTAACTTGACTTGGGGCAGACGCCGGTGGAAAATGGGTAACACAAAAGGGAAAGCAGCGGGCAAAATACGAGGGGGGCGGGGCGAAGGCGAGCAAACGAAGACGCTGACGGAGTGGATGCAACACGAAGAAATATGGCAGGAAAATTGCAAAACAGCAGGGAAAACAAAATCAAAAGGCACTCACATATTTTCCAATTTGGCGATGGGCAAAGCGGCAAAGCAGCAAAGCGACGACCTCCTGTTGAGGATGTTGCTCCTGTGATGCTGCTACTGCTGTTTCGGTGTTGTTTATGTTGCTACGGAAGGACCGCAGTCCAAAAGTTGGAGTGGCCATTTTTCATTTGCCACTGGCCACCAACCAGGACAGCTTTGCTCCTCCCGATGTTGTTCGGTGGTCATTAACAAAGCCAAAAAACCAAAGCAGCGAACAACAGTTGCCCGGACCAAAAAGTGCACCTATTTTCCATTATATAATTGGCAAACTTGCGCTGCGATCGAAACATTTATAAGAACGGAAGGAATCATACGTGCCACGTTACATACTTTCCAACGCATCTGGTATACCCTACTTCTTATGAGAAAGGAAAATAAAGTAGCCAGATTTCAACATTTTCAACATTTTAACTGCCAAAGGCCAAGGCATCTTGGCCGTTCATCATCGTTTGGTCAGCCGGCAACAAAATGGGGACAAAATGTAGAATTATTTTACATGGCCCGAGGCTGCTGCGCCAAGGGAGTCAACAAATCAATCAAGCTGTCCGAGCAGTCACCTGGACACAGGAAGCAGGACACACCGAGCAACAGATACAGCTACGTAGATACATTTCTGGAGCCCTCAGATACATTTCCCTGGAGCAAAACAAAGGCGACATACCTTTGTTAGCCCAGTGAAGAAATAGGAAACTTATGGCCAAAAAACGGTAGGCGGAAAAGTACATCATCTGGCGGCGACCCGAAAGGGAAACAGCTTGCAAAGCAGACGCAGAGTTTTGCAACTCGAAACCCGGGCTCCACCACTCCCAGTGGGAGTGGGAGCATCTAGCACCGAGCCCCTAAATCCGAACACCCAAAAAAGACCATTCGCATTTGCTGTTATAGGCAGGACATCCCAACGTTTGGTTACTGTGGGAGCCGAATCATCATCGTATTCCCAGGCTACAGGAGGAAGCAGCTTGGTCGGAACTGCAATTAATCTTGGCGAGGAGCAACGAATAAACAATGCACCGGAAGAAAAAGGAGGTTATCATCCCACCTAGCTGGCGCAGAAAAAACAGATATTTAAAAAACTGCATGCTTAAATCAAAAATTCTCGTTTCATCTACTTGTAAAAGCAATTTAACTTATGAACATAAACACTTGTGTAACAAACACTTTTTACTTGTGTTGTGTTCTACTCCAGATTATTCGTAGGCCAAGCAAATCCAGAGCTCAGCTACTTAGTATTCAGAGTTAAAATTATAACTCTCTTGAATAACAGCATACCATACACACTTTTAATTTGAAGGGGGGCTTAAAAGACAGAAAGGCATATCATCTTGGATGCAGGAAAAACTGCTTCTGAACCAGAGGAGCAAGGGATAAACTTTGTGCAGCATATAAACCACATCTGGAATTCATAAATAAAGGCACATCCACCCGACACCCACACACACAATTGAAATCAAATGACCAAGTTCCAGGACCTGCCCCCCAACATATGTCCATCATGTAAATACATGCATATGTATGACCACTTTTTCATCCTATCCACACAGATACAGCCCCTCTTCTCCACACACACATGCCACGCCCATTTAGCCTTCAATTCAAGGCCGCTGGCATTACGGTAATTGCAAGGATTTGTCACACGACAACACGATGTCACAAACAACAACAGCAGCAGCAGCAACTCAAAACATGAAATAAAAATGAAGATCAGGGACGTACAAGTGGTGGTGGGAAGGGGAAGAGGTGGGGTGCCCAAGGACCACAGGTAAATGCAAATATTTGTTTAATCAATTCTATGTGGGCATGCAGACAGTGCGTTTCATAAGCTTAAGAGCCTGATCTTAAAATATATATATGAAATTAAAATTTCAAAATTAAAATTATTGAAATTTATGTAAACGAAATACTGATAGTTTTTGACCAAAATATTATGACAAGAAATTAATGCCAAAAATATGAATATTATCAAACGTTTTTGGACATAACTTGGCCAAAATGGGTCACTTTTCGGGGGACTATACAAAAAAATTTTTTTTGCCAAAATTTTGCATTTGCATTTTTGACGATAATTTGCAAAAAAATTGAAAAAAATATATTTTTCAAACTTAAACGCCAATCGATTATAATTTTCATTATGAGCTTAACGATGTATTCCAGTTAATATTTGAATCATTATTTTCGATTTTATGATACAAAATCGATTATTTTTGGACGGAAAATCGCGATAAACGACTTTTATAACTTCGCTCACAATGGTTATATAGCTAAAATTGGATCAGCTTACTGCCAATACCAACGGTGCCATTTACTTTTGTCTAACTTTATAAAACAAATTTTCGTTAACATTTTTTAATTTTTTTGAGAAAACAATTTTCAAGATTTGAATACCAATTCATTGAAAATTTCACGACGAATTCAACGATGTATTACATTTCACATTCAAACAAGTATTTTTATGGTTTTTGCCAAAATAATGCAAGGAAGGGACAAAAACGCGTCTTACAAAAAACGCACTTTTCAAACAGCTTTTCATCAGATTTTTTTTGAAAAATTTGTCCGACAAATGAATTATAGTTGAATGAATCTGTATTTCCCTATAGAAAAAGCGGGCCATATTTTTTTGGCCACCAACCCGACGAACTGCATAACAAATAGCAATATATATAGAAATATGTTGGTAGACCTCTCTATATATACATGTGTACATATATATATCTACATGCTGTTCAGGTTATATGCATATCAATTTTTGCGCCAATGCCTGCGGCCAATTTGCATGGGCGGCGGTCTGGGGGATAACGATCTGGTTTTCGGAGGATTACATTTCTTTTTTTTTATCCCTTCCTGTTGCTCTATTTGTACTTTGTACGGAGAGGAACTTTGCGATGCAATTGTGATATGCCAGCGAATTGGATTTTGCAAAGGATAAAATGGGGAAAAAAAGGCCAAGAAGGGGTAAACTATTGAATGACATGCATATATAGATATACATATATAGATATATTTAAATAAGCATATGTGTACTTAATTTGCATTTTCAATACTCGTAAGCTCCCAACGTAAATTGAGATCAAGGACTTCAGCTAACTTGAAGTGAAAAAAATGATCAAATTATTTTATAATTACTGAAATTTAATATATAGAAGAAATTTAACAATATTATTTGTCAGCCAAACGAAATGTGTCGAGCTCAGTTATTTGTTTTCATCAGCCCCTCTACATTTTTGCCACAATTTTCCTGCGTCATTTGCCACAGATTTTTGTGTGCCAATTAGGAAATTCCCCATTGTCGATACAGCCATTGAATTAAAGTGCAGAATGTGGGGGCGTTCAGTGTATTGGCCGAGGCAATATCAAACTAGCGTTTTCCACTCCCACTCCCTTCTTCCCCGTTTTCCATTTTCATTTTCATTTTTTTGCGTTGAAGTCGTTATCTAACAAAACATCTTGCATCTATTTCCCAGGCACAAGCACAAAGGGAAAACCAGGGGGCGGGCGTGATTTTTCGCCAAGTGGGCGGGTCGGCTTGGTGCGGACGTATGGCAGTTCCTTTATGGCAATCACCTAGACAACTCTGGATGCCAGGATGCCGGGATGCCAGTATGGCACCTGCAACAGCACCATCTCCACTACCTGCTCCTGATCCTTTCGGGCTTAAATTATGCGACAACAGCATCAGCAACAGTAACAGCATCAGCAGCAGCAGTAGTAACTCAGCAGCAGGAGCAGCAGTCGCCGCAACAACAGCAACATCCATTGCAATTGCGAGCGGCGATAACGGAGGGCAGCATTCAAACGGATGTAGGTGTCAATGCCCATCGGTGGCTAGGGGTGTTGCCAAATGGAGGGGGGAGAGGGTTTAGCAACTGGTTGCCGGGATAACTAGCGCACGCCCACGAAACCACTGAGAGAAATAATGGTGCAATTAAATGTAATGCCTTCAATTGAACCAAGAGGTTGATACTGAATGATACTGAATATTATGCAGAAATCTTAAATAACCAGTGAGGCTTAAGTTTAAAAATATACCAAATACTTTGGAGTATTGCTTGTGTTTTTCCAGTGCCCCCGTTTGTGCATTGTGTTTTTGTTTCCCACTCCAGAATCGTTTGTTCTGAATCCCGGATCCTGAATCCTAACTGTGCGTGGATCGGGCAATGGAGATGTAGATGTTGATGTAGGCCACGTCCGTACAATAACCGCCCCCCTGATCCCCGCCTCCGGATCCATTTTTATAACCCCGCGTCATGAGCGGGTTTATTTTTTCCATGGCGACTCCCTGTTGCTGCTGCTGCTGCTCCTGCTGCCCCTCGCATCCTGTGCCATTCTGTTCTTGTTGTTCAACAAAATGTCAGCCTCGGCGAATTTTGCAATTTGAAAGCCACACAAATCACAAAAACAACAAGTTGGAAAATACACAGCAAAATAACAAGGGATTTGCCATAGCCCATGCTTGAAATACCCTTTAGTAGAAAGTCACTGTGAGGTATTATTCTACCGATTCACAAATTCATTCCTTAAGATTCAGCTTATATATAAATATTTTGGTTAATCCATCCATTATTCCTTTTGCAAACACAATTTGCCAATTGAAATACCTTAGGAGTACACAGAGTTTACCCCAATTACAGGGTATAAAAGAAAACAAGCTTGCATGCAAATGTTTCAATTTTTTGTGCTGCCCAAAGAGCAAAGAATCAAAATAGAGGAACAAAAATCCAAAAACAGAAATAGAAACAGAAACAGAAACGGAAAAGTGGCAGAGTGCAGAAATATGCAGACCGAAGTTTTTGGCCAAAAGCTGAAGCTCAAGCTGAAACTGAAGCTAAAACTGAAAAACTGAAGTTGAAGTTGGCAGCCAAAAGCTGGATTTTGAGTGAGAGGTTGGTTGGTTTGAGTGCGTTAGTGGGACTGTCCTGGTGGATGGGTCCTGGCCATATTGCCATCAGACGTTGGATAAGTCCATCTGTGTCCAGCAGACGGCTTAAAAGGCGTGAAATCTTTAGCTTCCTCTGCCCGCTGCAGTCACTTTGTATTTATGGGAGTTCACTTGCGGGTGCTCCATTGAGAAATGGACTTATTGTCGAGTATAGTTTATTAAAGGATCCATCTATCTATATATCTTGAGCATCCTCCTGGCCTCGCTCGTGCTCCCCTCTTACCATCCAGACCACTTAAATATTGTATTTATCTTAATAACCTTTTTGTGTAATAAACTCCTTGGTAAGCACGCTGCCTTCTTCCGGCCTTTCTTTGCTCGACTTTTCTTGCCACTTTCCACCTCCCCTCTCTCTCTATTTGTGTATTAAGTTTCCCCGTCTTGAATGTTTTGTTCTGTGTTGTCTGTCGCTCATTAGCGCATAGCTGCTGCTTTTCCGCTTTTCCAGCCGACCCACAATTTCCCCCCCACTGCCGCCTAATCGTCACGAGTTCTTTTGCCTGCTCAGTTTTCTCCCCAATATTTTTTGCTTTTTGCTGGCCGCACTTCGCAATTTGATTAATTCATGCTTCCTTGATGCCTCGGGTCATGGCATTAACCCATTAAATTCTGCTCCTAAAAATGCTCGAGCAAAATCAAAATTGAAGACTTAAAGAGTCCATGATGAATAAATGCCATAAAGTTGGTAAAAAAAAAATGTTGAATAATTATCAACAAAAAAAAAAAAGTGTAACGCAATTGAAATCATAAAGTTTCCGCCCTGTTTTGTATTTAGTTAAATCGTGAGGCAGTGAAACGTACCCCAGAGTTGGGTATAAGGTTAAGCATGGACCACTGCGGTGGCAATTAAGTGGGGTCTAATGGGCGGGAATCCCCTTTGAAGCCAAACCAAACTAAAACCCCATGTTGTTGCGTAATCGATAGCTGAAAGCTTCGCATTCGCTTCGCTACTTGAGCTGTCATCAAAAGCTGCTCAATTTTTGATTTCGATTTTGATTTTGGGCATTGTGAGCCGCCCACCCCACAGCACACCACACTACACCCCATCCCACCCCATCCGCCATGGAGCAATTGATGTGGTAGTACTAGCATCTCCGATTTTCAGCCACCCCTGGATGATTTTTGATTGCGCTCTCCATGAGCAACAACATTTCCCCTTTGCGCGTTTATCAATTTCCGTCATCGACAGCAGCAGCGATTCAAGGCGACTACCAGGATGATGGCCCCATCAACGTCATGGAACCCGAAGAAGACTCCACTTGAGTTTCAGTATCGTGCGAGGCTGGTGGGGTTTTTACTTTACCATGCGGGCGCCACCCACCCACCAACCCAAAGGGCTGGTTGGTTGCCATCCATATTTCCCTTGCACTTTGTTTGTCCTTTGCTTTTCGCCCTCACCCTCGTCGTCTTCTTCTTTTATTTTTTCACCATCCACTCTCCCCGGCATCCCACCAAATTCTGTACGTACGTCTCACTTGCTCTCTATCGGTCTTGTTTCAATATCTCAGGACAGAAGTTTCCTTTACCATTTCCCATTGGCATTTTCAATCTCTTCCGCAACGCCCAAAATCCACCCGAACCACCACCCATCATCGCAGCTCCTCCATTGCGGTGACCACTATTAGCCCGAGCTTTAGCTGAGATCGATCCTGGGGGAGCTCTTAAAATGGTTTGCATGTTTTCCCAGAATCCCTGAACTAAACCGCCCCTCCCCCCTACTCCACCCATGACCTCGGGGGGTGGCATATCATCATCCTCCACCCTTTGTGTGCATGACGCTTTATGCTTTATCCACTTGAACTCTTTCAGTTTTTTATCTATTAAATCATGATTGGCTACAATTTACACAAGTGGGCGACGTCCTCGGCCCCCCTCTACTTCTTAACCCTCGGCATCTTGAAGCTGCAACTCCAGTTGAAGTTCCTTGGGCCTTGGGCCTTCAGCGTCCTTCTCCTTTGGTCCTTCGGGCCATGTGCTTCAAATTGGATGGTAGCACTTGGCTTCAGTCTCTGGGTTGGGGGCTAGCATGGATTTGTCATATCATTTTGTGGGCAACCCCAAAAAAAAAAAAAAAAATGGTCTACCTAAAGTAATTCAATTTTGCAATTGATTGTGTAGATGGAGGCATGCCCCACTCTTAAAATTAACAAAGAATGTTGGGCCAGGTTAAGTAACCAAAGATATGTAGATGTTACTAAAATCCCAAAATTGGAATGGGTATATAGATCAGTAGATAGCAAGCATGCAAATCAATTTATATACATATAAGAAAGTATATGCCATTGCGACTTCAATGAACTACTTTCGCTGATATACTATTCCAGCGAGCAACACGCGTATCCTTGGCCTGGCCATATTTATTTTCTTAACCCACAATTTCGGCTGCTCCCTTTTTGGCGCTTTTTATTACATATTCGGTTTCAGTCATGCGTTGTCCCCATCGTCGGCGTCTTGCGTTATTCATTTTCTACACTTCTTTTTTGGCGAACTTTTCGATTTCGGGCTTCATTGAAATGCCAGCGTAAGGGGTTCCATTTCGATGCTTTGATTGGTTTCGAGCATGTAGTTACCAAAAATTCCACTGTCCTCCCCCCTCCTCGTTGGCAATCGTCATTTGAGTCTGACATACACGAAAATTGCAGCTGTTGGCAGTCCCCATCATCGTAAGGACTTTCATACACCAAAACGGGATACCCGGATACATCAGTGACTGGCACAGTCAGTCAATATTAAAGTGCCATTAGTGACGGGAATGTGAGATAGGGGATGAGAGCAGAGAGAAGACGCTCCTTCCTCCTACCCCCCACCCAAAAAAAAAGGGAAAACAAATCCTTCGACACATCTAACCACACATTTCCAATTCCTGCTCCAGCTGAAAGTGTTAACGATCCATTTGTGGATTTGCTGAAATGAACTTAGTGCCACCGATTATTCCCGCTGATTTCCCATATTCCATATATCCCCACATACCATATCCAATATCCGCCAGGCCCCCTCCCCTCGACCATCTCTCCACATTTGTCAACTGCTGTCGGAAAATGGTGCAACGAAAATGGCTCAAGTGCTCCAAGTGCTGCAGCTCGCATGTTGCCATAAATATTGAAGGACCACTGATCCCTGCATCATCTGCCTTATATATGTACATATGCACAAATGTTGCATTTCACAGATGTCTGGGTTGATGGGGAATAAAATTCAATTTAAAGATACCCGCCAGTTATGCAAGTATATACTTTTTCACTTATGGTAAAATATTTTAACCGAACACATTACGTATACGCCTCATAGGCTACAAATTGTTTAAGCTAGTCAAATACAGAGAGATATGGGATAAACTCCTCTCAAACGTTATTAAATAAAAACTTCAATCGCTGATATCTAGCAGTTTAAAAAAAAAAAATCATGCAAGTCATATGGCCGGATATATATATTTATGCACCAATATATATTCAAAGATGGCTATATAAATATATATGTGTATATATTGCTGCCACTGAAATCACACTGCAAATCGCATCTTGCGCTGTAAAATTTATTAAAGCGGAAATTATTCATTGCACGATCGACTGAGTTTTATGATTGCCAGCTTGCTTTTCCCCTTCCTCGTAATTGATTGATAAATACATATGTACATATATCTATATACATATATATGTATAAGAGTTGAGTGCATATGTGATATGGCACGCCTGAATTTGTCGTTGATGTGCCATAATTAGCCTTAACTCGGCTCCATAAACAGCCGAAAGGAAAGTGGGCAGAAAAAGGCCGTATTGCGGCATTACTCATACGCCGCGTGTGACGCCGCGTCGAAATGTGTGAGTGTGGAAATGGTGAAATGGTAAATGCAATTTGATTTTGATTTTATTCATTTTGTGCATACTAAATGGTGGAGCTCAACGGGACAAGAACGATAGGGCTGCGCTGCGGATAAATGTGGAGAAATTTTAACCGCCTTTCAGTTGTCAGTTTCCGTTTGCGGCAATTTTAATTAATAAAAATTGACATTTTGCCTGCAACGGACCAGAAATGCAATTGCAAAAACGCAAAATAAGGCTGAAAGTGTAATGGGAAATAAAAATTGTAAAATGAGAATATATACATATACTATATATATATATGTATGTACAAAATGCAGCTGACAATGATGGAGGGGCCGACCATAAACCGGAGCTCGGGGGCATGGCTATAAATATTTAATATTTAGTGGCATCCATTGTTCAGCGATTTGTGTTCGGCATGGGCTTCACTGGTAAATCCGTAATAATAATGCCAACCGACATGACAAGGACACAAAGGATCACGGGGTGGCACGGAGTGAAATGAAATGAAATGAAACGGAATGGAATGAAATGGCATGGAATGAAACGTAAAAACATGGAATTGTGGTTGGCATTATTAAAACATGAAATCAAATGGCCCATGGCATTAGCGATGGCACATATGTATGGCATATCGATTGAAATTACTATTAAACTGAAAATGATAGAATACTTTAGCTTATTATTATGAGTACATTTCGCTTTTCACATCGCTATGTCCTCACGCTTCCCTCTCTCTCTCTCTCTCTCTCTCTCTTCTGCATTATGCCCGTCAATTTCCGATCCTGCGGTCATCCGTTTCAATTAGACTAAGCACACACAGACAAACTGATGGAATTCTTACACATGCATATATAAATGTTGGTTAACCCGTTTACCCCCTCGTTTTCCACCGAATTTGGGAATTGTAACCAAAGTTGTCCAACTGAAATCGGTTTAATGAAGTTTATTGAGAGGGAAAAGCAGTCGCATTCCACATGTGGATTTTCGCTTCGGGCCAATGTGGCGTGCGGAAAATGTTAATTTTAATTCGATTTACCCTGTCACTTTATCGATTTCTTTCGATGCCATTTATTCTGGCCTACATATATTGGGGGCGGCTGAGCGATAACACAGCACTTAATTGGTCGCTCGAATGTCCTGCAGCTCTAACCGATTGGCATAACCTATACTGTCCATCGATTAACTCGATTGCTTAAATAAAATAAAATTTTAATAGCGAAAACATGCATATCAACACCCAAAAACATATACAAGTTTTATAAGTACTGGCTCCGATTTTTTTTAAATATAATTATTACTTAAATTTTTTTAAATTGGTCTGAGCAATTTTCTTGTAATACCTCGCCCAACCAAAGATAATTTATCCAACTCTTAATTGGGAAAAATCCCCACAGACCCAAAAGCCAAGTGAAATAAATGAGCCAAATTAACTGGTCACTGGCCAAGTTAAGGAGCCGTGCCACGCCCCTCGGCTAGTGCAACTCCCATCCCTTGGGGCCTTCCCCCACCCCCTTCCCCCCTTCTCCACCCTCGATTAATGCAAAAGTTTAAGTGTTCCAAATGACGCTGATAATGGGGACATAAATGGGTGGCGAAAAACGGGGTGGTGGGTAAATCTGTGTAGCGCAGCTGAAAAGAAGGACAAGGGCAATTACTGCTGCCGGGGAGCTTAATATGCAATTTATAATTTTGATTGCGCTGCCATCGTTGACATCGAAGTCACTGCCCACTGTGCACTTAATCCGGGTAGAAAAATGTGGCCGCCTTATTAATGCTCAAAATGCGGTGGCCCCAACTGCAGCTGGCGACCATCAAGGCACCGTGGGATGAAAACTATTGAAAGTGTGGTTAAAGTTTAAACTTAATGTGTAATTAAACCACTATTTGAAATTCAAAAGAATTAAATCCAGAGCTGAAGAACAAAAATGATTTTTTCAATGCTACGCACCGCTTTTCTTTCCGTTCAAGACTTTTCGGAATTTTCCATTCCATTTCTTTTGTTTGCCCAGCAATTTTATGCAGATTGATAAGCGTTTTCTGGGGCCACTGTGAACCCTTCTGCCCACGACCCTGCTCCTGCCACCGACCCTCTCCCGCCTCCATCAAGTGTTTGCATTGGCTCAATGATGGCGGGCCAAAAGGGGCAAATGGGCGAAAGGGGCGTGGCGCGTCAGAAATTAATGGAGCGTAATTTATGAAAATTATACAATTGCCAGCATGGTCACGCCCACATTGCACACACACAAACATTTATATGCACACGCATAGATGCATCATAGATAAGAGGGGGTGGTGCCAAAAAAGGGCTGAAAAGGGGCTGGGTGCCGGTTAACTCCCAAAAATTTCATCATGAGTGGCGAGAAGAACGGCGAAGCAGAAGACGCCAGCATCTTTTGCTTACTTTGCCAAAAAAACTTTATATGAAGAAAATTTGAGTCAAGAAGGAAACTGAGCAAAAAGAAACGCAGAAAGTCTCAAGGTTTTCAGTGGGGTGAATTTTCCTAGGTGCTACATCCACGATGCTGTTGTTGTTGTTGTTATTGTTGTTGTTTTTCCCGCTGCTGTTGTTTGGCAAAGAAAAAACCTCAAATTATACACAAATTTACGATGTTTTTGCTAAGCTCTCCTCTTCTCTCTCTTTCGCCCGCAGTTCATCCCTCTCTCTCTTCCTCTTTATCAGATGCCGAGCCAAAAGCCATAACAACAACAACATAATACAAATACAAAATTTGAGCAGCGGAAAAAATTGTAATAAAATTCACTAAGTAGCGAAACGAAACTTGAATGCAGTCGCAAAATAATTGGAAAAAAATTTGTCGGGGAAATTTTCCATAGCCGTTTCTAAAAATCTGTCACATTTTAATCGTTAATTGTGGCGGATTAAGGAATTGACATTTTGCACTCGATATTAAATATTTTAATGAGCAACTGTATGAATATTTATTCAAAATTATCAGTGGCATCCGTAATGTGCTAAAAATTCGCAGATTCGAAGGAATTAAAGACTTTCTAACACTCATCATAACTTTTACTGCGCATTGGTGTTTTTCTAGTTTACCTCCACTACTTTATTTAACCTTTAGGAAACAGGTAATTGGCTCCTTTCAATCCATCGATCAATCATCAGATTTCCCTGACATCTGAGGACCTCAAAGTGAAGGACTCTTTATATAGAGTGTTCAAAGTTGGTGTGTGTGTGTGTGCTGGGTTTTTGGAACAAAAGCAAAAGCCAACAAAATGTTTTTGTAGCGGAAACACGGAAATGTTTTACATGCACGCGCATAACGAGCGCACCCAGGGGGTTGAAGGTGGGCGGTGGTGAAAGTAGGTGGTGGTGAGGCAGCAGAGTAGCAAAAGAACGAACTGGTCGGGAGGAAAACGTTGAAGAAAGATGAACACGGTATGGCAGAAAAGTCATGTCACTTGCTGAGCTACCCGAGCTTCTCACCTTCTTCCGCTTCCGCTTTGCCTAGAATTTTCCAGGACGTATTCCCAAAAGTCGCCGCAAAGTATGCAGTGGAAAACATCGTTTACGCACCTATTAGTTGCTGTGTCACAATGTTAGTGCCTCGTATATGTATGCCTGTATTTTCAGCTAATTAGAGATACAAGCTTAATTTCCCGGTGTTTTCCCCACTTTTGACACGGTTTTTTTTTCCTTTTTGTTTGCCTTCCTGACCCCCCTGTGTGGAATATTTGTACAAATTTTTGCCAACGCCACAGAAACCACACGAACAATAACAAAATACACAACTTTATGACTATTATTTACCCGAATCTAAACCAGCTGGCGGTGTAGAAGCCGAAGAACAAGGAAAATAGGGGAAATATAAGTGAGGGGGGTGGGGTATTTCCCAATGGGCCACCGTTAGCCGTGTGTCAGTTAATTAGCTCATAAAATATGCAGAATGGCGAACAATTCGCACCTTTAGACCCAAACGAGCTTCAAAGGGCTGTGAGCTAGAAAAAGGCGTGGCCACGGCGGGTTAAAGGGGCGTAAGGGGGCAGGTGTAAATGGGTGTAACCAAATGAAATAATTGAGTGGCAAAGCAGCAACAAAGGGAATATTTGTTTAACCAAGCTGAACGAATAGAAAATGCCCTCATACAAATTTTTTAATATATATCCCAAGGATATCCCCTCTCGCATCTAATATAATAAAGTTAATAAACTAAAAGAAAACTATATAGCACTTCAAACGTGCAGCCTTTGTGGTCCATGCTGCTGGAATTTCCACAGGATTCAAAAACTTTTCCAGTAGTTTTGAGTTTAGCTTTTAATCCATCTAAAATCTGTTGAATAATTTGTTAGTCTCTAATTTTAATTGGATTTCGCCCAAGACAAGTTGCATCTTTTTTCCTTACTGTCCAAATTCCATGGAGTTGCTTGCTGCCAGGAAAACAAAAGGCGACATTGCGAAAGGAGTTTGGGTTAGTCGAGTCCCTTGTTGATGTTGCCGCTGTTCGCGTTCATGTTGCTCAAGTTGGTGTTGCTTTTGCTGTTGTTGCTTCTGGTCATGTATGGCAGATGAGCGTTTGCGAAGTTTATGAACTTTGTAATTACACACTTTATTAATTTATGCGCTGCGGGGCGCGAAACGCACCAACTTTCCAGCGCGAAGGAATGGAGAAGAAAAACGTGAAGGGCAAAAAAAAAAAAACAAAGGGACGTGTTAATGCTTTATGAGCCAGAGAATGAGACACCAAAATGATGAAATCTCCAGTTTGGTTCCTAAGAAAAAAAAAAAAAGAAAAATCCCTCATCAAGCGTTTTGACTTTTCAACCTTTTCGCTTGAGTTGCCACGTTTCTTGAGCGAAACATAAGAGCACGCCTTACACTGGACAACACAGCAAATGTACTTAATGCATGATTTTCCTTTAAAAGTATCTTAGAAGCACTTAAAAGTAACTTTAAATCTTGAAATAACTAAACGAAATACATTTTTAAAGTTTAAGCATATTGCTGTCTACGGCATTGAGATGCAACTTTGTAAGTGTGTGTAATATAAGCTTTGGTGACTTGGAATTCGTAATAAGAACGAAATACGAATGAAATTTTAATTTGCAAACGGGACTGACCCAACTGGTCAGTTGGCCAGAAAGTGGAAACAAAACGCCGGAGATGCGGAAAATTCCAGGTGCCTTGGCACTGATGTAAAAGTGATGTCTTCAGAAATGCAGTACATCAATTTGAGCCGAAACTTTTGGGGTAGAATTTGTAAAAGAATCGATGATACTGTTGGCAGTTGTGAATCATAAAATCCAACCGGAATCCGCCTTTACGTTTTACTTCTACTTTCAGCTTCTCTTGCCGAGTTGCACTTGCAGCTTTGAGAGTTCCTTGGGTTTTGAAAGTTCGCTTTTTTCCCCCAGTTTAGTCAATCGGTTCGTTCCTTTTTTTTTTTGATTTTTCCTGCATAAGTCATAAGCCGAAAAGGTCGACAGGAGTTGACCTATGGCCGAAAGGAGCGCAGTGACATGTCAACATTGCGTATGTGTAATCGGGTACAGCAGAGGCAAAACGAATATTACTCACACGCAGCGTGGGCAGTGACATTTTGCCCATCATGTTTTTTGGCAGCTTTGCACTTTAATTAAATTGTAAATATTTTATTTCGCATGACCTGCGACAGAATATGAAAATCAAATCAATTTCCATTTGAATTTGTGCATTACAATTTTGCTGGCAGTTTTCGCGTGCGCTTGAATGCGCTGCCAAATTAAATTTAATAGCCACTAGATACTTCGATGTTTGTGTGCAAAAGCAACATTGATATGCCATCGAAGTCAAAGGAAGGTATGCAATGCACTACACAGTTGCTCATGTGAAAACCCTTCTACATTATTTATTATCAGAATCGTATTTTTAATGCATGCGATATTTGGCGACCCAAAAGGGAGTCGATCTTCTCATTTCCCACCGACAATCACGCGTTAATTAACTTTCTTTGACCTTGGCTTATCGACCACCCATCTTTGCCACCGATCTCTTCCGCCTTCCCTGCTCTTTTCCGCATTGCTCCGCTATTCCGCGATGCCGCGATTTTCCCTTTTCAGCTGGGTAATTGAGTCCGTTTGTGGAATCCTGTGGCAGTCGCATCCTCAACCGACCGAATGTCAGTCAATCGCTGTCGAATGTCAGTGCAAACAGAAATTTAAATGCGTCAGCAAATGGCAGACAAAAGCGGGCAGGGTGGTGCTAAGGTGAAGAAAGGGTGTCAAGTTGGGCGGAAAAGTAGGTGGAAAGCGGTGAAAAGTGGGCGGGAAAGTGCCAGTGACATGTCACTCTGGCGACAGCAGCAACAGCAGCAACAATTCGTTGTCAAACAACAAAAGTGACAAAATAAATTAAATTGACTTGCCTTTGTCCGACTGTCTACCCCACTTTTCCATTGTCTAAGTGTGCGTGCCTGTGGTAGAGAAGCGGCTGCGCTTTTCCATAGTTTTTCCTTATTCCTTGACTCCTTTTTTTTCCGTCTTTGGTCTATGCCTCTACACACACACACACACGCACACACCCCCGCACACACGCACACGCAGCACAATGAAATGAGACAATTGAGCGTGCGCTGGTACATGGGTGTGGAAAGGCGTCGGAAAAGCGGCGGGAAAATGGGGGCAGGGCGGCGGCGGCGATGCCCTACGATGAAGACATCAGCATAGTCAAACGTCAGGACATGGCAACTCAAGCGTCACGTACGCTCGACTGTCAGAGGCACGACTTCGACTTCTTCGACTTCTTCGACTTTTGGCCTCCAACTAATTTGAACCTTGACTGACTGACTGACTGACTAACTGAACATCCCAACTATCAGTCAGTTGCCAGTAAACTAAATTAAAAGCAGCCGCTAAGAGCCAAACTATTGCCTCAATTCATTTTGGATACACACGAAAGGCTGAATATTAAATAATACGAATTTGAAGACAAGGCAATTTGAAATACGATGCAATTTTAAGAAAAAGTCCAATAATATAAATAAATAAAATATTCACTTACCTTACCAACATCCAAATTTACTCAACTTATCGGCATTTCAGTACTTCACTTTCCATTGCATACAACTCAACGTTTCTCAGCAGGAACATCACACTATTCCATCGGAGCACCCCTTCCAGCGATTTAATTGCGCATTAAATTTCGGCTCCAGCGGAGCACCCCTTCCAGAAATTTAGCTACGCACCACATTTAGGCACTTAAAACGCGCGACACTTTCGAAATTGCACTCGCGAACACTGCGACTTAATTTAATATTCGCGTTTAAACATTTTCCGCCGCGATTTAACACATTACGTTAATTTAATCACCGTTGTTAATGCGACGCGTGCTTAACTGATCGAGCGCACCGATGGAAAGAGGAAGAGCGCTTGACTCTTGTCATTGCCATTTACAGTTGCAACTGCACTTCCCATGGATGTCTTGTTGTTGTTGCTATTCAATGAGCGCTCTCTCATACGCAACTTCTTTCGCTCTTTTCTTTGCGCTCTCATTACAGTTAAGTGGTTCCAATTTGAAATTCGCACAGTTCGCTGGAATGTTACATTTTGAAAGTGAAATTAGGCAGGTATGAAAAATAAGATAAATGAAAACAGTGCCTACATTTGAATACAAAGTTAATTTACTGCGTTGAAAGCAGAACTTTAGTTTGCAGTTCGACCAGCATTGCCAAAAGCAACAACAACAAGCTTCACAGCGGGTGGCAAATGTTGCAACAACTTGTACAACAACAACTTGTAGGAGACAATAGATAATGATGACGCGTCAGCTTTTGTCATGTAACAACGAGCACAGCAGCAGCAACAACAACACAACAAAGAAGCAAAAAGAAAAGGAGCAGAAGGAGAAAGAAGCAGAACGAGTGTGGGGATGGAAAGAATCCCCAAAACAGGGATAGCAACAACAAACACATGAAGCCACTCAATGGCGGTTGTATATACATACATATGTACATATGTATGTAATATACACGTTAAAATACAATTACTTGTATTATTCCTAGCAAGAAAATAGCTTTTACAATTGTTTTTAAAGTGTATTGAAATTCTGAATATTTTCATATATATTTTCATTAAAAAATCATGTTGAGCGAAGACTTCTCTTCTTCTTATTCTGCCGCTGCAGGAAGTACAGTGAAGCAACGGAAAGACGAACAAACAAATTAACAACGTTTGGCTCAAGCCGACCAACCAATTTGGCAAACTCTTTGCCAAAGAAGAGTGTGTTTTTAAGCCAACGTAAATCGTTTAATTGCCTAACAATACTTAATTTAAAAAAAAAAACAACTAGATTTCAAATTTAGCTTCGCAAATGCGCACTTAATGGATGACATAAATTAGGGAAACGCAGACAAATAAGCCACGTTAATCTGCCGAAAATACGTAGCCTCTTTCATAATTTTTTTTTTAATCTGCTTATTGTTTGCAGCACTTCGACGCTTTTCAGCTTCATTTTGGCTAATAAAATTGTAGAGCATTTAAATATTTAATCCAATTAAATGCAATGTTTTCCAGCATTGTGTTGGATAAACTTTTTGAATTTAATATCTACTTAGAGCTCGCTTTTAATCTGTGAAATGCATAAAACCATGGCTTAGTTCATATGCACTTTAAACGTCTTATTTGATGTGCAAATTTCGCTGCACAGCCGCCGCAACAAATTGTTAACTGCAACCAAAATAGCTGCAAATTTCGAAACTAAGCGAAAAATGTGACACTTTTCCTGCATTTTTTCACACATTTTTGCGGATCTTGAGCGAACAGCGAGCTCGCCATTTTTGAAACTTCATTTGCACTCAATGCAGTGCCATTTTACTCCTTTTCTCTCTCTCTCTTTAGCTCGATGTGCTTCATTATAATTTCAACTAAATTTCAAAAACTAACCGCTGCCACGCCCCCAACGCCCGGGGCTCAACGCCCACCCGCCCACTTGTTTTGCACAGATTTTAAGAGCTGTGTGTTTACGTTGCTTGGCAGCAGCAGTAGCAGAACTTCAAGTTGAACGCCTCGCTGCCATTGTCATTGCCAGAGATTTTCCACTGTCTTTGTATTGGTATATGTGTGTATGTGTGTGTGTGAGTGTGTGTGCCTCTGTGTGTGTGTGTGTGAGTGCCTGGCTAACTGACAACAGCAACAACACTTTGCACGGCAGCAAACTACTCGCACTGTGTGCTGCACATTTATTTGCACTTGTGTCAGTTTCGGTTACGTAAGTAAATTAATTAATTTTCAATTGCGTTAAATAAACAAACAGCTTGCCAAAAGCAAACAACTTTGAGCAACAACAGCAACACGGACATCATCAAACATAATGAACAAGCGTTCGTTTTGTTTGAGCAACTGAAAGAGATGGAGATTGCGATTGCGATTGAGATTGAGATTACGCTGGCTTTAAGGATTGCAATTAAGGAATGCACTGAGAGAAATCGGATAGAAGACAGGAAAACGAGAAAGAAAACGTCTGCAAATCTAGAACCAAATTTTTGAGATACTTAAGTTAGTAACTAGACTTAAACCAGTAAACATAATCAATCAGCCTGGTTTACAGTTTTTCTCTCAGTGCATTGGACGCACACTTTAATCGCCGCTCAATTGAATAGCAAGATCTTGCCCATTTACCCGCTGGCATCTCCACAGCATTTTGGCGAAAATCGGTCTTTTGGAAAACTTGAGCCATGTTGTGCCAGTACAGTAAACACTCGAGCCGGCGACGAGCACCATCGGCAGCAGCGAAAGTTTGTGGGCAAACCAGGAAAAATGATTGCACTTGTTCCATCTTGTTTGGCTTTGCCGGCCAAACTTTCGGTTTTCCGAGTCAACTTTAAAGTGCCCCTCCGCTGGGCGAAAGTTTTGGCCATCGATATTGCCACGCCGATCTGACGCTCATTTCCCAGGGAAAACCACGGAAAACCCCGCATAACCCAAGGCTCAATAAAACAAATAATACTTGGTTCTATTATTTCGTCTTCATTTATTATTGATCATCGTCATCATAGGCAGCACTTAGTGAAGCGGCTTGTATGTCTTTTCACCACACTCTAAGCCAAAATCGCTCATACGCCGCGTGGGCCAAAATCGAAAGAAAATTGTATTTAATTGGCAAATAAAACGTTAAGCACTCTCGTCGCAAAGCTTGTGGTTAGTGAGCTTTTCACCACTTGAGAATTGAATGCGCCTGCGCATTTTTACCGGAAAATTCCCTTAAATGCTCTTAGATGGAAAGCCGAAAAACACCGTAAGACGCAAAGACAATTCAACATGGTTTTCCCACTTCAATGGCGGCTCCTGCGTCTTTTGGTGCACTGTTTGAAATGCAGATTTTTTTTCTGGTGGTGGACGAGGAGGGGGGGGGGGGGGGGGGGGGGGGAGTCCAGGAGATGCTGGGATGTTGGAAAAACAGTGGGAGCGGCCGGCTGAAGCCAGCTAAATTGCAAGTGGGTCACTGGGCCAGCAATCAACGGAAAACCGTCAACACGCAGCGTATTGCAATGAAGACTTCCTACCGCTCTGACGTCATCATTACGCGCGACTCCCCGCCAACTCGAACATAACCTCACTTCCACTAGCGACGGGCGAGCGCAGGCGTGACGCCATAAAGCAAGCCAAAAGCTAAACCAAACAGGATGACACAAGCAAAATGTTTAATATTTTAAAATATTCTAATACTTCAATTAATAGTATAAATAGATTTAAGTGATGTCCTTTTTGCAGATAATTTAGTTAAGTCAAAGTGTGGCAAGTTGTTGTTGAAACTAGGAACGTACCCATTAACTTGGAGCCAGCGAGATGAACTCCGATGAGCGGCGGTGTTGTTCCACTTTCAGCACCCACCACGCCCACTTAGCCGCCCACTTTGGCGCCCAGTCCGCCCGCTGCTCCGTCAGCGGCAGACATGGACATCAAGTTGTCCTGTCGCGGCCAGCGAAAGGCAGCAACAAATTTTAAAAGTTGCGTCTGCAATTTTGCTCTTGCCTTATTTTATTTTGTTTTTTCTTTTTTTCTATTTTTTTTTCTTTTTTTTTTTTTTTTTTGCAGAGCATGCAGAGCGACAAAGTTTGTATTGTTGCCGCCTCCTCGACGTCGCCGTTTTGTTGGTTCGCTTCTTGTTTTTGTTCTCGGTGGCTTGTTTTTATTGTTGATGGCATAATAAGAGTGCAGATTTTTTGTATTATTAAGTTGAAGTTGCACGCAGTTTGCGGCCATCGCCGCCAGAAGCAAAAACAAGAACAAGAACAGGAAGAAGTCGGGCTAAATGCAAAATAAAGTTAGGAAAAAAGGTTACACTGGAGCAAGCATTATTCAATTTAAAATTTTTAAATGAGCTAAAATCTATCAGAGAATCATGCGGTTTTCTAACACTGTCATAAACTTTAAAGTGGTTATATTTAAATTTAATCTTAAATTACCATTAAATACCAGTTATATTGCATTTTATAGCACCGATTAAAGCTGAAAGTGCTGGAAAATAGTGTAGAAAAGACCAGCGGATTGGAGCAGCGACAAAATGTGTGCAAACAACTTGCATCCAAACTCGCGCAAAAAGTAGCAGGGTAATGTAAGTGGAACGGAAGATTGAGCATGCAAATGCGGCACATAACCGGTGGCACAACTTCGCTTTAAACCATTCAAGCAACGAAAACAGGTGCGCCTTAAATCTAAACTATCAGCAATGTTAAACGTTAAGCTATCAATAAATTTTAATTTTATGAGCTCAAACTTTCAACAACAACAAGCTAGTATTTTTAAACTTTCACCAACGCCCTTAAAACTACAGTAAAATATACAAAAGTCAATAAGATGGTGATTAATAATTGTTTAATCTAATTTCCAACCAGAAAACTTACAACAGCATTGTTGTATGAGTACAAGTGGTACAGCAACGTTCTCCAACATACATCAACAAAGCATACAGTTTTATACAGAGGAATTAGTCGATAATGAACCTTATATTCAACTTCAAACCTTACTGAGTTTCCCAGTTTCCAAGCCAAAGGACTTTTTGGTAATTTTCCCACCCAAAACCCCATGAGCTGGAAATCAAAATGTCGCCATTCCACGGCTATTAGCGCAATTAAGGAGCCCAAAAGACCAAAAAGGGGTAAGTGAATGGAGTTTTCCGAGAGGGTCAAGTGGTTGCTTAGTGCTAAAGGCACACAAGAACACACACACGCAAGCAGTCGTCGAGTGGGGCAAACAACTTAACAACATTGTTCAACTTTTATGAGCATTATTAAAAATTAATCAACAATTTACATTTATTTACACAGGAGGATAGCCAGCGAAGAGCGAGAGAGAGAGGGAGTGGCTAATGGGTAGTTACTCAGCCGGCCACCCGCACTTCCGCCCACATTTTCCACCCACAGCCGCTGACCCAAAGCGACCGCACTTCAAACAGCCTGAACTGAAACTGAAAATGAAACTGAAACTGATGTAGACATTCACTGAAAATTACGTAAATTAAATTTGTTTTTATGGCAGTCAGCCGCTCAAATGTATGGGACCCAGCCAGTGGCGTCGGTGGTGTTTATTCAACGGGGGTTTATAAACCCTGAACACTTAATATTTCAATACATTTTTACAGACCCTTCGAGCGCCACTGAACCCCCACGCACACACACACACATGCGAAAGGCCAAGGAGTAAGCCCAAAAAGTTAAAACAAATGCAGGAAAAAAACTGAAAAGGGAACGGAAAGCCGAGAAGGACCAAAAATTCGGACCAAAGACGGCCTTGGGGCACAGAAGGGGGTCCGACGAGGGTGGTGGTTGGCTGGTGACCCCGAGCAGCAGCAGAAATGTGTAATAAGGAGACGATGGAAGGGCGCCAGACCTTTGCAAAATTTTGGGTCATGCCCAGTCGCTTTGCGTTGCCCCGTTGATAATGAGATGGCAAGTGGAAGTGGAAGTGGATGGGGAAGGGGAAGGGGAAGGGGAAGGGGCAGTGGGTTTGGAGGCACCACCGAGCTGCTCAGTGGCTTCATCAATTTGCACTTTCGGCATTTTATGGTCAACTTTGGCAGCAAGTGCAACGAAACCAAGTAGCTGCAAAGAAACACGGAGGGCTGAGGTAAATAATACTCCTTTGACTCGCGACTTAAGCTAGTTAATTAATTTTGTCAAGCAAGAGTAACAAATAAATCACAATCTTAAGAGTCAAATATGCATTAAACTCACATGAAGTATAACTTAAAAAACTTGGATGTATGTCTATGTTGCACTTTAGCCACTTTAATGGGCATTCGTTTCTGAAAAGCCGAGCTGTTTCGTATTATTTACTTAGCCCTTAATAATCGTGGCAGAAGTAACAAATCGTCATGAATTTCTTAATTTGTTTACTCTGCGCCGAATCGTTTTAACAATTAAAATATCCATTTCGACTTGCTTAGCATTTCCCGGCCACGGAAAACACAGTCAACCCTTTCTGTTTGCCAGCACCACCCAAAGGAAAAAACAGATTTACCAGGCACCTGTGACTCAGTCCCGCGTCCCCAAAAGCCCCATCTCTTACCCCTCAACCCCTCCCCCTTTATCTCCGGCGGCACTTTGGTGGGGTTTTTGGGCGGAGTGGAGTGGGGCTATAGAGCAGTTTCTGTTGGCAACTCAAATTGAAGGCCCCTCGTAACTTTCAATGTCGTTGGGCAAAAAGTTTCATTTACAAGCGCCCAGCTTCGGCAGCAGCAACTACAACAGCAATGACAATGGCCGGCGCAAATATCAATGATATGTTTGTTAAAAAACACGACAAGGACAACAAGGACCTTCCTGCAACCAGGCGCCACCAGCCGCCAAACGAAGCCGTCATGGAATAAAGTCTGAACATTTTTCGGGTTTTCCATCTGTTTTCACACGGTACTCGCTCCGATTGCCAGGGCATATTGTTTTAACGCTCATTATCTGTTTGTGCAAAAACTCAATGAATTAAGCCATTCTTCATATGGAAACAAGAATAAATGAAATGAAAATATAAACAACATTTAGTCGAATAATCATAACATAATCTTAATGTATTTTTGTTCTATTTTAAGTTATAGGGTATCCCACATTCGTTGCCCGTCGAGAATAGAGTTCTTAGATTTTCTTTTTGGTTTATGCCCTCTTTTTTTTGTTGTTTTGGTTCGGTTTTTTGGTTCACAGCGCTTTTTGGTAGGTCATGTACTTGGCCCCCTTTTATGGCCGAAAACGAAAAGGAATTGTCATGAAGCGGACAAGCTTTTGCGCCACGAATCCTTTGGGCGCAACTCCTTGTCGGTCCTTTTTCTGTTCCACCACATGGAGAATGGCGAATGCTGAATGGTGAATGGTGAATGCTGAACACCATCAGAGACCAAGGGCAGCCAATAATTGTAAATTAAAATTGAAATGAATGAAAGCAAATGGTCGATGGAAATTGTGGCCGAGGCTGGAGGGGCTGCGAATGATAGGATGATGGCGGGCACCAGTGAAATAGAAACACAATAATACCCGTTGGGCTGGAATTTTGTAAGCCATAGCCGTGTTTAGTGTGAGTGGGGCAAGGTGCGGGGGAAAGGCCAGACGGAAGAGTTGAAGGGAACTTTAAGCAGGAATCGAGCTGCATGAAAAGTTTTGCCACAGTGGTTATACGCATATTTTGAGATCACAAAGCAAGTGCTAGAATGTAAGAAATATATATTTAGATGCTCAAAAGTATGTCACTATATTTTTGAATCGAATAGCTAGTAGTAGTTGTAGTTTTTTTTTTTTTTTTTTTTTTTTGTTATATCTAAATATTTAACAATTCTTGCCCCAGTGTGCGCAGCCGGACCAGAACGATAACTGCGCTTACAATGGCCTCCCATCGCTATGGCGCTATGTTTCTGTCCGTCCAACTGTCCGTACAGCCGTTGTATGGCCCAGCCCATTTGTGTGTCCGCATGTCCCTGTATCCTTATGTCCCAGTGTCCTGTCCGTATGGATGCGGGCATTATGCGTGGGCACAATGCATTAGTTAAATGTAACAAAAGCGTCCAAAGAGCGGCCTATTCAGCGCGTGTTGCTGCTGGCTGGCACAGAGAATTAGGCAGTTGCGATGGCCATTAGGAATTGAGAACACGACCCATGACCAAGGATGCCACCAGGCATTACGCATACGCACCGTGGGCCAACCTCGGGCCATCTCTCTCTCTCACAGGATCTCTTCAAAATAAAAAAAACATTCACATTCATAAATAGAGCTAAGATTGAGCAGTTTTTAACCACTGTATCGAAATAGTAGTTATCAAGCGAAAATGTGGCTGTTGGTGGAAAATTCGAAATCCATCAGTTATTGTTTTTTTTTTTTACTCAGTTCGCATCCTGTTTGTGGCCCCTTCAACCCGAATACCTTCATCGCATGCCATTGTGCAGTTTATCAATCTCGAATTTGATTTCCTAGTGTGAAATCTGACACGCGATTCGCATCATTGCGATTCGATTGTTGGGCACCATGTGACAAATTCGTCCAATGGCACGAATAATACCTCCATTTTTGCTGCCAACATGCTACGCCCCTCCTGCAGGCGGCATAAATCAATTAGCATTAAGCCTGGGCAAACAGCCTGAAAAAAAAGTAAAAAAAAAATAAAGAAAAAATCAACTAAAATCGAAAATAAAGCAAGGCAAGCGTCGAAAATCTGTACAGACCATTGCCCAAAGGGCAAACACTTCACTTATTGTTATCCAGGCACATAAATAAAGTGCCACAAGGGAGGGGGGTGGTGGTAGCAAGGGGGATGCACAAAGGAAAGGCGAAAAATAATAAAGAATGCGAATAAATACAAATAAACAACCCCGAAAGGCACTTAATTGTATCAATTTAAGCAGTTAAAAGCACCAAACAGCAAAGCCAACAACAGCGATATTCAACAACAGTATTCAACAACAATATTCAACAACGTCATCCATCAGAATCAACAAATGAAAGGAGAGCAAAGACAAGACGCAGTGTTGTGCAAATGAGTTACCCCACTTTTTCGGTGTTCAATTTTTCGATTAGAGATGAAACCAACAATGAAACTTGGAACATGAGCTTGTAAAACTTTAATTTAGAAATACTATCGAAACAACTAAGATAGACAGTAATAAATAATAGTTATAAACAATACAACACCCCCTTTAAAAATTGTTGTGCACACCCCTGTCAACTGCAATCGAAGTGATATAAAAGGTGAAAAAAACAAGGATATCAAAAAGCAGACCCCTTATCACTTACTTAAATGTGCCATCAATATGCGAAATAACCGAAATGGAGGCAAGCAAATTGGAGAAACTCCCCAACAATTTACAATTTAATTAGGCAAACTTAAATAGCCAATCAAAATAAGGTAATTGCCTGAGAAAAGCCAAATTAAAGCGGCAATTTGCTGGCATCACAAATTGAAATCACCAAGCGAGACAACAAAAGTTGAGCAGCGAGAAGGCATTTATTGCATTATTATACATGTTGAATTGAAAAAGTTGATTGTAAAGAGGCGAAGTTCATTTTACTTTAGCATAAAGTTAGTTGTCCAACTTATTTCCACTTAAATGGCTGAACATGTTTCGCAGCAAATGAGCAATTAATTGACTGGCCAACTTATCGATACCTCGTTTTTTTTTTTTCGAGGCCCAGAAAATCCAATGAGTAGCAGTTAGCCACTTTGTCGCCAAATGAAAACTCAGCCAGACGTCAAACGCAAAATGAGGACATTTTGTCCAGCACACAGCCAAAATCTTTGAGTTGCATCCTGTGGCAACCAATTATGCGACGGCCCAGAAGTCAGTTATCTAACTATCGGCAGGTGCCAAAGCCAGTTGAATGACATTGCACAAAATACGCGAATAGAGTCGACTAAGGAATGCCCTATTTCAAACTATGAAATCATTATCTAAACAAAAAATTTAAAATATTTACTAGTTCCTTAATGTTTTTTAGATTAACAGTATAACTATGATTTATATGATTTGTTATTTGTCATAATTTTGTACTTATTTTCGAAATGAATCAGCTTTCAAAACCAAAAATCTGCCTAAATTCCAGATTAACCCCGCCCCCCTTGGACTGACCGCCCCCCTTTATGCCACCACAAACACGGCACACACACTTTGTGCGAAAGTAGCAACATTTATGCGTGTGTGCGTGCCTCGAAAGTGTTCTCTGCCACGCCCACCGCCGGCCACACGCCGCCCACCAGTCAGTCCGAGTAAATGGCAATCATTGTAGCCGCTGTTCAGTGCTCTGCGAGAAATAAGTGCGGAATTCAATCATATCGACTAAAATGTATCTGAGTTAATCGAAGGAAATTCTTATTATATATCTATTGATTTAAAAATCACATTTAGTAATGATTATTCTAGTAAGCTATTATATTTTTAAAGTGCAGTAGCTGCTTTTATTCGCGGCGCAGTTCTTCGAAAATTGAGGGCTGCTGGCAAATTTGAAGGCGTACCAATCTGGACAGTTTGCCGCGCTTTAACCCATGCCACCCCCACTCGCACTACCGAAAATGTGAAAACCCCACCAACACAATTTCCATCGCCAGCAGCGTTTTTGTGACAGGCCAACGCTTATCTCTAAATAAATGCATGTTAAAGAGGATAGCAGCGAAAATCAAGCTAGCAATTAAATAAAAAATTTATGTTATAAAACTCATGTAAAGTTGCTCTCTTATTATTGATAAATGGCATATTGACAAGTGCCATTTGTTGAACTAAAAACAATAAGGTTTAAACTTTTGAGTAACGCAGTTTAAACTAAAGTCGTACTTACATAACTGCCAGCTAGAGGGCGCCACTGCTTGCTGTTTTCGTTTTATAGCAGCTTTAAAGCTTTACGTTCGCCGCTAGATGGCTTTTAAAAATGATGTAGTTGACATGTAGAAGTAGATGTCTTTTGTAAACAACGTATGTAAAATATATGAAAACAACATGTAAGATACATGAATTTATTTTCTATTATTAATCATTAATTAATCTAAAATGTTTCACGATTTATATGGAATATAAAAATAAAGAAAATAATGAAGAAATTCTCTCATTATAAGTTATTATTAATAACTAATTAAATACTTTTTAGACTGTTTTATTGTGCTGCATACTCTTTAACAATAGCTACAATAGCTAAGCTCTTTTCATATATACATATATATTTGTACATATATGTATTATATGTACATACATATAATGTATACCCCTTTGCTGTCATTAATCCCCTTTAAAGCTTATCAACCGCATTGCGGATCCGCGATCTGTTTGTTTGTTGTTCCTGTTGTTATTGCCGAATGGCGAATGGTGTGAACAAGTGCCGGTGGGCGTGGCCGAGCGCCCATTTTCAGGGGGCGGCGGGGGTGTGGTCGGTAGCTGAAACAACAAACGACGATTATTGTTTATTAGAATAACAATGACCCAAAGCTGACACGTTTATTAATGGCCCCAAAAGTCAAAGCTCACACATTTCGGCCGAGTTCATTCACTCACTTTAATTGCAAACGGAATGCGAATCCTTGATGGTCTTAGCTTCTGCTTATTATTTAATTAATTCAGTTATGGACTTTTAATGATTTTATTAGCAATTAATTGTTAATGGGTGCGCCGGAGGTGCTTATGTGATCACAAACAAAATAAATCATCGAACAGCAAGTGCAATGCCAGAATTTATGTCAATAGATTAAGATAAATTAGCCGTGGCATGACACGATTAACAACCGTTGAATACTTTTGGCATGTGCAACACTGTTTAGAGGAATATTAATTCCTTACTTACGAGCGCAAGTCGTTGACTCTTAGAAAGAAATCGATCAAAATCGATCATAACCTTCGATATATTAAATTATGGCACAGTATATTTTCTATTCTATCATCACCTTTTTCTACCATTTAAATTAAATTACTATTAACCGCAGCTTTGATGAGGTCCAGCCAACAATTGCAATTGACATCGATGGGCCGCCAACAATGAATTAAATGCTTCCCGCAAAGTCCACCGTTTTGACAGCCTAATCAAGCCAATCCACCAAAGTAAACAAAGCCGAAAACAATATTAGGGGCCAATGGAATAAAAATAATATAAAAAAAAAAACATATGTACATAAAGCGCAACAACAAAAGCTCAGCTAAACAAAAATATTCCGTCACACAAAAAACAGAGTTTACAAGCGAGGAGAAAAAACCCAAATATCGACGGGATGACGATATATATGTACATATAAGCCCCAGAAATTGGCAAGAGTGGGGGATTGGGTGGGTTTCGCGATATTTTGGCAGCGCGGTAGCCAAAGGCCTTCAACGACTCAGCGATTGAATGAATGGCCGATTGACAGACTGCCCATGTCCGCACAGCAAAACACAAATGGACAGATGGACAAAGGGACAAACGGACAGATGGACAGATGCACAAGCGGACAAGTGGTCATACGGACTGACTGACATTTACGGACAAAGACACAATTGACGATTAATCGATTAGTAGAAATTTGACACATGAACAATTATCGGTCACGGATGCCACGCAATAGAAGCAATTGAAACAACAACAACAAATCAAAATAGGGATAAATTTATGGGTCGACAGGTGGCCGCCATCGAAACTGGAAACCCAATTAACGTTGTTAGGCGAACACAGAATGCGAGTATTGGCGAGTAATCACGAAATGTCATTATTTTTGGGGATATAGATATTTCTTTATTTAAGTAGTTTAGGATACATATGTACATATATACAATATATTTCAAGATCTCTAATGACTTCCATAGCTAACATCGCAATTTTGAATACTAAAAAAGAAAACCATTAAATAGGCCTCATTCTGTCTTAATTATTCATTGACTTCGATTTAATGCCACAGTTTTTATTGACAAAAGCTTCGTTTTGTTTGCGATGGCGAGATCATAACGAGATTATGACAGTTTTGTGGATCGTTCGCCGTTTTGTTTTACGATGCCACAATACGAAAATTGCCCTTAACGATCGACAATCAACGCCAAGACTGGAGCAACTTTCCATAGATCAGAAATCAATATTTTAATGGCAAAGGCCCCAAATAAATTTGCACACTTAATGTAAATATTTGTGTGATTGGCCATTGGCTGTTTCACAAGCGAATCTTGTTGTATTTCCAACCTGGCACCCTGCCACGATTTTAATGGGCGTAGGTGAGCGCGATTTTGATGGGGTTTTATTTGAAAAAAGGGGCGGGGGGCGGGGGGTGCATTGAACTTTCGAGTTTTTGGTGCGAAACTTTTGTTTAGACGCCGACAAAGATACACAACAAGTTTATAGGCTTTGCAGTGTATAAATTTCAATTTATTCCACTTTTTAATAGTTTCGAAATGCTTAAATCAGTATGGGCATTTGGAATTTTTTAGTTCATATATGCTTTTATGCTATGAAATTCCTATTAATATAGATCACATATTTAAACTATTTTTTTAAAGTTTTAAACTTACACAAACATATTAGATTCCCAAACAAATCACATCTGTGCGAATGTCCTTCGGTTTTGTTTTATCTCAGTCATAAATGTCAGCACTTCTGCCATCTGTACATCTGTATTTGTGAACATTGCGCATATATATAAACATACATATATGTATAAATATTCATAAGTATATATGTACATTTGTTTGGCCTATTTAAGTAACAGTTTGCTGGTAATATCCGCAGGACTTGTGGGCCAAAAGACTTTGAGATGAGCACTTTTTTGCATAGCTAAATGCCTTAGAAAGACCACTAAAAAAAAAAAATAAAAAAAATAAGGAAAGAAACCAGCATCCTCCTATCTTTTGCCTTATTTTATGTGACAGTTTTATTTATTATTTCCTTTTGCTCTGCATTTGTTTCAGCTGGTTGTTGTTGTTGTTAGTTTTGGCCTTTCACAAACACACTGGCACAAAAAGCACACACACACACATGCAAAAATAACAGAAGACACTGAAGAGCCTTTTGCATATGTCCTTCTATCTGTGTGTGTGTGTTTGTGTATGTAACTTGTTTTTTATGCTTGCTGTTTTTCTATTTATTCTACTATTTTTCCACTTTTTCTTATTTCCAGAGATGCATTTTGCGCTTTTTTGCGGTCGCTCGGCTATGTTAATGACACTTACAAAACCAACAACAGAGCCCAAGAAATGTCACACCAACGAAAAGCGAGGGGGGGCCGGTTTGGGGGGTTTTAAAGGGGCGCCAGGAAACCCCCCCCCCCCTCCCTCCGCGACCAGCGACCCTCTTCAGTTGCCTTTTTTTTTTGTTAAAATCTTCAGCAAACACAGTAAACAATCGTTTGAAAACTAAAGAAAAGGATTTTCTAATTTTCTAAATCGTTCAGCATTGAGATGATGATGATGCTAATATTTAATGTTTATTATTATTACAATTATTATTATAATAATTTTTATTATAACAATTACTATTACGATGGAAACAAAGGAGTGGGATAGTAGCAACAATGACGTGTCCACAAAATTGCGTTAAATATAGATTTATTTCCGTGCACTGTACTTAACATTGGGCAGCTAACCCTCATTTGGGTACCAACTAGCCCCCCACCCCGCTTGCCCCTCTCAAGGACTAACCCCCCCCCCCTTTCCACCCACCGACCCTCCTTTTGGGCTCTTCACTTTGCCACTAATGGGACATTTGCAATTAAATTACTCGAATAAAGCATGTAAATTGCCAGTGGATGAAGGCAGACCTGGCTAACGTGGCTAACCTGGACTAAGCTGAAACCCCCACACCCCCCCTCCCCCCACCTGACACCTGAAAGTGCGGAGCCAACGGTGCGTATGTGTAATGTGCTTGGGCTTGGCTAAGTATGCTAATGCTAAGGCAACACAAGCATTATGTAACAACACACGAAAAACTCTATATAAAATGTACGTACATACATACATATATAAACGCGTCATTAAACTGTTCCATTTTCTAATCGCGCAGCGAGTTTCGGTGGTCGAAGTCTAGAATTGAACTGACTTGCGTCGCACACTTCTTCTTTTGTGCCTACCATCGAACCACGCTCGGCGACAGCGTTGTGGCGCTGTCGCCGCGCTAAAACGGTACCTTCCAAAACTACCAAATGCCATCAGCCAATCGCAACTCAATTAGAGGCTGATGCAATTGCCAAATAATGATGAAATAACATTCCTGCGAAATGCCTCACACTCATACAACGAACTGCCCGCGTCGGCCAGATTCGTGGGAAATGCCTCACACTCATACACAGCACGAACTGCCCGCGCCGACACGGCCATCCTGACCATTACACGACCTCGTGCAATACTTCCAAAATATACTTTGCGATATACATAAAACATTTTTATTAACAAATTATAAAAATTTCAGTTTAACAAGGATAAGTTTTCTTACAAAACCGCTACTAAACATTGACAAACGTAATCTTCAAATTCATTCATTATTATTATTATTATTATTATTATTTTTTTTTTTTTTTTTTTTTTATTATCCTTAAACCTAAAAAAAAATTTTAAACATCATATCTTATGCTCTACACGCCATGATCAAAACAACTGTTTTGCATTTGTGCTTGCATTTCATTTCTAGCCCTTCAGGCTACAGGACCCCTGTCCTGTCTGTTTCAACAGTTTAACTTTTAATATTTTAACTACTGTCTGTTTCAACAGTTTCACTTTCAACATTTTGACTACTGTCTGTTTCAACAGTTTCACTTTCAACATTTTGACTACTGTCTGTTTCAACAGTTTCATTTTCAACATTTTGACTACTGTCTGTTTCAACAGTTTCATTTTCAACATTTTGACTACTGTCTGTTTCAACAGTTTCATTTCCAACATTTTCATATTCAACTGGTACATAACCATCTGGCATTTTCCGCACATCGTCATGGGCATATTTATATTTCCTATTGTTTGTCAATGACCTCAGCACATACCTATTCCCGTCTAATAATTCCGTTATTTCAAAAGGGCCTCTAAACTTTGGGTCAAGCTTTGTTTGATGCCTCTCCTCATTTTTTAATAATACGAAATCGCCAACTTTGCATTCCACAACTCTAGCTTTGTTTTTATCAAATTGTGTCTTGCTATATGTTGCTGAAGCCGAAATATTTTGACTTGCTTGAGCTCGTACTGCTGGCAAATCAATCTCATCAACCGTGTCGCAGAGTGGAAGTAACCCCAATGGTCGAGCAACTTTACCAATAAATAATTCTAAAGGACTTGCCTTTGTCACTCGGCTCACCGTACAGTTTAAGGCCAACTGAATTTCTCCCAATGCATCTTGCCAAGACCTGCTGCTAGTTTCGACTGCGGTTAATAAATTTTTCAAAGTAAACATAGTGCGTTCAACCTGCCCATTTGCTCTGCTTGCACCTGTTGCAATCAAATGCAAATTTATCTTTTGTTGTGCACAAAACTCACTGAATCTTGTGCTAGCAAAACACCTACCCTGATCTGCTATTATACGATTTGGTACTCCAAATAAAGATATTGCCGCCGTCACAGCATTTATGCAATTTTCAGCATCTATTTTAAGGGTGTGAGTTAACAAAACAAATTTAGTAAAGGCATCTACTTGAACGATGATATACTCTTTTTGATCAGACTTCCCACTCAACTTCCCACTTATGTCTATGTGAATAGTATGCCAAGGTGTGCTTACTTTTGGTATAGGATGAAGACTAGCTTGAATTTTGCCAGAAGAGGACTTTGACATTTTGCAGGTGATACAATTTTCAACAAATTTTCGAATATATTTGGACATATTATCGAACCAATAATAGTCATAGGCCTTGTCTAGCGTCTTTTCCCATCCTAAATGCATAATCGATTCATGAATTTGGTTTATCACGGACCATCTAAACACTCGAGGAACAATTGCTAAGGATCGAGTTCTACCATTACGCTGAATTTTTCTATAAAGTATTCCTGCTCTCAACTCATAAGTTTTTGCAACGTCTATGGAAAGAGAATTGTCTTTTAATTTCTTTACGATGCTAACTATTTCTGAATCTTGACGTTGTTCAGCCAAAAGCCAGTTGCTGGAAATTTCTGCCAAGCAAACTCGTTTTTCAGAAGCTTTACAATTTGTGGCCAGCAACTTAGTTGAAGGTAAATTTCTTGAAAAGAAATCAGCGTGAGCCATTCGTTTACCTTCTCTATACTGTAATTCAAACGTAAACGATTGTAAGTAAGCCCACCATCTTTGCGCCCTAGGAGACAGATCATGTTTAGTCCTTGATGCCTTAAGGGAATTACAGTCAGTGAAAACAACAAAATTTCTACCCAGTAAATAATGGCGAAAATGTTTTATGGACAAAACAACAGCAAGAGTCTCCAATTCGTAAGAATGGTACCGAGACTCTGCAGGTGAAGCAGCTTTACTGAAATATTCAATGACATGCGACTTGTTGTTGATTTTATGTAACAAGATGGCACCGTATCCACGAGAACTTGCATCAGTATGCAACTCGATTGGATACTGCGGGTCGAAAATTACCAAGACTGGCTTCTGTGTAAGTATAGAGACAACCTTCTTTCTTATTTGCTCATGTTCTGGTTCCCAAACAAACTCGTTCTTCCCTGAGGTCAACAGATATAAGGGCTTCATAAAACAAGAAAATCCTTGAATAAATTGCCTAAAATAAGACGCCAGCCCTATAAATTGTCTTAAAGCTGGGATCGACTGAGGAGGTGGTAATGCAGTTAACGCAGCAATTTTAAGCGGATTTGGACGAATTTCACCTGCACTCACTTCATATCCCAAATATTGTACTGTTGACTTAAGAAAAGAACATTTTTTTATATTAAAGGAAAATCCGGCACACGTAAGACAGTCAAGAGTAATCTTTAATCTCTCTAAAGCCTCAGTTTTCGTTGAAGCAGCCACCATTACGTCGTCCATATAAACGACCACAAATGTATTAGCAAGATCTCCCAGGGCTTGTATAACGGTACGCTGAAAAACTGAAGGCGCATTTTTAAGCCCAAACGGCATTGCTAAGAATTCATATTGTCCGTCTGGAGTGACGAACGCTGTACACTCTACTGAGTCTTCATGCATGGGTATTTGATAATATCCACTTGCCATATCTAAGCATGTGAAATATTTTGCTCCATGAAGCCTGGCTATCTGGTCTGATATAAGGGGCAAAGGGTATCTATCTGCAACGGTATTACCATTTAATTCCCGGTAATCTACACACAAGCGATGGGAGCCGTCTTTTTTGTTTACCAGCATTATGGGACTTGCGAAGGGTGAGCAACTCGGCTTTATTACTTTGCATTCCAATAGCTCCCTAATCTTATTTCGAACCAATTCCCTTTCACTTGGACTGAGCCTGTATGGTCTCCTTTGGACAATTTTTCTTGGGTCATTTAGTTTAATTTTCATTTTACCCGAACTAACTCTAGACAAAGGAATCCCATTGATAAAATATTTTGAATAATTTTCCAACAAACTTTTTAATTCATCACAGTCTTCACCAACAAGACCTGTGTCTAAGTCATAAAATTTATCTTCGTTAACACAATTATTAACAGTTTTTGTTTTAACAATTTCAAATTTCCCTGGTGAAATTATGACATTAAATCCAGGCGACAATATTTCTCGACCAATAATTATGTCATTTTTCATATAATTATTGTCTAAAACATGAAACAAAATCTCAATCTGATAATTATTAATATTTACGTTGGTAAGTATTTGCAATGTGCTGCAAACGCTGCCATTGCCAATACCTTCCAACCTCACAACATTATTTAATCTTTTACCAGCTAGCTTAGCACTTATCTGTTGTTTGATTAATGAACACTCCGCGCCAGAGTCAAACGTTGTAGCAAATGTCATTCCTTGATGAACCATCTCTCCTTTAGGCTCAACAACTTCGCACAGTTGCACTCTCTTTACAGTATGTGTATCCTTGCTGTTGTCCGTTTTTTGTTTACTGCATTGTGTAGAAATATGGCCACGCTCTCCACACTTGAAGCAGGTTACATCAGATTTTTGACGGTGACCAAATGCGCTGCTGCCATTACGGTCCATAGCACGAGACGAAAAATTTTGCAGCTGTCTAACTCTGCATTCGTTGATCTTGTGGCCTAACTTTCCACAGAAGTGACACTTAATTGTTGAAAGTTTTTGCCTCTTGATGTCAAGCAAAGACATTTCTTCCCGCGACGTCATCTTCCTTTTGTTGAATGTGAATGCTTTTAACTCGGTTTGCAAATCACTTCTGGTGCGCACATTTGAGGTGAAGGTCATGCGCTGCAATCTGCTATCAACTTGAGCCAGCCTAGCAAGCGTTACGGAAGCTGCGATCTCCTCTACATCCATTTCACGCCATTTCACCATAAGCGACGTCATCATACGACCAGCATAATTCGAAAGGCATTCACCGTCGCTCGGACTGTTAGTTAGCATTGTCAGAAACATAGCCGCTGGTGTTTCAACATTAGTGAACTGTTGAATGAATAGTTGCTTGAACTCGGGCCAATTCATTTCTGGATAACAAGTCCGCGCAAGCCATTGTGAGGCACTACCTTCCATCGCTGCACTTAACACCGTCACAAGGGCACTACCTTTTATATCA
Organism: Drosophila sechellia; assembly: GCF_004382195.2. Classification (NCBI taxonomy): domain Eukaryota; kingdom Metazoa; phylum Arthropoda; class Insecta; order Diptera; family Drosophilidae; genus Drosophila; species Drosophila sechellia. Next base: position 5,042,861 of record NC_045954.1, read on the forward strand.
TTTTCTGCCAAAATAATGTTCGCAGTAGAGCACCATGCCGACGCATCGGCGCCAACAAGGTCTGCATTGAATTTTGGCAGCACAACCGCGATTTTGTTTGTTTTTTCGGAAATCGTTGCTTGAAATGTTTTAACGAGTTCTGTTAAGTTTTTATTTTGCAACTCTATTAGAGCTTTCCACGGCTCAGCTTCGTTGTTAGGTGCCGAGCCCGATCCCACTTCTGATATAAACGCGTCATTAAACTGTTCCATTTTTTAATCGCGCAGCGAGTTTCGGTGGTCGAAGTCTAGAATTGAACTGACTTGCGTCGCACACTTCTTCTTTTGTGCCTACCATCGAACCACGCTCGGCGACAGCGTTGTGGCGCTGTCGCCGCGCTAAAACGGTACCTTCCAAAACTACCAAATGCCATCAGCCAATCGCAACTCAATTAGAGGCTGATGCAATTGCCAAATAATGATGAAATAACATTCCTGCGAAATGCCTCACACTCATACAACGAACTGCCCGCGTCGGCCAGATTCGTGGGAAATGCCTCACACTCATACACAGCACGAACTGCCCGCGCCGACACATATATGTATGTGACAAAAAAATTAACAAAATTAACAAAAAATATTGCCAAAGAAAGCCAAAAGATACATTTGTGATGAATTCAAAAATGAAGAGCAAGACTCTCTGTTCATTTAAGTTAAGATTTTTTCCAAGTTTTTTGTTAGCTGGAAATTTAAATTGAATTTTGGGCACGGCATGCCGCATGCCGTTGTTTACCTAATCATTCGGGGGAAAACTAAAGGGGGAGGAAAAGTGGAAAAGCGGAAAGGCAGAGGGAAAGGTGGAGAGGAAGTCATGCCGCAGACAAGGACGAAACCGGAATCACAGCCAGCACAAAATCCTCGAAATTCGACCAGCTGCCAGAAGTTTCGCCATAAATGGGGAAATTCTCTCTCTCGGGCAGCGCGTAAATTCTCCCGGCTTCTCCGACATTCTTCGTCGTCCTGCGCAGCTGGAAGAGAGCACCCCGAAAAAAAGAAAAAAAAAAAAGAAAAAAATAAAAAAAAAAATATATATATCGAAAATTACGGCAACAGCTGTTGGGAATTTCCCCGAAAACTGTTATACGAAAATCAAGGCGGGTGGTTCAAAAAAAAAACCGTTCGCAGTTCATTGAACCGCGCATTTGAATTGGCTGCTATGGCTTTTTCTTAGGCTTCTTGGGTCTCTTGGACTGCTTTCGCGTTCCGCCAATTACATTTGGGCCGTTTCTTATCTAAAGCTTCAAGTCACGATTTCAATTTGCAAGCTAAAAAGAGCCCGAAATCGATCTATTGATTTCATATTCAGCACTCAAAGTGGACGACATAAATCAAAATGTGGTCGTTTCTGTGCGGTGACATAAATGAGACGCGGCCCAAAGGTGTTGTTAATGCGAAAATGAGCAGGGCTTGCTGCCGGAATTTGTAAGATATTTGTAAGCAATCTGGCCAAGTCGATCAGTGACTTGCTACCATCAGTTGCATTCCACACTTTATGGTAATTCAATTCGTAGCTGCCCTCTGCCCCCTCTTTCACTGCGGTAACAACGCCTCTGTTTGTGTTTCTTATCCTCCTTGTTTTTTTTTCTATTTTTTTTTTTTTGCGCTGAGCTGGCCTACGGAAATAGCTACCATTCTGAAGTCTAGACTCTTCGGCTTTCAGCCAATTAATCAGCTGAGGTAATTAACTCAAGTAGTGCAGACAAATATTCAGTTTGCACACATACATACATATATTAAAGTAATATTATATATATAAATATGGAAAAAAAATATGAAAAAAAAGTACTAATTGATAATTAGAAATCATAGGGTTAATGCCGCATAGGGTTAATGCACCGCAGAGGCTTCATCTGGCTCAAGTTGCAGGTGGCAGCATCTGAGGTCCTAGAGGCGCATGCACAGTGAGAAAAAACCCAGCAAACACTCGTGCTGGCCAATGAAGCAGCAGCAGCGAAACCAACGCATTGCGCATGCGCAGCGGCAGCGACGTCGACGTCGACGCTGACGACGCTGCGTGGCCAATATTAAAATAAAAACAAGATAGGAAGTGGGCAATGAAAAGTCGATTTCTGAATGCCCTTACCCTTTTCAAAAATGATGCAAGAAAAAAAGAGAACCTACGCCATAAAATAAGGCATACATATAAAAACAACAAAATCTTGTGAATAATATAACATTTTGAATAAAAAATGTAAATGTTTTTTTTTAAAGCATTTTGTAAGAAAAAATATCTTAAAATTAGATATACAAATCCAACTAAATCTTAAAATTTTTACAACATTTTTAATATCCTTTTGAAAGCGAATTGCTAAGTATGTTCTCAGATCCTTTAAAAGGTGATATTACTTTAAGTTGGTACTTTGAAGCGTATATGTCTGCATGTTGTATTTGTTTTTGCCTTGATGCTCATGTTGTTGTAGTTATTGTTGTAGTTGTTGTTGGGCGTCGCTGCCGCAGCTCTGCCGCCGTACCGCGCAGTGAAATTGCGTTGAAATTCGATCGCCGAGCGGCAAACGAACTCAGAACGTTGCCGCTGCGCAAACGCAAAGCACGCGATACACACACCCCAATACACACACACACACACTTTCTACACACGCACACTGCGCCACGCCCACGCCGCCGAAACGCCCACGCAAGCCGGCTTGCAGGATTTCGCCATTTGAAGTGTACAGAAATTTTTAAATTGTTTTTAAAATCGAATTAAAATTTCACTGTTTCCATTTTTTTTTTAAGTTTCTTCTTGGTATTCCTGTGTGTGCGTGAAAAATTTTAAGTGCAGCGTAAATTACACAAAAATATTCAGGTAATTTACTCAAGTTCAAGTTTATGGGCAACAATGAGTGGAAACTATTTTTTAAGTGACTCTTTTTTCGCCAGTGAGTTTTGACTGCAAATTAATTAAGTAAAAAAGACGAATGACAAAGCAACGCAAAAAAAAGTAAAGCTAGCAACTTCAACCTAAAATTGGCACTTCCTTTTAAGAACTCTCAAATTATTCTTAAGTTTAAAGCACAAATTGACGCCTGACTGCAATTAAAATGAAATGAAAATAACGCAAGTGAACCGCGTTTTTATGCACAAAATACTACCACATAAAAGTGAACAGAAAGCGTTTCGAAAGAACGTGTTCGAAAATGATTAGGAGTTCAGCGACACCTGGCGGCAGAATGCACCTGTTCCACAATTTCGCCAGCTCCTTTTGCCCAGATTGTTTTTTCTTTACATTTTTTTTTTTTTTTTTGTTTTCTTCTGATTTTTGTTAGTTTTGCCTCGCGATTTGCCCAGCTGTCATGCCAAAGAATCGAATTAGCCCCGAATACGACGAGTAACGCACAATTCCAGCTCACAAGTGCCGGTCGGTGGGAGTGAAAAGTGGGCAGATTACCTGATCGGCATGCCAAAATGGGGGGCCAAGTGCAGTTAGTGGCATAGAACCCGCTATTGGGGCCTTGGGGCCGATGGCTGCATTTCAATGAGCTCTGAGTAACCGAAAATCCAACTCTGAGTGTTTTCATTGGTTTTATTTTGATTTTTTTTTTTTATTTATATTTTTTTTATTATTATTATTACCTGTGAACAAGCCCCAATGGCATGGGTATCACGTTGGTGGGCTCCCCTTTTTTGGGAGCTCGGCCTTTTTGGCTTTTGGCTCGATAGAAAGCAAAAGTTGAAATTATTCCACTTGTTGCGCAAGACGTTTTCGTTTTCAATTGCAACTTTCTATTTAATTACTTGTACTTTCCTAAATGCAAACGATGCATTTGCAATCGCAGGCACGTTTCTTGCAGTGCATCGTGTGGTAGGCATGTCGATGGCCAGTCCAAAACTGACCTTCGACGTTTAGCGACCAGCAATTAAAACTTTTTAATGGCAAAAGGTAGTAAGGATTCCAGTTAAAAAAATAATAAATATATATATAATCAAAAGAGTTTGTTCCCACGCCCGTCGATTGCTCGTAAATTAAAATACAAAAGAGATTTCAAAACGGAAATATCAGACACCAAACTGTATAATGTGGCTAACTATTTGCTCTCTCACTCGCTGTGCATTTGAGCCGAAAATCTCGATTCTGAGCCATTAATTGGCCCATTTGTTTTCGTTTGATTCATTTGCGGTTGGTTTCTGGACATCGCCGTTCCAATTGACACAATGACACATTTTTCTTGGCTTCAAGGCGGCTGTCCAAATAGCATTGATTCCATACGATTCGATTCAATTCGATTGAATTCGATTGGATCAGCGATCAGCGATCGATTGAAAGCCTCTGTGTCTTGATTACAAAATATACGCATGTTTGATGCCTCCACGCTTTGCATGTTGGCCTACGTGATTGAAAAGCGCGATGAGTTCAGGCCATTGAGTGGGACACCTAAGTACCATGAGCCAGAAATCACCTCGATCTATCAATAAAACCAAACACCAAATGTAAATTAAATCGCAACATTAAGGTTCCAAAATCAGGGAAAATTCGAATTAGATGTTCCTGTCCTAAGTACCTTGGAAAAGGTCATAAAAGAAGGTGTTTAATCAACAACAAAATAGATTCATTTCCAAAACAATCACTAAGTATCTACATTTTTTTTCTTTCCAAGCAATTAAGAGGTAGAAATGACAGAAGAACGATTCTATAGACTGACTTACTTACACATGCGACAGTTCCAGTTTGCAAATCAGCTGAATACATCTATCTCTAACTTCTTTTTTTTGGCGACCCGACCTCCAAAAAAATAAAATAAATAAAGAAAAAAAGAAAAAAAGGCGTCTTAAAAACGCGGATGATCAATTTGTCATGCCGCTTACAGAATCGTGACTCGTACGAAAAATCGCTTGGTGACGATGGCGTTCACATTATAATGCGTATCAATATCATTATCATTATCTGTGATTTATTCATGTCGCCCATTCGGCGAGAAACGCTTTTGTCTGCCTTTTCTATACACTTGATTACTCAGCCCGCGTTGGGCGCCATAATAATTAACAATCGGTTTGTTTCATTTGGCAAAACGGAAGAGATAATCGACACTGCTCGCATCTATGTGACGAATTTGTTAATTTCATATTGCCTCTAAAGGGTTAGTAATTTGTTAAGGACGTTGCTGTATTTTGAACCCCTGTTTTCCATCTTTTGACAACTTTATTACTTGAGTCTTTTGTTTTTTCCTTTTTTTTTGACGATTGCATAAGGTGATATAGAGTACATTAAGTACATTCCGCTTTTTGCACTTCATTCGATGCCTCCTGCTGCGTTTTTTTTTTCTTTTCGCCAAAGGGCTTAAACGTTTAAGTCGCTTGCGTAACGAAAACACACGCAGTGCCAATAAAACAGCATTGGTGGGCCCCTTTTTTTTTTTGGTTTTTTTCTTTTCGAGGCTGTGCAATTTGCTTAATTTACAACTTAATTTCCGTCTGGGTTTTCAATTAATCGCTGCCGATCGGCGTTCGCCCGACAATTATGATGAACCCTACGTTTTTGCAAGGACGTTTTTGTTTCCCTGATTTTTCCTGCCACATCATGCTGCACTGCCCCGCCCTCCCCCTCCCTTCAGTTTTGGTTTTCCTCCTCGAATTTCACTTTGTCGAGCAACACGCTCATTTAACGCCAAGCAGTTTCCGCCTGGTCGCTTATTGATTTCGGCGGCCCAATTAAAAGGCAAGCACTCCTGCCTAATTACGTAGACGACAAAAATTGGCTGCTCGGGGGTTAATCATAGCGAGCCTTAACCCTTCAAGGCTGCCCATAAACCTAATGATCAATTGCATAATTTACATGCAGAATTTGGCATTTCATGCTGCATATTTCCTATCATTTAGAATATATATTAGAATATATTTCATAATATATATATGCACTTTTTTTTGAGCTTGTTTGATCATGGGTTAAGGTTTCCTTCGATTTAACCCCTTGGCGACCAAACCATCGCATAATCAGTCACCGTGCGGTTTTGTTTTACTCCTTGCCAACTTTCAGCTTGGGCTGACAAACATCATCATTGAAATGCGATGAAAAAATCAATATATTATTCATAAATTGATGAGTTATAAAATCACGTTTACTGTCAATTTCCTTATGAATCCACCACCATCCCCCTCCACCCTTGAAACTCCCTGTAAATGTTATAATTGCGTATCGTTAAATAACCAAGTTTACAGCCGCCACAGAGTCAATGGCCAAAAAGGCCAAAAACAGCGACAGCAAGAAAATATTTACTAAAATATTACGGAATGTATGGTTATAGTTTTGGTATCAGACCAATTTGTTTATCAGCCATATATATATACATATATACATAAAAATACATATGTATAGAGAGAGTTGGCTTGATGAGTCTAGAATGCTGGGCATTAAAATTGCGACTAAATCAAAGCACACTGAGAGAAATGAAGTAGTAGTAGTAAAAGTATTAGTAGAAGCTGTTGAAGTTTTACTAGTAGAATTATTAGTAGTAATAGTAGTAGTAGTAGTAGAAACAGTAGTGCTAAGAGAAGTATGAGGACTAGTAGTAGTAGTAGTAGAAACAGTAGTGGTAAGAGGAGTGTGAGGAGTAGTAGTAGTAGTAGTGTTAGTAAGAGGAGTATGAGTAGTCGTAGTGTTAGTAATAGAAGTATGAGTATTAGTATTAGTAGTAGTAGTAATAGAAGTATTTGTAGCAGTAAGAGTAGTAATAGTAGTAGAAGTACTTCGAGTAATTGCATTCTTTCTTTCTGGAATCCTTTAATCTCAAAATCCTAATTCCACCCTTTTTTTCTGCCAGTGCAGCCCTGGCATTTAATGAGCTTCGAACACGAGCCAATGCACATATATTTTTAGCGCAGAAATCATCTGCATATTTTGATTTCGTTGGGGGCCGGACCAAGTTCAAGTGCCCGGCGTAAACCCGTTTTTGCCACAGATTGGATTTCCCTTCCGGCGACTGCGAATGTGCGTAAGCCACATAAATACATACATACATACGCACATAGATGATGCCATTAAAAGTAATGTTCGAAATTGAAAATAAAAAAATCCTACACCTTAGGCAGCAAATTTATCCATTGACAGTCTGGTTCCCTTGCGTTTCATTACTAGTTTTTCTTACCTTTCATACCTTTTTTTCCAACGCCCTGACAAGCGAGCAAACATGTTTAACATAAAAGATAAGCCTTAAAGGGGGGCAAAAAAAAGGATGATATTTAAACAAAAAGTGGCAAATTCACTCGCATTTATCCCCGTCTGTCTGGGTCCAGATTGTGCCCATGTGTGTGTGTGTGTGTGGGCATGAATTTATTTATAAAGGGCAGCGGCCGTAAAGTCGAAAAGCGGATCAGGTGGACGTCCTTGCAAACTGCACTCAATGCACCAAGTGCTGCGCACAGTGGTGCAAGATTGGCTCAAAAGCGAGGCATCTTAAGCATAAAGCAGTCTAGGTTTGGTTCAAAAATCTTGAGTGTTGGCAATAAATTGCTAATATTTTAAGCACTCAATGCAACAAAGGCTGCGCACAGTGTTGCGAAATGATCTGAAAAGCGAGGCAACTTGCTTAGGCTATGGCATTGTAAATGTGCTATGATTATATTGTTATTAATAAGTAATTAATAATATTCCACGCAAATTGCGTTCCACTGTTTGCTGAGGACCGAAAAAACCCGTTTGAGCTGATCAAAATGCATTCGACTTAAAGCGCTCTATCTGCCGCACTATATATCATGTTGCACGTCGTTGCTTCTTTCTAGGCAACTGGACATCTGAAAAATCTGGCATGGCGATGCGACACTTGACAGCCGCCAGAATGGGCGTATTGCTGAAAGTGGGCGTGGTAAGTATTCAACGCCCTGTTCCCTTTAGCTAGCCAAAATGCTTTACCGCTCGTTTGCAGCTGGGATTTGTGGTGCTGATGCAACTGGTGGGATCGGTGCGTGGACATGGTCGCCTAATGGATCCGCCGGCCAGGAATGCCATGTGGCGATTCGGCTATCCCAATCCGGTGAACTACAATGACAACGAGCTCTTCTGCGGCGGCTATGCGGTGCAATGGGAGCGAAACAAGGGACGCTGCGGTGTCTGCGGCGATGCCTACCACGTCAAGTCGCCCAGGCCGCACGAGGCTGGTGGTCAGTACGCCAAGGGCATCATCTCCCGCTACTACACCGCCGGCCAGACCATCGATGTGGAGGTGGAACTGACTGCCAATCATTACGGCCGCTTCGAGATGTTCCTCTGCCCGAACAACAATCCGCGACAGGAGGCGACACAGCAGTGCTTCGATCGTTATCCGTTGCTCATTTCGGGCAGTCGGGAGCATCGGTATCTGATACCGCGCGATGCCAAAAAGAAGGACATATTCCGATACAAAGTGCGTTTGCCGCCATATGTCACCTGCACGCAGTGCGTCCTCCAGTGGACCTACTATACGGCCAACATGTGGGGCACCTGCGCCAATGGCACCGAGGCCGTGGGCTGCGGCAAGGCAGGTGAGCAGAGTTGAGATACTTTCGAGGCATGATGTAGATACATCCCATTACCACAGAGACATTCCGCAATTGTGCGGATGTGGCGATCGTTTCGAACACCGGCGGCGGTGTTCCACCGCTTTTCGTGAACAACAAGTCGCCATATCTGCTCTATTATCGGGACTATCGTGCTCCGGCGGACAACAACATCTTTCCACTTATTGTGCGGTAAGTAAAGCATACGCTATGTTTCTCAGTTCTCAGGATTTCAATACAAAGGACTTAAGCTCTCTGTTCTCTACTCTGTTTTCCATTTGTATTCAGTTTATTGGGTTCTATTATCTCCCAGCTTTCTGCTTTAGTTACTTATTAACCGTTTCATTTCACGCCGCCTTTACCGGTACTTTACCGTTTCCGCTTTATTGAACCTTCTCGCTGTTCTTCCTCTAACAAAATGTGTGTTCTTTGTTCAGCTCTGCGAACACGATTTTAACTCTTGCTTTGGTTTCTAGCAATGCCACGCGGCATGCACGCAAACAAGGCAAGGCTAAGCCGCCTGCCCGCTAAACAGCTTACCCGATTACCTGCTTTAAACCGCTTACCCGCTACCCGCTTGCAAACCGATTCGACCACGTTTTTCTAGCCCTAGCCGAAACAGCTACACGCCCGCGCTCGGATGAATTCCCGCCCGAATCGGGTCAGAGTTCAAACGAGTAACGGGTAAAGGTAAATTTCTCGACCGCCTACATTTAAGAATTGAAACGGTTATGGTACACACACACACAGGCACTGCTGTACATAAAGAAATGCTTGAATAAACTTAAAACCTATAGAAATGCTTTTTTTTTTTAACCGCTTCGCTTAACCGATACAGATTCGAATGGGAACCGAAATGTTTTAGGTGCTAACGGTTTGCAATACACATGAAATTTTATTTATAACTGACTTGGCTTCGCTTGGGCCCATTAAGAAAACAATAAATTCGAAAATAATGAGAAATCAAACACCGAATCGGTTATCGGTGCTTTTCCCGCTACTTGCTTTTGTCGCCATTCTCCTACTTCTGCATTTCCTACTCCTTTTTCTATGGCATCTTGGAAATGTTTCGGTGGTTGTGTAGCTCAGCAGATAATATCCGGGGAGCCGATGGCCATGATGAGAACTAGTATAACAGCGATTTGGACCATTCCCACCAATACGGTTTTGAACAACTTCAACCGCACCTTGGGTTCCAAGTCACAGCGAACGGGTGGGTCGGGTGCTCTTCGATGGATTACTTTCCTGGTCTTCTTTGGTCTCGGATTGAGATTGGGTTCCATCGCGTCTTGCTCGCGCCCTTCGTTTTTCGCCTCCACCAGTTTCATTCGCTTCATCGACCTGGGACTGGGATTGGGTGTGAAGTCCGGTGAACTGATATCCGATTCCGGTTCTAGCATTTTCTCCAACCTGGGCAATTCCACGTCCGTTTGAGTGTGATTGTTCACCTGGCCAGGGTATTCAGTTGGACGATCGCCCTGCTCTTCTGATTGCAGTGCAGCGGCAACCGCCGCGCCCACTTCGTTGACACGCACCGAGAGGCGTGAATAGGCAATGGCTCCGCCATAATGGGCCATAGTTTCTCCACCGCCGCCCGTTTCGCGTGTGGCCACCTCGAGCTGTTCGGCGGTGCTAGCACCCAAGGCTTTTGAGTCCGCATAGGCCAGACTATTGAAGAACATGGTGTCCTGATCCAACAGATTGAAGGATCGCCCAGTGCCGGGCACCTGGCGCAGTTGCTTTAGCAGCATATTCGGATTCTCGCGCAACTGGCGAAAGCTGGTGCACTGCAGTGGATCATCCTCGTTGAGCTTGACCACTGGCGGTTCCTCTTTGGGAGCTGGCAAATAGAAGCATTGCGACTCATCCGCCGTCTTCAGCTCGTTGAGCGTTTTGGTCTCGATGCGGAACTCTTGGACCAAGCCCAAATGGCACACGCTGCCCATGATGCGAGCCCGCATCTCAATGGCTGGTATGTGTACCACGCGTATGCAGCCCAGTTTCCTAATGGGCAGCTCGTCCAACTGAATGGGACTGGTGCGCGGTGTGTAGAAACGGCCGGAGGATTGCCGGCTTATATCCGCGATGATTACGGTGCTTCGCGGCTTGGGTATATTGGAGGCCCTCAGTGTCGCCTCCAGTTTTTCGCTCACCTGATGCAGCATGTGTATCTCGTGCTGCAGGACGGGCAGCTTCTTTGAAACCTGATCCATTTCCAATTGGTGCTGCTCCTTCTCGTACTGATCCTTCTCCAGCTGGCGCTGGTGGTTGTGCCTGTGGCACACCTCCTCCAATTGCATCCTCAAACGGTCCTGACTGCAAGCCGTCTTGGAATCAAATTGCTGCTGGCGCTGCAGCATGGCCGCCAATGTGGGACTGTCCAACTGGCTGGAGGTGGTCGATGTGCTCTGGCCCGGGCCCTCGACCGGCGAGAGGGTGTATCCCTCGCCGGCGCCTCGGCTGCATAGAGCCTCCTCGGAAATGGTCCTCTGTAGCTTGAATGTCTCCTGGTCCTGCAGGCAAAACTCGCCCTCCTTCAGGCCATTCAAGTGCTCGCAGCTAGCGCGCAATTTTCTGGCAGTCAGCAGGGCTTTGACCTTCTTCACCGGCTTGCACACATAGACGAAGCTCTTGTTCCCATCATCCGGCAGGCGAATGGCCTTGGCCAACTTGATCTTGTCGTGCTCCATGGAGCTGAAGCTGTCGCTTATTAGCTTATCTCCAGTGCCGGCCACCAGAATGCTGCTCTCGCTGTCATGCGGCGTATTCATCAAATGCCTTGTAGCCTTGTGATTGCCCAACGGCATCTGAGACTGCTCCATCGTGACCTCAGTGGTCCGAGCCTCGCGATATTGGTTCATCCCCGGCGACTTGTCCGCTCTGTTCGGCAATTTGGCCACTCGGGGCAGGAAACTCCGCTGCCGGCTGGCATTGATTATGTTCTTATTGGTGGCCTGGGTGCTTGGTAACAACGGAGAGACCGATATTCCGGACTTCGATGGTTGTGTGTAGCGGTTTTTGGGCGACAATTGACTGCTCCAATCCCGCACAGCTGTGGTGCAGTTTCGAGCCGAACGATTGGTGTTTTGAGCTGAACAAAAAAAAAATAAGAAAAAATCTGAGATCTGTATGTTGGACGGAACTTACCGGTGGTGGGCAGGCCACGCGACAGCATCTCCGTTCTGGTGTAGGTCGTCTTGCGACGGACATTCTGGTTGCCCGGCGCTTGTTCATTGCCAAACTGGTTACCCTGGTCGCCGACCAACTGAACCTGTGGCAGTCCCTGCATTTGGATGACTTGCGGCAGTCCCTCCTGACCGCGATCTATCTGGCGTATCTGGTTGTTTCGATTGCGATTCATGTTGGTTGCTCCTATCCAGCGACCTATTGCGACATCTGCTATATATCTGTGTCCTTCGGTTTGTGTTCGGTTCGATTGTAATGTCCGCCTTAAAAAATAGTATATAATTGACCCGATATTGGGAGTGGGAGCAGTGTTCTAGTCGACTGACTGAGTGGAATTAACAGCTGGTGCTTCAATTGGACTTGACAGCCGGACGCCGGGTATTCAAGGACTGCTGCGATGCCATTTCCAAAGCAACCCAGTAGTTCCTAGTAGTTATTAGCATCATGGAACTCTTGTTATTGCTCTCTTTTAGTGACCAGAAGTGCATCGGCGCCCCAGCGTTCCGTACCTTGCCGGGCATCGACAACTGGTGCGAGATCAACTGCCTGCGCTATCCGCCCAATTGTCCGGAGGACGCCTGCCAATGTCCGTAAGTATGCACATAATATGTATCTACCTGGATACATAGCAACATGCAACCAATTCCGAATCTAAACCCATATCATATTCGCAGTCAGGAGTGCGTGGCCATTGGCGAGTATGCTGGACAGGATGGAGCTGATACCTACTGCATGGACAAGTGCCTCAACTACGAATCGGAGTGCCCGCCGGACAGATGCCGCTGCTACTAAGACGGATTCCGAGCCACAGCTGTGCTGCCCACCCATTGCCCATGAGGAGGATGCAATATGCGAGATCCAATGAATTGAATTTAATCGAAGACACATCTCTGAATTGTTTGAATTTCAATGGCTTGGCCTCGGGTGCCTCCGTTTGTTGGGCTTTCAGTTTCAGTTCTCAGGCGGCACCACTAGCCACTTACTCCCGCCTGTAGGCGTCGTACAGAAAGGGTCGGGTGAAGGCCTCGAGTAGCTCGCGCTGCTCGCGCAGTCGTCGGGTCTGCGCCTTCGGCGACTCGGCAGTGTCGATGTTCCGCCGGGCACGGAAAAGTGCGGATACCGTGCTGCCCAGATGCTGCCAGCGTTCGAAGGCCCGCGATTCGGTGGGCGGCAAATCGGGCATTACTTTGGACGTCATGACTGATGCCGTCAATTCAGCGATCTGTGCAGCAGCAGCAGCAGTGTCTGTGCTGGGGGGCTCCGGATGAGGCTGCGGTTCAGGTTCCAGATGGAACTGCGACTGGGACTGGAGCTCGGGCTCCCACTGCGTCTCAGATTTGCCAGGAGATGGGAAGTCAACGGGCAGCTCATCGGGTGGCGGCATTGTCTGACTAAAGATGAGCACCTCGGTGCGCTCCTCGCGAGCGTCATCCTCGCCATCCTCCAGGGGCAAGCCGACGGTGCTGCCGCTGACCAAATCCCGCACGTGCTCAAAACTGGAGGCGATGCGACGCAGTGTGGGGTCATCCTTCTCATTCGTCGTCGGCATGGTTTCCACCGCCTCCTTCTTGCTGTGGGCAGCATCGCCGGCACTGGTTGTCTGCTTCTGGCGCATCCTGTGCAGATTTATGCTGGAGAACTTGTTACCATAGCTTTGGCGCATTTCGGCGCGCTTGCGACGCGCCTCCTCCTTCGCCCTGGCCGCCTGTTGGTCCCTGTCCATCAGCTGCTGCGCCTTTGACATGGTCAAACACCAAATAGGAACACCAAATACGGCAAATCTTGAGTTACACTAGCAAAAAAAAAACCAAAACACGGACCGAAACGAGCGCTGAGAATTTCGAGTTTCATATGTGCGTCGATTGACTTGGTTACCGATGGGTTGTCAGAAATATAAATACGGTAGCGTGCAGTGGAACAGCTTTCGCACAACCTACCAGGATCCTATGTACTATGTGGGTTCCCACAATGGACAATTAACCACTCAATTTTCGCTCGCTTTGAATCACATCTTTAATAGAGCATCCTCAATCATCTTAAGCATAGTCTTAACTACTCATGTTGGGTGGTGGCGAAACGTTTTGCCAAGCGAGACAAATTCATATCAATTAGAATGGATTGGAGCTTTTGCAGTTGCGCAGACGATTGAAGAAGTAAGCTAACTCAATGGTAAGTTATAAGTATTTAAGGTATATGAGGAAACGTGTCAAGGATGCAATGCATCCTTAAGCCTTCATGTCTGCGGTGAACAACGTAACGCGATCACAAACAACAAAGTTATAATGGAAAGTGTGTGTGTGTGTGTGTGTGTTAGAACTGCAGCCGCTTCTTCTGCGCCAATCCATTGCCCCTCACCGTAGTCTCGACCAGCTTGCGCTTGAGCGCGGGCTTCGCTTCGCCGGCCTGCGGATTGGCGCCCTCCTTGGCGGCCAGAATGGCCGACGGAATGGGCAACTTGGGACCCACTGTGGGTGCCGGTTTGTTTGCGAAATACGGCATGCTCAGTGCCTCGCGGCAGGACACGCGCCGCAGCGGATTCATGGCAAACAGGCGCTGCATCAGGTGGATCAAGTCATTGCCCGCGGCGGTGAAGATATTGTCCAGTGGTGTGCCCGGAAAGTTGCGGAACTGCAGGTAGTCGTGCAGTTTGCTCAAATGCGGCCATTCGGCATCCGTGGGTGTGCCCAGTGTGGAAAAGATCCGGGTCAGCTGATCCAGATCCGAGTCGCCCGGCATGAACGGCACCCGCAGCATAAGTTCCGCCAAAATGCAGCCAACTGCCCACATATCCACACCGGTGCCATATTGCCGGGCGCCGAAGAGCAATTCGGGCGAACGATACCAGCGTGTGACCACGTGGTGCGTGTAAATGCGATTGGGCGAGCCGAAGGACTTGGCCAAACCGAAATCGCCAATCTTCAGGATGCCATCGCTGTTGACCAGCAAATTGTTGGGCTTCAAATCGCGGTGCAGTATCCAATTGAGATGCAGATACTCCAGACCCTTCAGCGTCATGATGGCATAGGCCTTGATGTTCGCCTGCGTTAGTATAATCTTGTTATCCTTGATGATCACCTCCAGATCCGTGTCCATGAAGTCGAAAACCAGCGACACATTCGAAAGTTGACCGAAAACGTCCACCAAGCCAATGATATTCTCGTGCTGCAGCTCCTGCAGTATCTTGATCTCACGCAGCGCCGTCCTGTTGATCCCGTCGCGTGCATCCTCGCGCGATCCCTTCTTGATCTTCTTCACGGCCACAATTTGGTTGGTCACCGCGTCGCGCGCCTTGTAAACGGTGGCAAACTGCGGGACGAAAGTTGGATGCGCACATTGCTATGGCCGTTTTGGTTGATATTCCATGGCGGCGGACTCACCTGACCCTCGCCGAGGAAGGATAGCTTGGCATAGCGTTCCGTTTTGTCATTCGCATTGGGCAGCATCGTTTGAGAGCCTCATAAATAGCACGAAAATGACTAAAATGTTGCGAGGCCGAATCAAAACAATTCAAGTTCGCACACACTATCGATGACCGATAGCCGATAGCCGATAGACGCCGGTAGCTGCTATCGCGCACCACAAAAAAATACTAGATTTTAGAATGTTTTAAAAATAATTAAATAAGCTGTTTTCATTACTCGCTTATTGTTACTCAATTTTATAGCTTAACAACTTATGCAAATAATAAATAATATGCAAATAATACACAACTATCAAATTAAATTAGCTGCATGTGATGGACTTTTAATTATAACTATTTTTAGCTAGTTTAGCAGTTTAACAAAACTGCCAAAAATCGGTGCGATAATATATCGATAGAATGCCCAAAACAATGCCTTCTGCTATCGATTACAGCTTCTTTTTTTTCTCAACAATATAGAGCGAATTGGTTGATTTTTGTGAAATTAAGTGAATAAAAAGCACGACACGATGGAAATGCGACCCAATCAGACGATTTACATCAACAATCTCAACGAGAAGATCAAGAAGGAGGAGCTGAAGAAGTCGCTCTATGCCATTTTCTCGCAGTTCGGACAAATTCTGGACATTGTGGCCCTGAAAACGCTCAAAATGCGCGGCCAGGCATTTGTGATCTTCAAGGAAATAGGCAGCGCCTCGAACGCCCTACGCACCATGCAGGGCTTCCCCTTCTACGACAAGCCCATGCAGATCGCCTACTCCAAGTCCGATTCGGATATCGTGGCCAAGATCAAGGGTACCTTCAAGGAGCGCCCCAAGAAGATCAAGCCACCGAAACCGGCGCCGGGTACCGACGAGAAGAAGTGAGTATCCCATTGCTAAAGTGGCCCGTTTAGATTCATCCATTTGTGGCCATGGCCATGATTCTACCTTTTTGTTGCTCCGTGTTGCCTCGCGAAAACCAACACATGTTTTCATGCACATTTTTCAACTCCTTTTTGCCGCTAGAAAGGTTTCCCCATTATTCAATGCTAGTTTTTGGCCAGTTTATTGATTTGAATCCCAATATTATTGGTTCTCAGCTCCTTTTTGCTGTTTAGTCAACGCGATTTAAGTTGCCTCGCAAAAATCCACATGTTTCAACTCCTTTTTTGCTGCCAAAAACGTTCCATATCCTCATTATCCAATGTTAGTTTTTGGCCAGATTATTGAAACATCCCAAAAAATGTCTCAAGTTTTCATAATATCTTTAGTTTTCAACTCCATTTTGCAGTTTAATCAATGCGATTTAAGTTTCAGTTGCAAAAGGATTCATGTTTCATGAAATGTGTGTTGTTTGCGCGCAAAAATGCCTAGTCATTCTAGTTTTTTAGCATCCTCGAATGACTAAGCAAAAAAATGGTATAAAACACGGGGCAAAAATGCCAAGTCATCCTAGTTTTTTAGCATCCTCGAATGACTAAGCAAAAAAAAATGGTATAAAAAACGGGACAAAAATGCCAGTCATTCAAGAATGCAACTCCACGCGACAGTTCGCACTAACACAACTTTTTTGCTGTTTTGCACAGGGACAAGAAGAAGAAGCCAAGCAGCGCCGAGAACTCGAACCCGAACACACAGACTGAGCAGCCGCCGAACCAGATCCTCTTCCTCACCAATCTGCCGGAGGAGACCAACGAGATGATGCTGTCGATGCTGTTCAATCAGTTCCCCGGCTTCAAGGAGGTGCGCCTGGTGCCGAATCGCCACGACATCGCCTTCGTGGAGTTCACCACCGAGCTGCAGAGCAATGCCGCCAAGGAGGCGCTGCAGGGATTCAAGATCACGCCGACGCACGCCATGAAGATAACGTTCGCCAAGAAGTAGTAGAAGTAGTGAGCGCACGGAGACGCATCGCATACGCGGAACAATCATGCGTATGGCGTATGCGATCGTCGCCAGTCGCCGGGCGTTCCAGCAACTTCAATTATAACTTTAACTATAGAATAAATCGATAAACAAATTATCTACGAGTATTGCGAGTATTCCATATTATACCATTTGCCCAAAACCCACGATGCAAAATAACAGAATAGTTGAATTGATAATTGTTCACGCTGTTTATTGTGTAGATCTCTTAAGCATCTATTTATTTGTAATGCGTATTATTTATGTCGGTCGATTGTACATATTTCCATTAAGTGTGTATGCCCACAGAGAACAGTATAGTATAGTTTATAGTATAGTGTATAGTATACATATAGAGCATCCGTATCTGGTATCAAGCTCGCTGCAGGACCACTGTCATTTTGGTGTGTTAAACGAATCCCACAAGTCCTCGGATTCTTGGAAAGATAGTTGTATAGTATGTAGTATCGATTGGAAAATAGTCCTCCTCCGCCGTCACAACAACTTCTGGCATACAATTGTAATGCGTTCGTACTTCAGGCACCACAAACGATGAGTATTATGTGTGAATAGATCTGGGTTTAGTGTAATCATATATATATATATATATATATATCTCGTTATGTGTATGGGTGTGTATATATATATATATATATTTATATATATTGCTTTCCTTCGTTTCGCATAGATGTGTGTGCGAATGTGAATGCGTATGGAGTGTGCTCGGTGATGATGGTGACCTGCAGGAGGAGCAGGGTATCGGTTAGGCGACCACAATGCACTCCGGCAATCGTACATACTTACATACATATGGTGTTGCTATGTTGGGAGTGTGGTGGCGCTGGCCTAGTGCTCCAGCACCGAATCCTCGTCGTGGGCGGACACCTCGCAAAAGATCACATCGGCATCGTCATCGTTGTCGTTGTAGTTGTCGTTGGTATTGTCGTTGGTATTGTCATTGTCATTGTCGCTGTCGCTGCAGGCGGCGTTCTCATCGGCAATGGATTCGTCATCGATGATATCCTCGACGCAGGACGTATAAACGCCGGCATGCTCCTCCATCAATTTGGCCAACTTATCGGAATTGCAGCCAACGAGGAGCTCCAGCACATCGCCGCCCTTGATGAACACGAACGTGGGCATGCTGTTCACTTTGTATTCGACCGTGATGTCCTCGTTCTCGTCCACGTTCACCTTGAGCACGACGACACGGTCCGAGTACTGCTCCGCCAGCTCCTCCAGCTTGGGCGCTATTATCTTGCACGGTCCGCACCAGTCTGCATAAAAATCAATCACCACCAGCTTGTCCTCGGCGAGGGTTAGCTGCTGGTCAAGATCGTCCTTGTTATGCACTATGTACACCATGACTTCAACTAAACACCAAACGAGTTGCAAGCCGAAAAGAAAAAAGAACACGAAACGAAATGAAACGCAAAAAAAAGAAAATTTTAGAAAATCGTGTTTGTGTAAAAATTTCACTTAATTTGTTTAGTTACTTTTGAATTTTAATGGAGCCCAACTTCTGCTCTCGCCGAGATATCAGCCCGAAATGAAAAATGTAGGGCGGCAGGCGGTCTTATATACAGTTTTTGCCAAAATTTTTGCGGCCTTCTTGGATCGAAAAAAAGTGTTTTCGAATGTCAGTGCTGCGGTGAGTTGAGGTGAGTTTGCCACGAACTCACCACAGCTATGGCAACACTCAAGCAAAATATTAGCATTAGCAAATCGTGCGACGCCCAAAAGTACACACAAAATAGCCGTTTTTTGGGATTCTACAAGACATACGGATAAAGCCCAATGGGCTGCAATTAATTTTGAGAGCTTACTATATAGTTTTATGCCCCATACACCTATGTATGTATGTATATATATAAATGAATAACATGGTGTCACCGTAATAATTACTTATTTATTATTTACCTTATTATATCTATCCAATACGTACAATTCTTGTAATAATTCATTATTTTGCCATAATTACGATAATAATATTAATATCGATATCGATAGACTTGCCGTGGTGAATAAGTGTGCCCCCACCGCGCTCGCTTGGCTTTTCCAACCATCTGGCAACCCTAGCATGTACGCCATTTTGTATTCTCCACTGGCGGCCATTTTGTTTCGTGGCCACGCGAAAATTTAGCGTCCAAATTGGCGGGAATTCCAGTCTACACCGCCATTTGGAGAGCCCTATAAAGCCGCCCACGCAGCCGCCATTTCAATCAGTTCAGAATTTGCAGCGAAAGCGGCAACAGCTTCAAACACGTAAAGTTCTTTAACTTCGAAGAAGAAAGTCTGCTAATCCTCGCGAGAAAATGGCATCCGTACGCACCATGAACGACTACCACAAGCGCATCGAGGCGGCCGACGACAAGCTAATCGTGCTGGACTTCTATGCGACGTGGTGTGGTCCCTGCAAGGAAATGGAGAGCACCGTCAAATCGCTGGCCAGAAAGTACTCCAGCAAGGCGGTGGTGCTCAAGATCGACGTGGACAAGTTCGAGGAGCTGACGGAGCGCTACAAGGTGCGCAGCATGCCCACCTTCGTCTTTCTGCGCCAGAATCGCCGCCTGGCCTCCTTCGCCGGCGCCGACGAGCACAAGCTGACCAATATGATGGCCAAGCTGGTGAAGGCCTAAGCGCAATCCTGCCCAGCTAAGTCAGCAATCAGCGGCGCATCTGAATTTTTATTTATTTTTCCACCTATTTAACTCATCTTTTAACCATGTTCGCCTCATTTGTGTTCTTTATGTATTCGATGTTATGTGTATGCTCATGTGATGTTTAGCTTGTAAGCGCGAGATGTGGCAGCAGGCGATGCAGTGCAGCCACCAACAGTGACCAGATGATATGCTATGTAACTAAGTGTGCGATTTGGGGCGCGAAGGCGTGTCTGCGACACGCAATCCCGCCCAGTAGCTTTAAGATATCAGGCACTAAGCAGCAATTCGATCAATAAATTGTAACCACTCTGGACTAAAAAATGATAAATGGAATCACAGCTTTTTGTTTGCAGCATTTGGATGTGGAGTGTAGCCAAGTAGGCTGTGCGTGGTCATGTCAGTTGGTGTTCCGGCAGCACTTGGCACTTGCTAGCCAAACTTGAGATCACACACACACGAAAAAAAAAACCCAAACATCCCAGCACAAAAATCAATAAAATCCAAAACGAACACTTTCGGTCGCATCCAAATTGAACGGATTGTACAGTTAACAGTTAAACAAATTCCGGGCAAACATTCCGTGGCAGAGAGAGCGCATTGGCAGGCACCACCACCATGTCGTACCAGATCAAATCGACGCCCTACTTTCGCCGCATGTTTAACGAGAGCAAGAAGAATGGCCAGCTGCAGCGCCTGCGGGATGAGTACGAGCGCATCCAGGAGTTCAACGATCGCACCATCGAGATGAAGATGCGGCAGGTGCGGCTCAAGCGCCTATTTCGCGAGATCGAGGTGATCAAGGTGGCCGGCGGCGGGGCGACCGGTGGCGCCAGCGGTGGCGGCACATCGACGGCGGCATCGCCATCGAATGTTGGCCAATCGGCCGGTTTAGCCGGCGGACGCGTTACCCGCCGGAGACGGCAACAGGCACATGGTGCTACCACGCTGGCGAGCGGCACGCCCCAGCAGCGTATGCGCATGCAGCGCCTGGAGACGCTGGCGCGCGCACGCCAGCTGGGCCAGGAGATCTCGCGCCGGAATGGCCTAATGGCCGAGGCCGGCACCGGCGGCTTCCTGCGCAGCGAGCTCCGGATGACGGCCAAGCTGCAGGCGGCGAACGATGCGCGCCGGGCGGCCGTGGAGCGACGCGAGCTGGCCGCCAAGCGCATCTCCTATGGCAACGATCAGTCGCGCCAGAATATCCAACGCATGCTCATCCACCGCCAGCGCAGGCATGAACAGCAGGAAGCGCTGGCGGCGACAGCAGCGGCAAAAGTAGAGGCGTCCAATTCCTCCCAGGTGTCCATTGAGCAGCGGGTGACCAGGCCGGTCACAAGGTATGTAAATCTTCTAGAGGTCGATTCTGCGGTCGTGTACACCTTATACACATACACATACATATAACCCTTCTGTTTGCCCTGCAGGCACAGGCATGGACACGGATACACGGACTACTGCCAACAGCAGGAACTGCTGGCGGTCACCAGTGAGCGGTCGACGGACCAGGGCGACCATGTGCAGATGGAGTGCGAGGGGCAGTCGGACACGGAGCACAGCTTCCATTCGAACGACTGTCTGGCGCAATCGATGGACGAGGATGTGGAGAGCGAGGAGGAGGAGCCGGAGCGGCAGGCCTGCCTGCGGATGCTGCACAAGGGAAGATCGCATGGTCACTTCTCCTTCAGCTCGACGGGCACGCAGACCACTCGCACTAATCGCACCGCTGGCACCACTGGCACCATTGCCACATTGGACACATTGGCCACGGCAGCCACATCGCCGCTGGATATGCGTCAGGTGAAAAGCTCCATTGACTCCTATCGGGCTGTTGGTGGCGCCCAGTCGTCCACCATAGCCTCGCATCAGCCGAGTGGAACGGTGCCGCCGCCGCTGGACGATGAACTGCAGCTGGACTCGCAGTCCAATTCGAGCCGGTGGCACGAGGTCTCAATGATGCTGTCCTGGTTCCGTGCCGTTTCCGACATCCCAAGCGAGTGTGCCGATGCTCCGCCACCCGATGCGCCCGTGCCCAGCCACTGCAATTGCGATTCCCTTAGCAACGCGGACGACGTGCCGTCGCCAACTGGGTGCCGTCCACAGCGCATGTACGCCGAGCAGCCCAGTGATGCTGGCACGCAGGCGCAGGAGGAGCCCTTCTAGCCAGCCGACTGGCGGCGGACGCACTGCAGCACGGATGATGCCCAGCACAAATGTCTATTTGCTGGAAATTCGGTTTGGAAATCCATCCATTCAACCAAGTCTGCACCGTTTATTCGACCTCTTTTGGCTTAGAATGCCCGGCCCATCCTGTCCAGAAGTTGAGCACGCCCACTGCCAACGGCCCTCTTGGCTGGCAGCAGAAGCTATCAAAGCAACACAAATTAACCAACATTTTCGCAGCTTTATTTGGTAAAAAAAATTATGGGCATATTGATATATATTGGTCATAAAGAAAAAGAAATGATGCAGTTCATCCCAGGGGTCGGTGCCAGGTTGTCTACATGGTTTCGTCATTCCTAAGTTTGTGAGGCTTCTCCTCCGGCTGCTGTGGCCCTTCCTCTTCTGCTCCTACTCTTGCTCCTGCTCCCGCTCCCGCTCCTGGTGACCCTGGTTTTCCCACTCGATCGCCAGCCTGCGGACGCGGCGCCAGTGCTCCTGCTGGCTTCTATAGGTGAGCATCCAGTCGCTGAGGGCAGCGAAGAGGCGAACCTGAAATGGATTGAGCGGCTTGGGCACCTGGTAGTCCCTGTGGAACGACTCCGAATAGATGATCGAATCGAAGAAGCACTCGAAATTTTCATCGTGCAGCGGCATAATGCGCGACTCGAGCATCCCGAAGCTGGGCAGCAGTTCGCGCGCATAGCGCACCTTTCTGTTGTCATAGAAGTCCCTGATCCCAGCCAGACGCGCCTTGACAAGATCCTCGTTGATGGTGGGCGCAAACTTCGCGTCACGCGACAGTCGCATATAGAATATACCCTCATCGGCGTCCAGTTCGATGACATGGCCGTACATTAAGTTCTGGTACGTCATGCGTTGGAATGCGGTGATGCTCTTGAATGGCCAGTGGGCGGCCAATGGGAGCACGTGCGTCAGGGAGCCGCGATAAACCAGTGGCGGTACGCGCGCAAAGCTCAGCGGCAAGAATCTGAGATACCTGGGTGCCAATACGACCGATTGGGCATGGTCCACATAGTATATGTACACCCAGGCGGCATCCAAGGGCGCGGTGAGCAGCACACGACCACGTCGCCAGCCACTATCGCTGTAGGCGGCGCATATGAAGCCCTCCTTGTAGAAGAAGCTGGGCAACGCAGCGAGGTAGGTCTTGATCCTCGTAGTGCGGTAGAACAAGCTGTGCATTGAATACAATCAAACAGTCAATCAATCAATCAATCAATCAGTAGTCAAGCGACCGGATCAAGCGATTTAACTTACTCCAGACCAGTGGTCATCTGGGCGACAGGACTCTTGGCGTACTGCGATGTCAAAATGTGGAACCAGAACTGAAAGGGAGTGTACACCTGCGCCAAAACAAAAAGGGAAAGGAAAGGAACTCCCATTAAAAGGTATCTCTTGGCACTGGCCCAAAGCACACTCACACAGCTCAGGGAGATCGGGATGATGGAGCCGATCTTGCAGCCATCCTGGACACGCTGCGGCGGCAGCTTCCATTCCAACCCAACGGCATCTACGGGCATTTCGATCCTCATTTCCTCATCAATCTATGGAGTACGAAAATACAAAAGTTGCGCCTCAATCATTGCAAGCACGTAAATGCGGCGAGCCACACGAACTAACCTCATAGGATTCGGCAGACTCCCGGCGTAGCCCCCTGGCCATGCTACGCATCATTCTCGGATCGAGTCGATCGCTGTCGCTATGTCTGATGTTCAATGTCTGTGCTAGCAGTGGCTCCACTGCTGCTCGGCTCTTGGTGTAGCCCAGATCAATCGACGTCTCTGCTATCCAATCCTTCATGAAGTCAGCATTGCCCAAGTACAGGGGTTTGGCTCGGCTGCCCTTTGCCGGGCGCTCCACTGGCTCTCCATCGTCCACATCAGGCGGCACAAAGATGTAGCAAGGCATACGTTTGCTCATGCCGTCCATGAACATGCAGTTGTTGCATGGTACATCGCTCTTCGTGGCGTCCAAAACCATTCGTGGACTCTTATTGGAAGTTTGCATATGGCGGTACTAAAAGAGGTTATGGTGAATATGCTGAACATGCTGAACCATGGAACACACGAGAATACCAACATTTTGCAGTTTGCTGATCTGCTGGTCAGCCACAGCGGGCGGCTTGGAATCGGAAGTTTTCTCCTCAAAAGCCTTATTTTAAGGGTAAAAACATATTAGTAATTGCTAGAATACTAACAAACATGCATAAGATATAGAATTCGACGCACGTGTGCGTTTTTGAAATCTTTTTGCAAGTCACTCACATCGAGAAACTCTAGATTACGCCGCATTTTGGCAGCGGGCAGGCGCAAATCGAGTGCCAATTCCGTTTTTCCATTGATCTGCTGGGCCGGATTATCGGAATCGTTGGTTTTTTCCTCGAAAGCGATCTTTTAGGGGCAAAAATTTATTATTATACATATGTAATTCGAATTTACGCACATTTTCGGCAACTTTTAGCAAATCACTCAAATCGGCTAACAATTCATCATTCCGCAATTTGGCACTGGGGCTGCGCAAATCGAGTGGCAATTCATTGTTGTTCACTTTTTCCGAAATAGTTTTCAATAATTTTTTCGAGCGCACATTTTGAATTAAATCATTTTTAGCTTCCATCTTGCTAAGCATCCTGATTGTAACTGTAATTTCAATGGTGGCTTTTTTTCCCATGTGGCATCGCCGCCGTCTAGCTAGCAGCTAGAGATGGCAAACGCGCCATCTGCGCTATCCACCACACCAATCGGTCATATGGGCCTATCGAACGTGTTATCGAGCCGTTTGTTTACGCACGTGTTGTATTTGATTTAATTTAATTTTAATTTGTATTTAAACGCACAGAGAGCAGGTAGCAAATGGACAGCGACGGTGACGACTACGTGATGAGCGGCTCCGAGCAGGAGCACGATGACGAGGAGCGCGAAATACTCGAGGATCTGCGCAAGCAGCGCAAAAAGCGACATGATCCCGTCCAGGAAGTGCTCGGCTTCAGTGATGACGACGACGAGGAGGAGCAGGAGGATGTGGCGGAACTGATGCGCGACAGTGACATCGAGGGCGCCGAGGACGATGACCGCGATCTGCCCAACACCATGGACTGGGGCAGCAAACGGAGCACGTACTACAACACAGACTTTGTGGACCAGGACTACAGCAGCTACAATGCCCAGGAGGAGGAGCAGGCACGCGCCGAGGAGGAGGAGGCCAAAAAGATCCAGCTGCGCCTGGCCAAGCGCATGAGCGAGGCCGATTTCCAGCTGGACAATGTACAAGCGGCGCCCGCGGGCAGCAGTGACGACAACGAGCTGGGCCATATTACCAAAGTGACCAGCGATCTGGCCGGCCTGTCGGCACGCGAGCGACGACAGCTGTTGCACCGTGAGTCGCCGGAGTTCATCATTCTCACCCAGGATTTTCAGCAGCATCTGGACGAGATGAAGGACCTATTAAAACCGGTGCTCAACTACGTTCGCAAACACGATGTGCCCATGGTGCCGGCGCTGCAGTACGCCAGACTATGCCACACCGTGCTCACCACCTACTGCTCCAATGTGGCCTTCTATCTGCTGCTCAAGGCGCGCCGCATCGACGTCAAGGTCCATCCGGTGATTAAGCGGCTGGTGCAGCTGAAGGACCTGATCGAGGAGCTCAAGCCGCGCTACGAGGAATACATTCGACCGCAGCTGGAGGCGCTGCTGGAGAGGATTGAAGATGGCGATACATTCACCGTGCTCGATGTGGCACAGCGCAAGGCCAAGCTGCAGATACTCAACAAGTACAACGATGGGCAGCAGGCGTCAGCGAGCTCCGATGATGATTATGACGATGCTGACAGTAAGGAGAAGGATCTGGAAGAGGAGGCTGGGGAGGAGGAGGCGGAGGAGGAGGAGGATGCGCGACGCGGCATCACCTACCAGATGGCCAAGAACAAGGGCCTCACGCCGCACCGCAAGAAGGAGCTGCGCAATCCGCGCGTTAAGCATCGCGGCAAATACCGAAAGGCGCTCATCCGGCGCAAGGGAGCCGTGCGCACGGTGCGCAAGGAGCTGCAGCGCTACGGCGGCGAGATGTCCGGCATCAAGGCCGGCGTCACGAAGAGCGTCAAGTTCCGCACCTAGTTGTCATCCAATAAATCCGCCAGTTCATTACTTTAATCAGCTCGATGCGTGTATCACTTTATTTCGTTGCATCGTTGCACTTGAAACCCCCAACTCATCCAAGGACTCAACGGGTCACCGGGATTATATGCGAAACAAACATTTGTATTTACTTGGGTTCATCACTCACTGATGAAACCAGTTTATTAATCATTGTCTTACAACAGTTTTTTCTTTGTACAGTGTGTCCAACCTTTGGGTTCTGTTTAGGTCTCCTTAAATCTTAAAAAAATTTTAAGGTTCTCCGTCTTACAAAGCTCCTTTCTGATCAGCCCTGTTGGTCATCTTCCCCCCTTTGTCTTACAAACTACAAATGGCCGCTGGCACCGGGCTCAGCCTCCAGCATTTATCGGCTAATCCTTGAGAAACATCTTGCGGAAGTCATCGTTTGATTTGTGCAGAGCAGCTGACATCTCCTCTTCTTTTTGCTCCTCTCCTTTCTGATCATCTCCCTTTTGTCATCTTCCCCCCCGTCTTACAAACTACAAATGGCCGCTGGCACCGGGCTCAGCCTCCAGCATTTATCGCCTAATCCTTGAGAAACATCTTGCGGAAGTCATCGTTTGACTTCGGCACAACAGCTGGCATCTCCTCTTCTTTTTGATCATCTCCCTTTTGCTCCTCTTCGTTTTGATCATCTCCCTTTTTCTCCTCTCCTTTTTGCTCCTCTTCGTTTTGATCATCTCCCTTTTGCTCCTCTCCATTAGCCTCGGGATTGGTGGCCACGTCGGCGGGTGCCGAAGTGGATGATGTGCCCCCCGGCTCGTCCAGTATCAAGCGCAACTTCTTGGCCCCCTCCTGGCGCACAACGGTCGTGGGTATAAGCGAGGTGGGCACACGTCGCTTGGTAGCCACACTTGGCTTGGCAGCTTGGGCGGATGAGCCCCTCGGCGGTGGGTTTGAAATGGCCACGGAGATCTGGAAGAGGAGTTGTAAAATGCATTTGGTTTGGTTTGTTCGGTCAAACAGTAAGGCACACATTCGCTCACATTCATGGACTGGAACAGGTAACCATCGCGTCCAGCCACAGCTCGTTGAGCCTCGCCCGGCTTCTCGAACTCAACGTATGCAATGCCCTTGAATTGCTTGTTTCTGGAGAGGATTAAATAGATTAAAATCAAATCAGTAATTGAAATCTCGCACTCACAGCTTGTACACCAGGCGCACATCTATGATGGTACCGAAGGACGAGAAGAGATCGTACAGCTCCTTCTTGCTGCAACCGGAATACAGATTCCTCACAAAGATCTTGTTGATTTCCATGTTGGCTGGAAGAGAAAAAATTCATTTAAGGCGTTGAATCGCATGTGGCCAAAAGCAATCGCAACTCACGCGAGTACTTAAAGTTCGATTTCTTGGCCTCCTCATTCGCTGGCCCCTTGACTTTCGATGTCGATGGTGGTGAAGCTCCACCAGATGGTTTGGTTTTGGACATCTTATTGCCCTGCTTCGGTTGCTGCTGCGCCTGGCGACGTGGCTGATCGCGATTCTTTGGCTCGCGATTCGATTGTTGCTGCTGCTGGCGAGGATTAGCCGCATACGCGGCAGGCAATTCAACGGCCTGGCAGTTGGCAATGGACTCATAGGTGCCATAGCAACGTTCAAAGCGGCGGTACATGTCCTGCACCAAAATGCCATCCTCGAGGACGGGCTGCAAGAGAGCTTTGCGGAGCACATCGCGTGTGCCGTGGCCAGCATTGTATTCGCTTTCCATCTGGGCAAAGGTCAGCCAGAGCATGCCGCGCTTCGTGCTGCCCGGATAGCCTGCAGATGAGTAGGTAGTTAACAAATAGTTTATGCATTCAAGTATCAAAGAGCTTTGGCGCTCACCCATTATCTGACGCCAAATCTCGCGTCCATTGTCCGGATTGGCCAGGTGCGTGTACTCAACTTGAGCCCACAACTGCAGCACCTCGTACCTGGTGTCCGCCTCGTCGCCGTAGAGCACGGTTAGCTCCTCCCAAGCGTGATTGAAGGCGCCACGCAGACTGGCGACCTGCTCCTCATCGCTGACATTGGTGTTGCGCACACGGTACGCCAGATAGTCCAGATGCAGCTCCACGATCATTTCCATGTCGGTCATAATGTGCTGCTGTATGACAAGAATCTCTTCATCCACTTCCGCCAGCTCAAAGTCGGTGCGCTCCATGAGGTCGAGGAAACGATGATTCAGTTCTACACTGGGCTGACTGCGCACACCACGTCTGGCCAAGTCGAGTTCCGTGCTGCGCAGAAAACCTCTGCCCAAGCGGCTGTTCCGCTTGGCTCTCATTTCGGCGTTTAAATTATCCTCATCCACATCCTCCGCCACAGTGGCGCTTTCGTACTGAATGAAGTCGATGTAGGATAACCAGAGCGCATCGAAAATGGGAAACTTGGACACCAAGCGCTCGAATATGAAACGGATCACAGCGTTTTTGAGATCATCGTCAAGGGGTAATGTCTTTACATAGTAGATATGAGGCTTCAGTTCCTCAGGCCATTTCCAACAATGTGTAGTCTCGGCGAGATCTTGCTTAAACTTGTCCACAACGGACTTGATCATCTTGCGCTGCTCCACGGTGCACGTCCAGGTGACGCAGCGATTCTGCAGCAGTTCCTCAAAGTCGGCCGCCTCATCTGCGTCCGTAATTGTGGTGATCAGCGAGCGCAGCTTATCGCCAAAGTCTGGGCGCTCCACGTCGTAGTCCGCCAGCAGCTTGGCCCACAGCATATGGTTCTCTACTTGGCCCTGATCCACCAGGTAGTTGACAATGTATTCGCACAGCGGAATGCCTGCAATATGTAACTCGTCAATTGGGTTAACTAAAAGTGGATTCTATATATCGCATACTGTAGTAGTAGCCCAATGCTGTGGCACACTGCTCCTGGAATGCCTTGTGCTCCGCCTCAGTTTGGGTGACGGACATGCGGACCTTGAGATACTTCAACCACACGTGAGCCGGCACAGTGGCCAGACTTTTCAACTTCAGCACCGATGATTCGATCCTGTCCAGATCATTCAGTTTGCTGCATCAACAATCAACAATCAATGTTAGCGTATGCCAATATTGGAAAAATGGAAAATAGGAGGGGGAGAAGCGGGCAAACTTACAAGGCGATTCTGACAAGAGAGACCATTTGGGCAAACTTCTTATTGGGAAGCGCATTCAGCTCCCGATACACGCGCTGAATTTCGCCGGTGTCGCTGTCACTGTCACTGTCACTGTCACTGGACTCCTCACTGTTCGACTTCAAGTCGGAGTCCTCCATCATATCCACATCTTCGCCAATCACTTCCACATCTTCGTCAATCACACCCACATCTTCGCCACTGCAAATGGAATCATTGTCCGCTTTGCCACGGTCATCGTCTTCATATTCCTCAGCCTTCTCCACTAACGACTCGTCGTCCGATGAGCTCAGCTCAATGGTTGTCATATCCCCGCCGGCGGGCGACGGTGGCCAGCTTGGGCGCAATCCTTGGCCCAGCTCCTCCGACTTGTGCTCCTCCTGCTGCGGCGACTCACTGCGAGCCTTCTGCGGCGACTCACTGCGAGCCTTCTGCGGCGACTCACTGCGAGCCTTCTGCGGCGACTCACTGCGAGCCTTCTGCGGCGACTCACTGCGAGCCTTCTGCGGCGACTCACTGCGAGCCTTCTGCGGCGACTCGTTGCGAGCCTTCTGCGGCGACTCGTTGCGAGCCTTCTGCGGCGACTCATTGCGAGCCTTCTGCGGCGACTCGTTGCGAGCCTTCTGCGGCGACTCGTTGCGAGCCTTCTGCGGCGACTCGTTGCGAGCCTTCTGCGGCGACTCGCTGCGAGCCTTCTGCGGCGACTCGCTGCGAGCCTTCTGCGGCGACTCACTGCGAGCCTTCTGCGGCGACTCACTGCGAGCCTTCTGCGGCGACTCACTGCGAGCCTTCTGCGGCGACTCACTGCGAGCCTTCTGCGGCGACTCACTGCTAGCCTTCTGCGGCGAGCCCTTTCCCTCATCGGGTATCACGATCAAATCGTATTCATCGTAGGCATCGACGCCCAAATCTTCGGCCGACATCTCGTCCAGCTCCTTCTCCAGCTGACTTTCCAGCTGGAATATATATTCGGCATCTGCATAAGAGCGGCGTCTATTGGGGCTATAATCGGACACTTACCTGCTTCTCGGCGTCCATTGCTTGATCCGTTTTTTTCGGTTTTCGCGGAAACGCAAGTTTTCCCCCCCAAAAAAAAGTACAGGAAATAAAAAAACAAAAAAAAAAAAAAAACCGCAAACGCAGGGCTGGCCAATCAAATATCGCGTTGCTGCACTTACCGCGAAAAATTATTTGGCTTGAGGTTTGATTTTCCTATTGGGCACTTTTTCTTTTTTTCCTTTTTTTTTCAGGCACTTTCTGAGAATCCGGATAACGGAAATTGAACGTTTTCTGTCAAGAAACACCGGCGAAATGGGAAGAGTTAGCCAATTTTTTTCGTTACAATAGTGTGACCAGCGCGTGATATCGATAGCTGTGCGCACACGATAGTTCCGGCACCTTAGGCATTTTTCTGCATCCCCGGCGGTGCAGTGAAGACACATTATAAGCAATTTGTAGATTAATTTCAGTAATATGTGGTCAAACATTATATGATTTCCTTGGGCGGGCAGATATGTATAGAAAATTCAAATACTTAGGATAACAATATATATAATTAGGCCATAAGCAGTACTTACAATAAAAAATAAACAGTAATTAGGTAAATAATAAAAAAATATGTTACTATTACTATTATAGGAATGTATTAATTATAGACAGTAATTAGGCAAAAATTAAATATATTATACTATTATTGGAATGGAAGTGTAGACAGCACTTAGGCAAATAATAAATATTATATAGGAATGGATTAGGAGTGAACAATACCTAAGGAAATAATGAATATTTTACTATAATTGAAATGGATTAATTATAGACAGTAATTAGAAAAATAATAAATATATTATTCTATTATTGGAATGGAAGTGTAGACAGCACTTAATAATAATAAATATATTATTCTATTATTGGAATCGAAGTGTAAACAGTACTTAGGCAAATAATAAATATTTTATAGGAATGGATTAGGTGTAAACAATACCCAAGGAAGTAATAAATATATTATACCATTATTGGAATCGAAGTGTAAACAGTACTTAGGCAAATAATAAATATTTTATAGGAATGGATTAGGTGTGAACAATACCTAAGGAAATAATAAATATATTATACTATTATTGGAATCGAAGTGTAAACAGTACTTAGGCAAATAATAAATATTTTATAGGAATGGATTAGGTGTGAACAATACCTAAGGAAATAATAAATATATTATACTATTATTGGAATCGAAGTGTAAACAGTACTTAGGCAAATAATAAATATTTTATAGGAATGGATTAGGTGTGAACAATACCTAAGGAAATAATAAATATATTATACTATTATTGGAATCGAAGTGTAAACAGTACTTAGGCAAATAATAAATATTTTATAGGAATGGATTAGGTGTGAACAATACCTAAGGAAATAATAAATATATTATACTATTATTGGAATCGAAGTGTAAACAGTACTTAGGCAAATAATATATATTTTATGGGAATGGATTTGGTGTGAACAATACCTAAGGAAGTAATAAATATATTTTACTATTATTGAAATGGATGAAGTGTGGACAGTATTCAAGCTTTCTATATTGTATGCATTACAATTTAGGTCAGATGTTTGGTGGAAACGTTTTAATTATAAATTTACATATCAACATAAAATTGATTATATTGGTTAGCTTGCTGTCAACTATTTTTATATAATAATGTAAAAATTTAGAAGTAAATATATAGGAAAAAGAAGTAATTATAGAAGAAATATTCTGCCCGCGCAGCCCGTCTTCGAAAATATATAATACGAATGTAATAAGATGGCCCAGCACTACAGTGAAGACGGACCAAGAACGAGTTGAGGAGTAATATTTCATAAACAGCTCATTTGAAAGACTTATTATTATAGAACATGGATATATATATTTATATAGATTTTATAGAAATACAGAAAAATATATATATCCATGTTCTATAATAATAAGTCTTTCAAATGAGCTGTTTATGAAATATTACTCCTCAACTCGTTCTTGGTCCGTCTTCACTGTAGTGTATATATATATATATATATATATATATATATATATACATTGCTATGTCAGCTATGTTTTATATAATGAAGTAAATAATTATAAGTAAATATATAACAAAGAAAATAATTATAGTAAATATATTTTGCCCGCACAACCAATCCTTAAATGCGCGCAATATGGCCACACTACGCTTTTCCCGCCAAAAAAAACTTAGGCAAATAATAAATATATTATTCTATTATTGGAATAGAATTGTAGTCGGTACTTAGGCAAATAATAAATATTTTATAGGAACGGATTAGGTGTGAACAATACCTAAGGAAATAATAAATATATTATACTATTATTGAAATGAAAGTGTAGACAGTACTTAGGCAAATAATAAATATATTATACTATTATTGAAATGGATGAAGTGTGGACAGTATTCAAGCAAATAATAATAATAACTATTACTACTATAATAATAATTATTCTATTATAGGAAATATTTAATATTTGATTGTTTTCTATATTGTTTGCATTACAATTTAGGTCAGATGTTTGGTGGAAACGTTTTAATTATAAATTTGCATATCAGCATAAAATTGATTATATTAGTTAGCTTGCTGTCAACTATTTTTATATAATAATATAAAAATTTAGAAGTAAATATATTAAAAAAAGAAATAAATAGTACAAATATTCTGCCCGCGCAGCCCGTCTTCGAAAATATATAATACGAATGTAATAAGATGGCCCAGCACTACAGTGAAGACGGGCCAAGAACGAGTTGAGAGTAATATTTCATAAACAGCTCATTTGAAAGACTTATTATTATGTTATAGATTATATTATGTATATAGATTTTATAGAAATACAGAAAAATTTTGCATTTTATTTTTCTGAAATGTTTTATAAATATTGCCATGTCAACTATGTTTTATATAATAAAGTAAATAATTATAAGTAAATATATAACAAAGAAAATAATTATAGTAAATATATTTTGCCCGCGCAACCATGCCTTAAATGCGCACAATATGGTCACACTACGCTTTTCCCGCCAAAAAAACTTTGCGCATTCGGCGTGCAATTTGCGGCATTAGTTTTGTTTGCATTTGCGTTTGCCTTCGAAGTTCGAGCGGGTCGAAGTTGGTCCACAAGAGAAATCGGAAGAAGTTTAGTGAACACCAGCGAACAGCATAAGCAACAGAATGGCCCACGAGGGGGAGCAGTTCATCAAGGACATACAGCGCGAGTATGTGGACTTTCTGGACGATGAGGAGGATCAGGGCATCTATGCGGGCCACGTCAAGGACATGATCGCGGAGAAGAGCAAGCGCCTGATCGTGAACGTCAACGATCTAAAGCGCAAGAATCCGCAGCGTGCCTTGGGGCTACTGGGCAACGCGGCGGATGAGCAGCTGGCCTTTGGCAGGGCGCTCAAGGAGTATGCGTCCACCGTTGATCCGGGCTATGCCAAAATGCACGAGGATCTGTTTGTCGGCTTCGAGGGCTGCTTTGGCAATCGGCATGTGACGCCGCGCTCCCTCACCTCCATCTATCTGGGCAACATGGTGTGCGTGGAGGGCATTGTCACCAAGGTGTCGCTGATTCGTCCCAAGGTGGTGCGCAGCGTTCACTACTGCCCCAATACCCGGAAGGTCATGGAGCGCAAGTACACCGATCTCACATCGTTCGAGGCTGTGCCATCTGGCGCTGCCTATCCCACAAAGGACGAAGATGGCAATCTGCTGGAGACCGAATACGGTTTGTCCGTCTATAAGGATCACCAGACGCTGACCATTCAAGAGATGCCGGAGAAGGCGCCGGCTGGACAATTGCCGCGCTCGGTGGATATTGTGTGCGACGACGATCTCGTGGATCGCTGCAAGCCCGGCGATCGTGTACAGATTGTGGGCAGCTATCGCTGTTTGCCGGGCAAACGCGGTGGCTACACCTCGGGCACGTTCCGCACCGTGCTGCTGGCCAACAATATATCGCTGTTGAGCAAGGAGAGCAACCTGGACATATCGCGCGAGGACATTATGCTGTGCAAGAAGCTAGCGAAGAACAACGACATCTTCGAGCTGCTCAGCAAGAGTTTGGCGCCCTCGATTCATGGACACGCCTACGTGAAGCAGGCCATCCTTTGCCTGCTGCTCGGCGGCGTGGAGAAGATCCTGCCGAATGGCACACGCCTGCGTGGCGATATCAATGTCCTGCTCATCGGCGATCCTTCGGTGGCCAAGTCGCAGCTGCTGCGCTACGTCTTGAATACGGCACCAAGGGCCATACCGACGACGGGTCGCGGATCAAGCGGCGTGGGTCTAACGGCGGCGGTCACCACGGATCAGGAGACCGGTGAGCGGCGATTGGAGGCGGGCGCCATGGTCCTGGCCGATCGCGGTGTCGTCTGCATCGATGAGTTCGACAAGATGAGCGACATCGATCGCACAGCCATCCATGAGGTGATGGAACAGGGTCGCGTGACCATTTCCAAGGCGGGCATCCATGCCTCGCTCAATGCTCGCTGCTCCGTCTTGGCGGCCGCTAATCCGGTGTACGGAAGGGTAAGAGTCCATCCGAGTCCGTCTCCATCCATCGCTTCTCTTGCTAATTTCGCCTTCGATTGCAGTATGATCAATATAAGACGCCAATGGAAAATATTGGACTGCAGGATTCGCTGCTTTCGCGTTTCGATTTGCTCTTCGTTATGCTGGACGTGATTGACAGCGATGTGGACCAGATGATTTCGGACCATGTGGTGCGCATGCATCGCTATCGCAATCCCAAGGAGGCCGATGGCGAGCCCTTGTCCATGGGCAGCTCCTATGCGGACTCCTTGTCCTTTGTTTCCAGCAGCGAGGAGGTGGGTTTTCGATTGCATGGAGTTGATTGATTGACATGGTCCTAAAATTTCATATTACAGAAGAAGGACACCGAGGTGTACGAGAAGTACGATGCCCTGCTGCATGGCAAGTCGCGTCAGCGCCACGAGAAGATCCTGTCCGTGGAGTTCATGCGCAAGTACATCCACATTGCCAAGTGCATGAAGCCCAAGTTGGGCGAGCAGGCCTGCGAGGCGATTGCCAATGAGTACTCGCGCCTGCGCTCCCAGGAGGCGGTCGAAACGGATGTGGCGCGCACGCAGCCAATAACGGCCCGTACCCTGGAGACCCTCATCCGTTTGTCCACGGCCCATGCCCGGGCACGCATGTCCAAATCGGTCACCATCGACGATGCCCATGCGGCCATCGAGCTGGTCCAGTTCGCCTACTTCAAGAAGGTGCTGGATAAGGATCGCGCCAACAAGCGTCGCCGCAACAGCGGCTCCGACGCGGAGGATGACAACGGTGAGGCTTCTAGCCAGCTTTCACCATCGCGCCGTTCCAAGCGCACACGCACAGCGACTGTGGGCGCCGATAGCGATGAGGAGGATATTGAGCCCCCACAGCCGGATGCTGGCGATTTGACGCGTCGCGAGACTCGTCGTTCGCTGCCCAATCGCTCGGTCTCCACGTTGTTGGCCAGCCCCTCCAGTGAGGAGCAGTCTGGCGCCACACCGACCACCGAGCCGGCCGTCATCAGCGATGCCCGCCTGGGCGAGTTCAAGAACAATTTGCAGCGCCTGTTCCGCGAGGCGCGCGAACAGAGCTTGGCGCTGGCCAGGATCACCACGGCCATCAACGTTGGCAGCCAGGAGCCGTTCACCGCTGGCGAAATCGAGGCAGCCGTGCATCGCATGACCGAGGACAATCAGATCATGGTCGCCGACGATATAGTCTTTCTCATCTAATCGCGCATTCCAAGGAGCATCAATCTGCATCCACTTTTATCCATCATCATCCATACTAGCGCTTAAGTTGTCTTTTTTTGTTTTGTATTTATATGATAAAATAAACACTTTGGAACTCGCATTGCAATCCATGGAAAGACTGCAGCTATAATGTATTATAGTTAACTTATATTTGACAATCGGAGACATAAACAATTTAAGCGATATACACACAAAGTTGCACAACGGTTTTAAAAGAAACAAACTGAGGGCGGAACCAACTGGCTTGCAATCAATCACATTCACAGTCAGTAAGCTGGGGAGGAGGAGGAGCTGCAACATGGTCAGTGGTTTCAAGCTGCAGCCCAGTTCTTCCACATTTTGAGACATGAGCATTGAGTTCGCAAGGATGTGAAAAATGGAAGGGACACATCGATTACATTTAATACTTGACTTGGAGTTTGGACTAACATTCATGGTTCTTGCACTCACATCGCTTCGCTTGGGATTACTTTAGAATTAAGCTAGACACGAATGCGGCGACTAATCGCCAATTAAAACCTATTTACACTGATAAAGAGCACCGCCAGGCACAGAATCACAGGATACTAGCAGACAGATGTGGAGCAGCCGAAGTGATAAGGGGCAGAGGAGGAGGCGTACCAGGATTGAGCTACTACCATCAAAGATTCACCACATTCTTGAGATCCGGCGGCAGCAAGCCCTTCATGCACTCGATCTGGGCGCGTATCTGCTGCTGAGTTGAGCCATTGTTGCCCTCCAGCTGCGTGGCCTTGTCGCCATAGAGATTCAGTTTCTGCTTGAGCTTGAGTATCATGTCGATGATCTCCACCTCCTGCTTGTCGTGCGCCCAGTGCTCGAGATTCGCCACCGATAGCGCCTGCAGCTGCAGATCCTGCAGCGTTAGCTGCAGCTCCCGATGCCGCGCACCGTACCAGCCGCGAAAATTTGGCGAACGAAAGAAGCGTCTGTACAGGCCCTTCCAGTCGCCCTTCAGCGGCGACGTTAGCTGCGGCCCAGCCGTTTCCAGCGTGGCCAGAAAGTCGTCCAGCTTGAAGCTGCTGGCATTCGGCGCCGACTTGAACGGACTGATGTCCTTCTGCAGCGGCATCAGCGATGCCATATACCGCTCCAGTGGTATCATAAAGCTCTGCGTCAGCTCGAGCAGGTGGCGTCGTATCAGTGCGGTTTGCACATGCTCCGGCCGCTTGGTCTTCATGCCCAGCAGCACCTTCTTGATCAGCGCCTTGTCCTTCTTCAGGTACGGCCTGTATTTGCTGTGCAGCCCAGCGGACGAGGCGTCGCCCGAGCCATTGCTGGAGCTGGAGCTGCCGTTGAGATTGGCGTTCGATTTCAGTGCTATACGGCCACCGAGTTCCGTTGAACTGGAGAAGGATGTGGCCGAGGCGATGTTCCTTGCGTGTTTTTGGCCCAGCAGCAGATGCTGTTGCTGCTGCATGTTCTTCTGAAAACGAGGAAGATGGAGCTATTGGTAGATGGTATTGCGTTTACTGAGATTGGGCACTCACCTGGTTGTCCACCAGTCGAAGCATGTGCGGCCAATCTTTGAGCAGCTTCACAAAGAACGGATTCGTGACGCCCAGAATGCAGGCGGGCAGTGTGGTCTTGCTGCTGCACTCCTGTGTAAACTCGCGGAACTCGCTGTCGTGAATGGTGAAGTAGGGACGCGCCTCGGCGCAATACTCTAGCGGCGCAATCATGGCCAGAAGGGTCTGCACCATGTGTGAGCAGTCGGCGGGTGAGGTGCCAACGACAACAATCGGCTCGGCGGTGATGACCAGCTCCCACAGCGTGTACAGCTGCTCCATGACAAAGTCCAGGGAGCGGAAGAGCTCGATTTCGTTAACGGAGGCCAGCACTTTGGCTGACGGGCAAGCAGCCATGACTGGTGGCGACTCCCCCGCACTACCACCGATACCTCCATCGACCGTCGACTTCCGACTGCTGCTGGTCCGCGGTATGCAGATCTGATAGCTGCAATCCAGCAGCGGCAGCTGGAGCGGCATGCCCATCCGCAGGCCGGGCCACTGGCGATTGATTTGCTCGCTGGCCAGCCGCAGGATATCGGTGCCCTCCTCAAAGTAGCGCGGCGCCAGCTGGGAGAGTATGTCGTAGTACAGATTGAAGAACGGCAGTCGTGTGATGATGATAAAGCTCTTCTGGAAGTAACCACGCGGCAGATTTGGGTCCCGTTTCTGGCGAAAGTAGACGAAGCCCCAGTAGTGGGAGCCATCCTGTCGCAGCGCCGGCGAGCATTCCGCATTGTAGCCCGGCAACGAGTCCCGACGCGTTGTGCAGCGCAATCGCATATGGAACTTGGTGTCGCCCATGCAGCCGGAATTTGAGTCCGGGAAGGCCATGTAGCAAATGTTGCTGACCTCCTGGTCGCTGGGCATGAACGCCGGCGGATAGACGTGCTCCAGCGCCTGGCCAAGATTCAGATCGAAGGTGACCACGCAGAAGCAGTGCATCCACTGCGAGAAGTTCACCCAATCGCTGGCACTGGGCTCCGAGTTCGAGTTGGTGGCATCCACGTCCTGGTGCTCCCGCTTCCGTTCGCTGGTGTCCAGCGATGGCGCCATCTGCTTGATTCTCGCATCCGCGCTCATTCTGTATTTTGTTGATATTTATTTATTTCTTTGCCAGCGACATTGACAAGGGGAATCAGGGAAGGGCGATAGTTGCTCACTGCTCGCAGTTACCGTTACCATCGCCAGTCACCATTTAATGCGATAGTATTTGCTAATAAGCAATAATAATTTTAAATATAATAAATTAGCGCAATTATACTGGTCGCTTGCTTTTCTTAACAGTTTGTTATTATTTTTATATTTCTAAATATTTATTTTGTTTCTTGTCACAGTTTGCAATCATTGCTCATCTCTATGTGCAAATTTATCATTTCAAAACTTTCACTTATTTTTGATTTTCACCAGCGCTGCCACTTTAGCAATTTAATCTCTTGAATAAAAACTAAATAACGACTGATTTAGAAAGGCTAATAATATCCTAGGCAAATATATGAGATCATTAGCATTTTCTTTATAAACATATAATACAGTGGGATTGAAGTGACCAGTGTTGGTCAACCAATTAACTAGCTAGTATTTTGATATAGTGATGAAGAGACCCTATTTAGAGATTACCAACTAGGCTGCCAGCACTGCTAGTGATGGGCAATTTGTGCACACAATACACGGTTTTTTTTTTTTGAAATAGTTGGTTAAGCAAAATCAGCATAATTCACCTCCCATCCTCAAAAGACAACAAATAAACAAAAATTCTAACTCCCATGAAAACACTTGCAAACGACTTAATTTCTTTTTGACAATCAGTTTAATCACAGGCGCAATCGCCCGCAAAGCAATTTGCCGCCAAATCATCGGCGTCTCAGTGCAATTCATGAGACTTGCGAAATGCCAATTGCGCTTTTCAAGTCCGTACGCGAAGTGAGCAGCGAAGATGCGGTGAGTGGTGCTCCTATATAACCCGTCTGTATGTACGTCTATATAACTATGCAATATCCCGCTGGCCAGGTGCACGTAGCAGAGAATCTGCTCAAGGAAAACGCCGGCAAGAAGTGGCGAACCAAGGCGCCGGGAGAGAAATCCGCATACGTTGTGCTGGAGTTCGAGGAACCGCAACAGATTACGGGCATCGATATTGGCAACGAACATGCCGCCTTCATCGAGGTGCTGGTCAGTCGAACGGGCTGCCAGGCGGACGATTTCCGCGAGCTGCTGCTGTCCAGTTCTTTTATGACGCCCATCGAGAGCAAGAACTCGAGCAATCCAAATCGCGTGCGCTGCTTCAGTAGCACTGCGCTGGCGGATAGTGCACTGCCGGAGAAGTGGAAGCTGCTTAAGATTGTCTGCACACAACCCTTCAATCGCCATGTGCTATACGGGCTCTCATTCGTCAAGGTGCATGTGGTGGCTGCTGCGGCGCCTAAGGTCAAATCCCTGTTGCCGCAGGGTGTGATGCAATTCGGTGCCTTTAAGCTGCGAGAGGAGTCGCCGGACTCGGAGACGGACAACCAGGTGAACAGATTTCACAGCTGGAAGAAGGAGACGCAGCACAAGACGCCCGCGGTCACTGCGGCCTCCACAGCGGCGGCCATTCGGGACGCCGGAACC
This sequence comes from Drosophila sechellia, assembly GCF_004382195.2. Classification (NCBI taxonomy): domain Eukaryota; kingdom Metazoa; phylum Arthropoda; class Insecta; order Diptera; family Drosophilidae; genus Drosophila; species Drosophila sechellia. The sequence continues at coordinate 5,082,919 of NC_045954.1, forward strand.
ACGGCCCTGCGAAGGCTGAGCGTTGGCACGGTTTCTGGCCTGGCTGCATCGCCCAAACCGTCGCCCAAAGCCTCGACGTCGTCATCACCAGTTCTCAATGCTCTGCGATCGGTTTCTCCGACGTCATTGTATGCCAAGCCTCTGGATCGCAATCGAGCTTCACTCTTGTTCGGCGACGATGATGAGGACGAGGAGGACGACGAGGTAAATGCCAAGAAACACCGACTGAGCAAGCATCTGGAGGCGGACAAGGATCGCCGGCGTTTGGAGCAGGAAAAGGAGAGGGAGAGCAGAAAGAAAAAGTCCAGCAGGCATTCCTTGGAGAAGTCAAACAGCAAAGAAGACAAACCCCCGGCAAAGGACAACAAGTCATCCTCCAGAGAAAAATCCACATCCAAAGAAGAGAAGCATTTACGAAAAGAGGAAAGGGAGCACAAGTCATCCTCCAGAGAAAAATCCACAGCCAAAGAAGAGAAGCATTTACAAAAAGAGGAAAGGTCGCATTCGAATGAGGAGAAGTCCAGGGGTAAGGATAAATCTAAGCATGACCACAGATCTTTGGACACCTCGACGGCCAAGGAAAGTTCGCGCCCATCTGCGCAAAAGCGTCTTTCATCTCCCAACGGAGTCGCAGTCACGCCCGCCAAAAAGCAAAAGATCGTGGAGACACCGATTCAATACCGTCCTCTTAATCAGTTACTCAAGGGTGTGGTCCTGGTCATCAGTGGCATACAGGTAGGGAAATCCATTGGATTGCATCACAAGCGGCTTAAACCCATCCCTTCTGCTTTCAGAATCCCGATCGTGGAGACTTGCGCTCGAAAGCGGTCGCCTTGGGAGCCAAGTACAAGGCTGATTGGGGGTCAGGATGCACCCATCTGATGTAAGTGGAAGTCCAGATTGATCTAGTATACACCGCTAACACTTAAAATGAAACCCAAACAGATGCGCATTCAAAAACACGCCGAAGTACAATCAGGTGAAGGGCAAGGGCAAGATTGTGACACGCAGTTGGATCGAGAAATGCTATGAGCTGAAGAAGTACCTGCCATGGCGACGCTACGCCCTGGATACCAATGACCTTGGCCAGCCGGAGAGCGATGAGGAGCTGTGCGATGAGGCGACGAGGCCACGACACGATTCCGGTAAGGATGATGTGGCAATGCTGGAGGCGGATAGCAAGCTAACAGCTCAAGCGGATCAGAATAATGTGGAAATGAATCCAGATGCCTTATCGGGCACTGATACGGAAGATGAACTGCAGCGCGTGGCTGAGGGTAAGCTCTCTGTTCTGCTTCCCTCTTCTTTTAGCTATTTTATTGTTTAATTTTAGAAAACAACACGAAGAAAGCCAAACTAAGGACTACAGTAAAGACGAAATCGCGAGATATATACGAAGTTAGCACCGATGAAGAGGACTATCTGGAGCAAAAGAAAAAACAAATCGTTTAGGTGCCGTTTCTAATCTCGTCTTATATTTTGTATACGCCTTTATTACTTAAATTGCTTGTAATGCGTAGTGCGGGTTTCATATTTTTTAATTTGTTTATCGTATATACTCGTTATTCAAGAAAGCAGGCTGATTTCGACAAATTCAAAATTAGTGAGTGGCTTGGACCATTTTGAATAAAAGAGCTCAAGGAATAAATATTGCTATTATTATAGATCTATCGCATGTTCATTTATAAGAACTATCGAATGAACCACCTCTAGGATAGTGCGATGGTCCATCTCCAGCAGGACTTTACAAAAAAAGTACTAACGCATAGCACGATTCTACAAGCAATTTTCATCCAAAGGTATGCTATGGTTAAGCGAAGAAAACCCGTTTACGTACAAAACTATGCCTTAAAAGACGAAAAGCGAAAGTGCACAAGTGAAAACCAATTTGCAGACCCCGAAACGAAAAGAAAAACAGGTGGAAAAGCAACAGCTGTCCGCTTTTGACAGCTGCGCTCTCCCACTCTTTGGCAAGAGCTAACGGTGAAAACTCTCTCACTCGCCTGCAGTCGTGTATTTGCTGTCGAGCGAGTAGAGAGCACTTTTTGGGAATTAAACAATCCAGCGCAACTATTGTTTATTTATGGTAAATATGTATGGCTTTCACTTGCGATTCCGCAATGCGACTCACCAACCAAGCATCCTGGCCAACGCAGTTCCATCCGGAATTGTGCCTCTGCAGAGATTCCACTCCACCCTTGCTGAAGCGAAAACGAGTAGTGAAAAGTTGTGGAAATTTGGAAAATCGATACGATTGAGCCGTAATTAAAAGTATACTGCTAACTTGAACTCCACCTCCATTTCTTTTTAGAGCGTGCCAGTCGTTGGAAAATTGAGTTATTAACAAACAAATTTTGGGTAAGAAGGTCGTGCTGAAAACGCTGAGAAAAAGTGCAATCCAAATGATTTCGAGAAGTGGAACATTAAGCTGCCTGGAAGTATGCATCAGTTTTTGCACATACCGATTATCCTCCTAATTTTTCTCATTGGTTACTCAAATGTTCCTCAATTCTCAGCTGATATATTTTTTGTATTATTGAAATTCATTTGGAATCATCTTTTTCTCTATAGAGCAGAATGCCCCGTCTCCTAACGCTTGCGTTCCATTCGCAGATCTAGACCAGAGAACTAAGTAACCAAAGGCCAGCATGGGTAACGAGACCTCCCTGCCCATGGACATGTGCTCCAACTTCGATGCGGACGAGATCCGCAGGCTGGGCAAGCGATTCCGCAAGCTGGATCTGGACAACTCGGGTGCGCTGAGCATAGACGAGTTCATGTCGCTGCCGGAATTGCAGCAGAATCCGCTGGTGCAGCGGGTGATCGATATCTTCGATGCGGATGGAAACGGGGAGGTGGACTTCAAGGAGTTCATCCAGGGAGTGTCGCAGTTTAGCGTGCGCGGCGACAAGCTGTCCAAGCTGCGATTCGCCTTCCGCATCTACGATATGGACAATGATGGCTACATCTCGAACGGGGAACTCTTCCAGGTGCTCAAGATGATGGTGGGCAACAATCTGAAGGACACACAGCTGCAGCAGATCGTGGACAAGACCATTTGCTTTGCGGACAAGGACGAGGATGGCAAGATATCGTTCGATGAGTTCTGCTCGGTGGTGGGCAACACCGATATCCACAAGAAAATGGTTGTCGATGTTTAGGCGGAGCCACACATATAAGTACTATATATACAAATGTGTAGATATGATACTATATAGCCGGGTTCCGTAATGAGTGTGTGTGTACCTTCCCTTCCTTGAAACCTGTTCAGCTTTATAATAAACGGTCTGTCTGTGAGTCTGTGAGGGCGTTTGAGGCGTGCCAAAAACGAAGCAGTTTACTCAATTTATTGATACCCATTGCCTATAGGTAGTACACTTTGATCCAAACGATCCGATCCGATCGATCTCTCTCATCCACAGAATGCAATGAATTGTGTCTTATACTCATACTTGAAACCACCGGCAACGGACCACTCACCAAACGAACTCATCTATCCCCCCTTTCCATTCGAAATGATGCCATACTCAAGACCTACGATTGGGATTGCTCGCATCATCTTAAACTAGTTTGTACTATATCCTAACTCTACGTTCAATTCAAGCCTAACACTTAAGTTCATCACTCGACTAAATGTTGTGTATAAGATATGTAAAAAAAAAAAGAAACAAAATTGACAAAGAAACAACAACAACTACAATTAAACACTGTTTATCGAAAAGCTAAACTAAAAACCCCCAACAAGCGTTTACTTAGTGATTTTTCGTTGTGCTACCACAATCTGTTGTTGGTTGGAGGAGGCCGAATGTGGGCTGGGTTCTTTGGTCGGCGGGTTCAGGTGTCCTCGAGTTGCTCGGTCCGCGAGTCCTTGGACGAACAACACGTGCGTGTCGTTCAGTTCGTCGCCCAGCGCTCCCGAAACTCCGGAGTCCCGAAAGCCGACCCCATAGAAGATGGTCACCACAGAATGTGGGAAGGAAACCACCGGCCGAAAGTAACCGAAAACTTTTTGGCCGTTGGCAACGATTAAATGTTTTGTAGGTCACCGATTTTCCAACTACACGTGTGTGTGTGTGTGACGTCCCTCATGTGACAAGACACACTACACTCGCAAAAAATTGAGTGACCAACATACGCGTTACGTATACGTCACGTTGTTCAGAACACATCAGTGCAAACTAAATATCTCTCTCCGTTTTGATGTTATAAATTTTGGACACAAAAAGGTACCATTCAGCCAGCCTATAGTGCAGTGGAAGAAGTTCATCCATGTTGATTAAAATGACCTTAGTAATGAACAGAGATGTCACAAATAAGTAGGAAAAGTTCGTTCATTGATATAAAACATCTACCTACTAATGAAACATAAATATTACGTATACGCCACGTTGTTCTCTACAAAGCAGCGAACGAGTTGATTTAAAACACCTTCGAATAGAACAGAAATATTGCAAAGTATTAAGAGATGATCATCCAGGTTTATTTAAAACACACAACAAAATATTACGTATACGCCACGTTGTTCAATACTGCAGAATATATTATATTATGTATTTCCCACATTTTGGTGGCCGAACTCGGCAGGAATTTCTCGCAGTGAGGACGACAGGAAGCCAGCCAACTAGCTGTTGGCTCCGCGCCGAACTTGTACGGCAACAGAGCCTTGACCACGGAGTCACCTGCTGTGCGACTGGGGCACGGAATTAGGGAACTTGCGAGGTCCTGCGAGGAGGTCCTTTGTGTGCGCCAGTGTGCGAGAATGCGTGAGTGTGTGTGCCTGGTATCAATAAATTATTATATGCTGTCTGTCGCAAGCTGGTTCGGTAATCATTTTCGCCTGGGCCCCGCCCACGCTTCGAATCCGACCTCCAAATGAATTTCCATTTCCATTTTGAAAATTAGTAGGGTTAATGCTGAAGTTACACCCGCCGCCACACGATTCCCAAGGAGCAACCTTTGACCTGCTGCCCACTAATTTCGCTCCTGTTGCTGCGTCACGAGCCCACCGGCTGACCTTTTTCCGATTGCTATTAATTGGTTTGATTAATGTGCTCCAATTTTCGGATGGTACGTAACGTCGCCGGGCCCCAATAATCGGGCATTTCCATACCAACTGGCGTCCATCATTTCGTTCTCGGGACTTGTATTAATCGATGGGCCATACAAACAATTTTTAACTTCGATGGGGCAGGTGATATATACATACATATATATATATATCTATATATTTCCGGGCAAGGCGAGGAGATGATCAAGTTTAGATAATAGCATAGTATATATCCGCGCTTCGGGCAAATATTATTCAATTTTCCATCGCAAGATTACCGGTCATTGATGTCATTCCAAAATCTGAGGCACCCATCGCCCAACTTGCCACAAAACCTATTGATCCCTTTTTTTCTTTTTTCTTTTTGTCTCCGTTTATTTTGGGATACCTTTTTGCCGCTTCTGTTGGCCTCAAACTTATTTCGCTTGAATAACTTCGTTTCGGTGGCAACTATTTAGTCAAACGGCTTTTTATAAATTATGCATGTACAGAAATTCTACCAATTTTAATGGGCTGGCGAGCAAAGAAGGGAGGGGGGATATACCTGTTTACCACAAACACAAATCAATATGCCTCATACATACATATATATATATATATAATGTAATGGAGTTTGGACAGGTAAGGGATATCCTGTAGCCTCCAAACGAAATTGTCTTGTATTCCCACATAGTCCTTTGCCAACCGGAATCTCTGGGGTTATGGGCTCTGGCATTTAGTTTTCGATGCCCACACCTGGGCGAAAATAAAAGCTTTTTAGTTTATGTTGCCTGTTTTGTGCGTTGTTTTCCTTTTGGCCTGTTGGCTGTGTTTTTGCAATAATAATAATTGTGAAAACAAATGCCAAATCAATGTCCATGTGTGTGTCTCCCCTTGACAGCAGCGTTCAAAATTCTAGTGACTAAGTCACTACTACTTAGTCTTAGGGTGAACATTTTGATTGCCATAGAATGGCAAATTATAGCAACTATTATAAGTCAAAATGGGGCCATTACCACTTTAATATGCTTACGGAAATCGTTTGGCATTTCATTCATATATTAGCATTGTTTTGTGCTTAGTGGTCGCTTAACTTATTTAATTAGCCATTGCTATAATTTCGCCCACCACTGTGCGTGTGTGTGTGTGCGCTTGAGTGGCATGTGTGTGTATTGTGCGATAAAAGTTGACTCGTGCCAGTTTCGAGCTGTAACCAAAAACGCATACAAGACAAAAAGCGGCAGGAAAAACACAAGAAACAAAAACGACGAAACGCGTGGAATGGGAGGGGGGGTGTGGTATACAATGTGAATGGGAATTACAAAAACAAGGCATCAACAACCACCGGGAGCGTGGAGCTGGATTCCCCCGCCACTATCCGCCCTTCGCTTCCATCTGTTCCCGCCCACAGAACCATAAATTCACCATTACCACGCAGCTACCTCAACAGTGCACCGCCCCTCGCGGTCTCGGGCCCTTTGACCCACCCAGCGACCCACTGAACCACCAACCTAACAACCTACCAGCCCACCAATCCACCAATCCACCGCCCATCGCCCACCCACCATTAAAAGGTGGCAGCAAACAAACGCCGATGACGCAACGGAACCCTACTCTGGAGACCCCGATTCCGAACCCGAATCGTGGTCCGAATCTGAAACCGAATACGAATACGACTACGACTGCGACTACGATATCGAGTTTCGGGAGCGAGGAGTTGTATGGCAAACACCAGGGCCGGACCTGAACCTGACCCACTAACCCTTCGAGTTATAGGCAGCGATTCCGCGTTCTCGAGGGAATCGACAAGGATATACCTGAAAGTATACACCCATATCACTATGGACAGCACACAGTACACGTGGTGACGAAGCGCACCGGTAGAGCGAAAAATGAAAATCGTTCAATCACAACGAGTGATTATGATTATTCGTTACAAGAGCTGATATCAGAATGTTAGTATGTTTGCTATATGCAGATCAGTATCAGTTCCATGATACGATATAATCATCAGCAATTATACCATTTTGATTCACAATATGTTTAAATATGTGTAATAGATTGTTAGCTTTTGCATTTGCATTTAAGGTTGAATCTTAGGTCTAACTATCCTAAGGTCAATGTTAAGTGCTCTCGGCTGCTTTCTCGCACTCTCGTTAACTGAAATGTGGCAGTAAAACTGACAAGTGCCGAGGCACTCTAATGAATTTAATGGATACTTACAGCTCAAGCAAAGCATAAGAAAATGGCCAGTTGGGTTCTAATCTTCCATTCGGTTTCATTTGATCCAGCTGTAATTAGTTTAATATATGCAATTCCGCACATTAAATGAAACGTTAAATGTTCTCAACCAAATAAAATGTCTCGAAGAAATCTATTAATGTTGATAATTGGTTTAAACTTAATCGAGACAAGGAGAGATATGCAAAAGTGAGGTAACTTGCCAATTAGACCGCTCCTGTGCGCCTCGGGGTCACCAATTTCGACTCTGATTTTGTGTGATTCTGTAACTCTGTTTTCTGTTTTCATTTTCGACTCCGAGCTGCGACTCCCGATTTCCCGCTTTTCCGATTTCCTTTGCCCTCCTGCGCTGCATGCACTCAACGAAGTGTCTTTATACTTGTATGCTGTTATTTTTCTTCTTTTCGGGACACACTAGTGGCAAGTGTCTTCCAGTGGCGGCGACGGGAGTTTTCTCTCAGGGGGGGTTGTTTGTTAATGCACCAAAATCATAATACGCATACGCCATGTAGTCCTAGTTTTTTGTGTATTTTGTCTACTTTTCAAATGGCAAAAGCTAACTCATTGTGTATAGTAATTTTTATTGCGTTTAGTCGATACTGTTTGGTTTTGTGGCAAGGAATTTCGAAAGTTGCAATCTAAAAATAGCATACCTTTAGGGGTTATTCGCTTCCAATCAAACAACCGAAACTTTTTCACACCAACCACCAACACACCGCCCCCCTCCAGCCCCTCGCAAAAGACAAAGTTAACTGTCGCCGCCGCTGGGTGGACTAAACGACTCTCCGCCCACAAGTGCGACAGAGCGGCGGAGAGAGAGAGAGCGTCAGGGCGGGAGAGGGAGTGGGGGAAAGCGGGAGAGAGCGACTGGGCGACCGAGCGACAAACCGACCGACAGCCGAGCGGAGAGTAAGAAGAAGCACGCTATATACACGGTGCCGAGCAACAAATTGAGTCAGTATCGCACAAACAACACTAACGGAAACATCAACGTGAAAGCGAGACGGACGCCCTCCGTCCCGTTATATGCTGTGTCTGTCTGTCTGTGTGTTGAGAGTTCTACGTCGCGCAAACAGCAAAAGAAAAAAACACAAAAACTTTAACACTCACACACACACACACATACACGAGCATACAGTAAGCTTCAGGTGCTAGAACAACAACAGCCAACGAAAAGGAGACAAACGTTTAGATCTCAAAAACAGTAAGATGAAGCAAAGGAAAGACAGTGAGATCCTGAAGCGAGAGGAGCAAAAGGGAAGAGAAAATGGGCTTAGTTTTGAAAAAGGAAACAGAGAGAGGATTGAAGGGCCTTACTTCACGATCTCAGATTGAATACAAAATAAAGAGAACCAAGAAACATAATGCATTTTAAGCTGAGAATCCGAAGAAGTCCAGCATGCCAAAAGAATAAAGCTTAAAACGTCGATCTTGTAGACAGTTCCCAAAAGCAAAAAAAAAGCGAGTGCCGGAAAGAGAGTAGGAGAGCAGGATCGCTGTCAATCAGCGGCGGCTTAAGCCGTTACTTTCAGATTAAGTGGTGGTGGGTACGAATCCCCCGAGGGCAGTGTGAAAAGTTTCAAAGCTGGCTACTTAAGCTGAAAAAGTTTGCAGCGGCCCCGTTTCGACAAACAAGTCAGGAGCAGCAGCAGCATAGACAAGGCACAGATGCATCGAAAATTCATAAAATATAAAAACCACGCAAAGTAGTTTAAATTCGACAAGCAGTGGAGTTGAATGCTCTCCGTTCGTCACCGTTGTCTCGTGGGTGTCGTACACACATAAAATTACATGTATACATACGTAGATGCCAGTCCATCTATATATAAACAATATGCATATCTATTTTTTTCTTGTTATTCTATAGTTAATATATATAGTTAAACAAAATAAAAATATCAAATAAAAAACAAGTGCAAGCAAAGAGAAAAGCGGCCAATGCGGCCAATGGAAATGCCAAAGAAAATGCAGCAGCTACAAATTCGACAACAAATGCAAATGCGACAGCAACAGCAGAAGAAGCAGCAGCAGCAGCAACAACATCAACTGCAATTTCCCAACACATAAGTCCACCGAATTTTCCGTCTTTGTCGCGCGCGCTCACACACATACACACACACACGGAGACACATGCATGTGCATAAATGGCAATATGGACGAACAGCAGCAGCATTTGCGTTGTATACCAACACAGTGACACGAGCGTGCCAAATATTGCCGATTTTATCACACGAACAACAACAACAACAGCAACACCAGCGGGACCAGCTATTAACTAAAGGAGCCATTACAACAAGATCCAGTAAAGCAACAACAACAACAACAACGAGAGCAACGAACATTGCTGGAAGGCGTCGCAAAATATCAAAGTGGGTACCACTACAACAACAACAAAGATAGTGTTATGCTTACTAACACACACACACCACCGCACCCACGCACACACCTACACACATGCCGCCTGCACCCTTCTGCACACACACACGCAACCGAAACGCTTGGCATACCGACACGAACGATAATAACTGTAACTGCAAAGTGCAAGTGGCGGTAGAAAAGGACAAAGGACAATGTACAAAGGGAGGAGAAGCAGCAGCAGCACTGGGAGGGAAGAAGCAAACGGAGCGAGAGGGAATGCTAAATGAGTTATGCGTGCACATTCCTCAACTCACAGCTGCAGTTGGCCACTCACGCACACAGGCACACACAGGCACACACAGGCACACACAGGCACACACAGGCACACACAGGCACACACATGCACACATGGACTGAAAGAAAACTTCAGTCGAAACTTGCAATTAACCAACAACTTAACTGCGTTCGCAAGAAGCGCAGAAAAGAAGTAAATACTTGTAAATAGATAAAAGGTTGAAAAGTCTCAGTTAGCTGGCATAGATACATAGATAGAAAGTTTAGCTAATGCAATTCATTAAGCTAAGAACTTCAATGCAAGTAATTAGAAACGTTTTGAAAGGAAAAGAGAAAGTTGCTGACTAAATTAGAGGGATTAAAAGTATCTATGTATGCATGTATGTATCTAGTGTGCAAATCATAGAAGAAGGGGTTTGTAACTTGTTTAAAACTCATTTTCGTAGACTCTGCAAGTATCAACTGCAAGTAATTCGCAAAAGTAAATTACTCCAGCCCAACCACTCATTTAAAACTTAGCAAGTCCAAAGATCCTGAAGGTTTTCCAAAATTGCCGATAAAAAACTTTAAAGTGCCCGCAAACTCATAAATAAATCACAAATCCACGCTGCCATGTTAAATATTCCCAAAAATTGCCCGAATCGCAGAGACGTACCGAAAGTTTGGCTCATAAAATTAGGCCAACTTGGCATACCGACAAGGGCTCGAATAGATTTTCGGTGGTACGTTCCCATCCCCTCCACCAAACCCCACCTAAAAAGGCTATTTTTTTTTTTTTTAAATGCGAACGGGAGTCGGAATACTTGACATTTTTGCTCGCCGTGCAGTATATGCAGATTAGGCCAAGTTGGCTGAGCAACCGCTAGCCGCAACGAACAGGAGCTTTCGAGTGCTGTGCAATCAGAGGAAGGACCTTAAGGAAGGAGCCCAGCAGGACCTCCGGTTTCGGATCCCAAGTAGAAGAGCCCCCGACACAGAACGTTTGCTAGTATAGCTGCCCTTCTTGCGGTCATGCAAATGCATAAAAGGACTAACGCCTTGGTCCTGGGAAAAAGGGAATGCGAGATTTTCCAGTAAAACAATGACCTGACCCCATCATCGCCGCACTTTTCCGCACCTACCCCTCCCCCCGCTCTCTCCCACACTCATGGACATTCAAAATTCATGAAGTACCAAATTGAGTTTGCGGTCGAACCCAAAAACATAACTAAAAATAAATAATTGAGTGCAAAAGGGGCAACTTTAAGAGCCCTTTTTGGACAACGAAACTTTTTGCGTTGAAGTTACAATGGCAAATCGAAAATTAAATTAAGAGCTACTTCGATTAGAATATTGAAAGGTAAATTACATAAGTGATAATAAAACTATTCAAATTAAAGGATAATTACGCACGTTACAGTTGGCTAAGCAAGTGGTTGTTAAATCAACACGAATCTTTGATCTAAGAAATATGTTCATCGTTAACGAGCTCTTTTACAGCCTAAAAGGCACTAAAGATTTTGAAATTTCAGCATGGAAATCATTGTCAATTACCCATTGCTAGGCACGAAAATCCCAATTAGACATTCCTTGTTTTTATTGTAAATAACGAAGATCGTAAACCCTGATGTACACGCACACACACACTGCGAGTTTAGCATCCATCTATTGTAAATAAAATGTCAATTGTGTTTATTCCCCAACCTATTATCCAAAAATATATCAAATAAACTTGTTTGAAAATAAAACACAACCAAATTTTACACATTTTCCCTGAAATTTCCTTTTGTTCGCCGTTTTGCTCTGGTTTCTTTTAAATATATACATTTTTTTTTATCTGCAACTCATTTCGCCTGGATGTCGCCGCTTTCGCTTTCTATAAACGCTGCCAGATATCCCAGATATACTATACATACATATACATACATACGTACATACATACGTACATCCCAATGCACTTGTGTGCTTGCCTTTCTTCATTTAGTGTTTTTGTTTTTTGGGAGCGATCGTGTTGTTGAATGTGAAATATGCCTGAGATGCAAGAATTTGCCATAAATAGATCCCAGATCTCTAGACGCCAATCGCAGTTCCCAGTATTTTCTCTTGCCATGAACTCCAATCCCCCTGGGGTGCAAATCTTAAGTAGTCTAAATGGATAATGACATCCAGCATCCCAGTCGAATCTTGATTTATTTCAAATAATTTCAAAAGTCGTCAACCCGCCGATTTTCGATGATAGCATTTCGCTGCAAAGTCGCCTGTCGAATGGTTAATGACCAGAAAAGCGGGCAATGTGAGCGTAATTAATGGAAACTGTAATCAATCATGCGCTCCAATTAACCAGACCCATCCCGTCCAATATTCTTGATATTCCTCGTCGGTTGTGGGACTGCGGAGGTGGATATTACTATACTATATAGCCAGCACCCCGCAACCCGCAGCCCGCAACTGAATGCTAATGGGAGGCCCCATTTTCCACATTTTCCGCCCCGTAATGACACCAAGCGGTCCTGGTGTACATTTCAAAACTCATTACGATTCACTCACTCGACGTCAGCGAGGGTGTATGTGTACATATATATATATATGATTTCTTAATTTCTTTCTCTTCTTCGCCTTTCAATGAGCTCCATATTGCAGCATTTTGCTTTTGTTTCTCACAAGTTACTTGGCCTTCTTCGAACAACTCTAAAAGTTAATTATTAATAAATTAATTAATAAATTATTTTTTTTTTTGATAATTTTATTTGCATAAAAGATGTATTGCTGTAAGTTTTTCCGATTGCGTCTAACTTATCGGCCAAAACACGCCTAAATATTGGCATTAATTTTGATAATACATCGATGATAAAATGGCCAATGGGGAAAAGCGCACACACATCGTTATCTCGTTAGCGATAATTAATTTGGTCAAAAGCAAAAAAAAAGCACTTTGGCCAACTTCAGTCGCCTTTTCACCATTCACCATAACCACTTGAGTTCCATGAATATCGAGCATTTTGTTAGGCGGTCAGTTTCTGGGGTACTCTCTAATGAATCCCCACCGAAAGAAAATTCAATACTGCTCAAGATACTGCTATTCATGAAAAAATCGCGCCCAAGAAAGCTGGCGTCTTTTATTCATATCGATAATTGTTTGAACGATTTTGGTGCATACCAAAAATGAATTCATCGATTGCCAGCGGCCTTTTCCTTTCTCGCTTTTACATTTTTTGCTTCTTTTTTTTTTTTTTTGCGCTTCATTTACTTGCGGTTCCTCGGGGGGCGGTAGCCAGATGGGGGGCGTGTCGGAGGAGAGGAGAGGAGCCCAGAGAACCCTCATAACCTTTCACCTCGATGGGGCGGCATGGGATGTTGGTGTGGCCACAGTGGGCGGGTGAGTATTTCCCATTTGCTGATTTTTGACGCGTCCATTTTCCGTTGATTGATTTTGCTTGTGCACTGGAAAAATGCGTCTATATAGAACCATATTCTAAATAAAGATAAGTTCTTTAGAATATTTATTGCAAAAACTAACCATTTATATGAAGAAGATTTCTAGAAATTACTTTATTACAAATCAATATACCAAAATGTTTCCAATATTTACTGCTTTATTCATTCGTCTATTAGTTATTTAAACTTCTGTTTGCCGTGTGTGCTTTATGGCATACGATCTATGTATGTGTGTGCATGTGTGCGTTGCGGTTGCATCTACTTAAAAATACATTTATTTTTTCGGCTTACAATGCGCGAGGAGACATGGAAATTGATCAAATATTTATACAGTTTGCATAGTCAATTTACATAAGTCCATCAGCAGTCCAGCTGTCCGTGTGCAGCTGTGTGAGTGTTTTGTGGGTTTCAGTGTGTTTGTTAACCGCACCACCCACTGCCCAACTTTCCCTAACCTTGCCCTCTGTGTGTGTGTGTGTGTGTGTGTGTGTGTGTGTGTGTGTCTGTCTAGCCTTGTCCTGTCTCATCAATGTCAAAGCAATGAACCCGAATATCCATATTGCCAACGCTTCGCTTATTTAATTTCCCTGTCTGTCTATCCAAGTGAATTTCCCGCCCCAGCCCCAAACACACATTTTCCCACCATTTTCCCCCCATTTTCCCTCTGGCTAATACCCTTTTCAAAAGCCTGGCAGCTTAAAGAGGGTCCCTGATGAGTTGCGGGGAGTGTGGGGGCGGAGGGTCGGTCTTAGGGTATTAACAGCTTCGACTTGGCGGCAAGGAAAAGAGCGTTTTTGTTGTTTGCCCAACAATGTTAATGTGTCTATATAAGCGTGTACACAAAAGGCACACAGATGCGGACAGGATAATAGCAGTGCAAATTAACCTTTGGCTACTTTGGTTTTGCACTTACACTTGGTTTTCAGTTCGCGTGTAATAAAAAAAAAAAGAACTTGCCTGGAAGACTAATGATTTGCAGCTATTTTAAGCCCATTAAATTGGTCTAGAATCACTTTCAATTGTGTCTGAAAGTATGCAACAATTTATTTCGTATATAGTTGAAAGGTCAAGACAGCAGTTCTACTTAGCTAGTCACTTTCACTGCCTTAGCACTTTACCCGGGACTGTACCTGCGCATATGTTAAGTATGTACGCACTCAATTAGAAGAGAAAATGTGGAAAATGGTTGAGTCGCTTATGACTCAGCATAGTGCCGCAGTACCGCCCACCACCAATTTCGAATCCACTCCGCAGACCGCCCGCATTTGGCCATTAAAAATGTTCAGGCATGTGTAATTGTTTTACACACAAGATGGCCAAGATATTAAGCTCGGTCCGCACGGCGGGTGCGGGGGGAAGTGTGTTTGATGTCTGTATGGTATATATGGTATATATGGTATATATGGTATATATGGTATATATGGTATATGGTAATGGTATATGGTATGCATAAGTACAAGTATATGGAATGTAGATGTGGGTACAACGCTGGCATCCAACTTGACAGGTGCCGACAACTTTCGGATAGCGATGTCAATTTCTTGTCAAAACAATTTCTTTGCATTCCCGGCTCACTTTCGGATTCGCACCACGTTGGGATTTACGCAAATCTCCACCCCACTACTGCTATATGGCCTAAATATAGCGGTACGCCTGACACACGATTGTAAGTAGGGTTTTCCCGTCGCCGTTGATGGATTCATTAACTTGGCTCGGTTCGGCTTGGCTTGGCTTGCTCATTTTTTTTTATTTTTCTTTTTTTTTGCGCTGCTGTCCATCATCTATTGTGAGTTTGCCTGTTCTGTTCTTTGGACACTTTGTGATGGACTTTTGGCCCGGGGGGCCGGGATAAGTCAGACCCATATCGAAAATGTCAGGATTCGCAACTGCTTTTTCGGCGTAGCCCGACAAGTAGATTGTTTTGTCAGGTTTGCCAACGCTGGAGGAGTTGGAGCTAGCTCTGGGCAAGTGTTTCAATCAATTCAAGTTGGCACAAAGTCTACGACTGCAGCTAAAGTGGCTTAACATCAGTAGAGTGGCAAGCGTTTGGGGACACCTAGGGTTGTCTAGGGTATTTGGTAAGCATAGTATTGTTGTGGTTAAATCTTAAATGTCGTGCAACATTTTGCCCACATTCTACTGCAGCAACTGCAAAACATTTGACCGTGCCAAAACTGTCAAAAGTCAAAGTTGGAAGCCAAACTGAGATTAGAAGCCAGTTTTAGGGACGGTAAGCGTTGAGATTTCCAGTGAAAGCTATCAGGGGGCTCCGGTTTTGTAATCGTAATCCCAGGGTTTCCGTGCAATTAGAGGGTGACCCCTCAACTTTGGCCAGCCCGTGGCATCCTTTCTATTATTTTTTTTTTACCCATATTTTTTACTGGTTTTCGTTCCTCAAAAAACAAAAAAAAAAAAAAGAAATGTGAACACAGAGCTTTTGACGAATGCAACGAGGTCGTCGTTGTTGTTGAGGTGAGCTGTTTTTCGTTTTTTTGTTTTTGGTTTTCGGGAAGGGGGGTTTGGGGGACTTGTGGGGAGCTCAGGGGGGCATAATGTTTTGTGTGGGACTCCTGGCACAGGATAAAACAGGGCCAAGTTAACGATTTTCCTGCTTCTTTTTTTATTTTGTGTGCCCTGCAAATGAAATTTATGTAGAGGGTCCTGGCTCCTGTGCCGGCATTAAAAAGCCAAAGGACTCAGGCACTCGGCACTCTGCCTCTGATTTTGAGTTGTGCAATAAATTTTTATCTGTACATGCGAACGTCGGCTCGTCCTGGTTACCAGTCCACCAGTCCGCCAGTCAGGAGCTGGACGTGAATGCGAATCCTGCGGATTGAAGGGTTTCCAGACCAGCCCAACCCAGTCCAGCCCGTTGGCCATTAAACAACGCTGTCAGGTCTCAATGACCACAGCCTGAAACCAGAAAACCTGAAGCGGCCATTACACAATAGAATTCTTCTGGCCGTGTCGCCTCAACTTATTTGTATTGGCCTCGTTTCAGTGCTGTCGCGTCTTTGGCTATCGAGAAAAGGGAAGCCGATACAAAACGGCTACGAAATGTATCTTAATTATCTGCCAATGATATATATTCGATATTTGAAATGCCAATCTTCGCAGACGTAACCCGCTATCGCTGCGAGTTGATAAAGCCAACAATTGGCACTCAATTACTGCGTAACCAGCATTTCCACTCCGCTGAAAGCCGAACAATTGATGATTGAATAAAAGCCGAAGCGACAGCACTAACTACTCGATGGTAGTTCGAAGTCCTGGGCTCCTGTGCCTGGGTCCTTGGTCCTTGGTCCTTTCGGCTTTATTGTTATTGGCCAAGCTGCGTTGCTGGCCATGTTTTAACGCTGAGTGCCGCATGACATCTGGGTCACCTGGGGCTACCCGAGACCGGCACACACTGGAGCACGGTGCTCCATGGACTCGTTCAACTTATGCCTGATGCCCATACGGAGCCGAGGTGCTTCCTCTGACCATCGACGAGGACATTCACACGTGGCCATCGTGTGTGTGTGTCCTTTTGACATCGGTGCCATTGGATTTACGGGGCGTACGACGTACAGTGCGTCCCCCGGCTGTAAGGCGATTGATGGCTTAATGCCCCGTGTTGTGGTGTTGAAATAAGGTTATTCCCACCTTGGATTACCGTGATTTGTTATGCTAAGCAATTGAACAAGGGAAAAGTAAATTATCAATTTATGTAGCCGAGCTTATGGTGGCCATTGAATATTCCGTAATAAAGGCAAGTTATTGATTGAATAAGGGCCACGAATGGTAGCTAGTATTAGCCACTAACTTTAACAACTGCTACAAGTTGAAATGAAATCATGATTCATAATTAACTTATAAACGGAACATGATTTGTTGCTAGCTTCTTGAGCTACTTGCTGTTAGTCTGCCGAAATCAGTGTTCAATTTACAAATATTTATGAGGCGATTATCGGCGGGCAATCCAAATGAATTACCTAGCTGAGCCGCACTGTACGTGCCAGTGTGCGATAAAGCAATCATTTTAGTGGTGCGATTAAAATTTCATCAGTTCTACTCATCGAACGAAATCGAATTAAAGCGCGGCGCATCGAAAGACGAGATGTTTATCAATTTTCCAGATTCTTCTATGAATGAGTTTTTCAGCTGACTCAGTCTTGTTGGGTTTTCCCAACATCTCTCTCCAATCATTGACTGACTAACCGACTGACTGACTGACAAATCAATCAATCAATAGCCAGCGTACAATGTATTTATAGAAAATCCCATCAAGGGAAACCCATAAACAATTGAATTCATTTGCGGCCCCAAATTGCCATTGCATTTTCCGTCGAGCGAATGAAAATTTTAACCCAATTTGAGGCAAGAAACACCAACCCCAACCCCCTCCCCCCTTCGGATCTCCGCTCTTATTTTTAGACAGTGGCGTTCGTAAGTGTTGTAAAACGTACTTCCAATTGCACTAAAAATTATGAACGCGCCACTTAGCATATGAATACAAATATTTTTAATAGATCATTGTTACCAGCGATCTTTGGTGTGTCGCCAACCCACCAACCCCCCTGCGAACTCCATCGCACGCCACTGTCTTCCGCAGTATCTGTATCTATGGCATTCCGCCTGGCACGGACTCCTCGGATATGGTCTATGGTCTATGGGCTACTGGGCCCCCAACTATTATTAGCGGCACGCTCGACATGCAAACGTATAATGGATTCGAATATATAAGATGTGTGTGTGGTGTGTGTGGTGTGTGGTGTGTGGTGTGTGGTGTGTGCATGCACATGTGGGCCATACAATGTCGGCAATATATATAGGATATATACGAATGTACATACATATGTGTAGTAGTCATCCAGCTGAATTCATTGCTCTGCAGGTGTTCACATTTTCACATTCTTCGTCCAGCTACCCGAAATGTCCTTTTGTTCTATTCCAGCGGTGGCCCGAAAAGAGCACTGCGAGAAAATGCGGGCAATTGCTGAAGTATTTCAAATTATCAACAGTAATTGTGCTCTTTTAACGAGCACTTATTAATGGATAATTGAATATTTTGTTTTTATTGATATTATTTTTTTTATTATTAAATCATTTGTTATTAGTTACATTGTATTTTTTTAAGTGCACCGCCGCAAGCAGCACTTGCATAATTTACAATGCTGTTTCGTTCGTATTTATAGTTGAATTATTGATATTCATTTGTTACGTTTTTGAGATTTGTTTCGAACATTTCGTTAGCTTTTTCGAAGGTTTTTCCTTGGCCCTTCGCTTTGCCTTTTCCGCATATGTGACTAGCGGTCAACGAGCTTTCCCACATTTCCCGCATTTCCCGCTTTTCACTTGGCCAAGTGTGTGTGCGCTGGCTTTGAAGCTTTTGTGGCTTATCAGTTCTTTGTCAACGAGGTACAACTTCTGGCAAATAGTTTTCCCGAAAAGCTCGGCCACAGCTTTCGAACCCGTCTTTCATTTCATTTTCCATTCTCCATTTTCCATTTTCCTTATGGGTTCTTAAGCCGCTCCTTTGTCTTTCTTGTGCATACAATGCGCGTGCCCCCGATTCTTGCGATTTGCTTTCGACTTACTGACTTTCTGCTTTTCTACCTTGGCTTTAACTTTCTTGAAGATAAGTTGATTGTTTAATATCCAGAATGGTTTTGCCTTCGCTTAATGCTACTTACTTAAAAACCGCTGCATTGGCGGATTCTCAGAAAATGGAAATAGGAGCATTGGGCCAAAATGCGGATTTCTTAGCGGTTTTTGCTTCTATCTTGGTCAAATTAAGTCGCTATAAGCACGAATAATACAAATTGAAAGCTTTTACAATTTTAATTTGTATTTTTATTTCATTCCATATTTGGAGCATTATGCCCGGAGTTTTGGCCTAAAATCATACATATGTACGTGTTTTTTTTAGGGGGTGGTCACATAAAATATATAAATATAAAGATATATAAGTGGAAACGAGAAATTGTCGAGATTTTGGCATTACAATTAAGTGATTAGGTGAACGGTCGACGCTTTAGGAGATGGGGCACTCCATCTCGACGGGCTTGGGCACATAGTTGAGCACAAGGGGCACCGCCCGGAACAAGTAGGTCATGGTGCCATATCTGCCGCCGGGAGCACTGCAATAGATGGCCAACAATCGGGAGAAGAACTATGGACATATGTATGATTTTTGACCACATACCTCACGTAGAAATGTTGGCATATTTTGGCGGCTCCTCCGCATAGAAGTCCGGAGGCGGCGGCCTGCTGCTGCTCCTTGCTGTCCTTGATCTTGGCGCAGCACTGCATTGCAGCGCCCTTCACCTTGCGCTGATCCTCAAGGAACAACTGATTGGCCTTTTGCACCAGATGCTCCACGTAGATGATGCCATCCAGCGAGGGCACCATATCGTGCTCGATGACCAGTGATAGCACCATCAGAGCCTCCACCATTAGCTGCCTGTACTCGGCCTGCGGTATTTTGACGAGGGCCAGCTTCACATCCTGCCAAAACTTCACTCCCCCTCTCCTCACCTCCGTGAGACTGTGTGGCAGGACACATTCCCCGATGACCAGACCCTGGCACTCCTCCAGTAAGCTCCATACGCGCAAATTGAAATCGCGGGGCACACGATTGAGGGCGCCGTCCAGCCGTCGACGGCGCAGCCAGCGATCCATTCTGCCGGTAACGGTGGCTATGAGGGCGTCTTCGCTCTTTGGATTACTCAGGCCGATTTGGCTTTTCTTGCTAACAAGGCTGCTCTTGCAGCTCACAATTGACTGATAGGAATAAATAGTAGTTGGGGAGTTGGTTTCGACTTTGACAGCTACGCACCGCTACTGACAGCAAACTCCTTGCCGCCCGGAGATTTTTTATATCGAAGGGCGAGAGGTTAAGTAAACGCAGTTGCAAAAAAGAGCCAAAGAGCCAATATTTTACTAGATAGAAAATTACTAGATAAAGTTACGCTTTAAATTTATATGTTATCATTTCGCTGAGCGATGTACTAATGCATATATATACTCGACTATTCTTATCCCACAGATGTCAATACAGAAGCTTAACGACACCACCAACTCGGGCTACGTGAGTTCCGAGGAGACGGACTCGCTGCTGGTGAGCAGCTCGAATCCGTCGAAGGGCGGCGGTCGGACGGCTCTGCTGCGCCAGGTGAAGAGTAGCTCCACAAATGGGCCAACGACGGGGGCGTCCACCTCGTCCTCGGGATCGGTATCGGTGTCGGTATCGGGCGGCGGTGGATCCGGTTCCGGTGGCGGATCAGCATCGGGCTCAGCAGCCGGGGCTTCCAAGCCAACGCTAATGCGTCAGGATCGAACTTCCACCTATCTGACGAGTCCGCAGCAGTCGCAGCACGCGAGGATGGGTTCCGAGGAGAGCATGCGAGCCGGAGCCGGCGGACACGACGAGGATGTGGAACAGGGCCTGGTCCGCAGCAGCATAGTGCCTGATATCGAAGTACACGAAGAGGACCAAGAGCAACACAGCCAGCAGGGAAAAGCAACGACGATGGCAACGATGACCAATAACCAACAGCAACAGCAACCGACCATATCAATTATGAATTTAAGCCTCAAGCCAGGCGATAGCCACAGCCACAGCTCCAGTCCGGGCAGTCATCCGAATCTGGGCACCTCATCATATCAGAATCTGGCCTCGAGCATACCGCCCAGCGTACCAAGTCGCTGCAGGGCATGCCGCAATTGCAGTCGACGTGCTTCCACCACGCCCACCACGCTGATCGATCGCTCCGCCTCCCGAGACAGTGTGAAAAGTGCCTTCCAGCAGGGCAATCTCAGCGGCTCCATGGCCATTTGCATGTCGAACTCGGCCCTGCCGCAGCAGCAGCAGCTGCAGCAACAGTATCACCTGCAACAGCAGCACCAGCAGCACTATCAGTTGCAGCAGCACCATCTGCATCAGCAGCATCTGCAGCAGCCGCAGCAGCAGGTGCCGCCCGTGCTAATCACATCATCGCCAACGAATGGATCACGGATAATACGGCAAAGCTCCCAGCCGGAATCGAGCAGCACGGCCATTTGCTGTGGTCCCCATTCCGCCTGCGTCGGCCACGCCCACTCGCACTCGCACACGGTTCCAAATGTCTCGCTGAAGCAGCTGCGCGAGAGTTCCGGCGATGGAATCGCGGGCATTGCAGCCGACTCCCTGCGGATCAACGGTGGCATGCGGCCCTTCAAGCAGGTGAGAATCTGAATCAACAGCCTATGCAAAATGAGAGCCCCACTTCCCCAGGGCACGAGACCCTCGCTCCCTATTCTTTTTACAAGGCGACCCACACTCGAAAAAAATCAGCAAATGATTTAAAATAATATTAGAAATAATGAAATAGTTAAAAGAAGAAACTGCATAGGCTTAAAGTGACCGGACTTGTGTTGTAAGCACTGTCAAAGCTGGTCACATTAAAGCATCAGCTTTTTTTCGAGTGCCCACGCAATCCCATGTACATAATTCATGTACATAAGCCATCTGCAATCGCCCAACCCATAAATGTCAAAGTGGACGCCACCCCAAAGTACCCTTAGCGCTCCCTATGTATTATATATAGTATCTGAACTCAGCATATCCCTTCTCGATACATAAGTATATACCCATAAATTGGATGTTTTATGGCCACCATCGCACTTGATGTTCTATGTTCAATTTCCAGATCCTGCGTTGTTCTAATTGTATAGTTGGGTTGAAGGCTGGTCGAGTTTTATAGGGTCAAGCTTAATAAGAAAACGTAACAATTAAAAATGTTTCGAAACCTAAAGTGACCAGCCTTGCTAAATGCTGTGCTAATAGAGTGACCGAAATGAATGAAAAAGCAACTGCAAAGTCAACGCTTTAGAAGATGATTATGTTTAATGGTCTCTCGAATGGCAGCAGTTGGCTATAATTTATTGTATTTTTAAGCGTAATACACTTTTATTAATCCACTTATGGAAACTATTAACAGTTCGCTATATTGCCTAGATGTTAAACTTATCACCGCCAATAACTCATCTTCATAAACACAAGATGTTTTTATGTTCAGTTTGGATTTCGTTATTTATGTTACAGATGTGTTCTAATAATCATAAAACGCTGGCAATTGTGATTTGCCAACTTTGTTGCTGTTGTTCTTTCGGTTTGTTTTCGTTGAATTTATTTCTTTTCTTGTTTTGGCCATTTAACGTTTTTCGCGCGCTAAAATCCAATTAGTGAAAATCAATATTGCTCATACGCGGCGTTGGCTCAACAATTATTTTGTTCATTTGCCCGCATTTCGTTGCCCCCACATACAGACACATATATATATGTATATTTATTTTTTTCTCCCTCGCTTTCGCATTACTTTCGGTGGGCATAATTAAAAATTTTGTTTACACGCCATTCGATCGGAGGGGAATGGGGAATAGAAAATGGAAAATGAAAATGGGGTCCTAGTAGGTGGGCCTAAGAGCATTTATGATTTTACCATTTAATGGATAAAATCCGACAAACGCAATTAAGACAGTTCTTTCCTGCAGTCGGCAAATTGATTATTCATGTGGCAATTGAATTGTTAAGTGCTGCGGAATATACCATTTCTAGTCGCTCTATCTATATCTTTCATCTTCCTGCTATAATTAATATCAATTTACGCCGAACGTGTCTGAACTTTAGCCGTCCATAAATATCTCGAAAAAAACTGGAAATATATATATATACATAGATGGGCGAAAAATGATTTAGCTTCTTCCTTCATGCTGGCAGTGACCTTACCATGATTGATGAATTTTTTCACTCTTTGACATTTGCCGTCGCGTTTTTCCTATTTTCCTCTGCGAGGAGCCCGTTTAGCACCCCCATACTCTATTTAATTTTCCTTTCTGCTGTTTTCTTTTTACTTTTTTCATTCAGTCCTTATAGATAATTGCGTTGGGTTCGCTGGCAGACAGTTTCGGCAATAGTCAGGGGGATAAGAAGTCGGTAAAACATTTATGAAAGCTTCGGGGCAGCAAAGCTTTTTGTTTTTCAAAAAACTAGCGGTAAAGATAGCGAAAGTAATGGTAAATCCCCCACATTTAACGGCTGCCCATGCAAATGGGCCAAAAGCTTTCAAGCCACATTTAACACGTATAAAAAAGACAGCAAACAATTTGTATATGCAATTCCCCTGCGGTCATCTCTTTACATTTAACCCCCTCGCTTTCGGGAGCTTTTCGCTTAGCTTAGCTTTTGCCCGCATAAGGGTTAAGTTGCAAGGCGAAAGCTTCAATGTATTTCAATTTTTCGTTTTCGTTTTTCCGCTTTTCCATTTGCGTTGACCCCACCATTTGTTGTTCGTATTGTTTCGAAAGCTCTCTATTTAATTATGCAACATGCAATGAACTTTTCATCCATTCCGCACTCTTTTCCATACGTGTAAAATCCCCCAGGATCACACGCGTGTCGAGAAGGACCGTTATTAGTTGTCCGGCATATGGCCAACATATATGATTACTCTCTTACATTAAATACCCTTTGGTGCATCGATCATAGTATCGTACTTTGTAATAGACTTTTCGCCGTTTCACCAAATCATTACAGCTCATGCATATTCATTACTTTCCTCGTATATATGTATGGTATCTTTATAGTCGAACTGCCCCTAGTAAGTAACACCGTCTATGTAGTTTCGACTGTATTCTAAAATTTATATACCTTAATCTAACTTTATGTACAGTGCGTTGCGAAATGAAAAGGAAAAAACCGATCAAGCCTGCCAGTTTCGTAACGCACTGTACGCGTAGGACTCTCGATCGATCTATGTCTATTTTCTAGGTATTTTCAATCGCTTAAAAGCAATCAGAACCCGATCCTCTATCTACATATAAAGTAACCCAACTGGATGTCCCCACCCGACTGTAGCTTAGCTTAGTTAACTAACTAGGATAACTTAACAATCTGTACTAATCGCTGTCGCATCAATCTCGCAATCTCTCCAGGGCGTTCTTCTAATGCCTCGCACCTTGTCCGAAAGCCGAAAGTTGCGCCTTCGAAGGGCCTTCACCGAGGCCACTAACGAAACACTCCAATGCTCCAAAATGGTATTTAAAAAAAAAAAAAAAAAAAAAAAAAAACTTCAAATTACAAAACAAAACCCATTTGCCGAAACTAACAATTTTGTTTTATGTGTACATAAATATTTAGTATGAACCAACGTAGTTCCAAAATTCCAAAAACAAAACCAACAAAAACCCAATTTAAAACCAAAAGTTCATTTTCAATGGCACCGCTCTGACCTTGCCGCCTCCCCAGCGGTCAAGTAGCTTGTTATCGAAAACATAATGCATTATGCTGCAAAATGCCAAATGACTCTCCCCAGCCCCCCCCCCCCCCCAAATGACTCTCCCCCCCCCCCCCCCCCCCCTTGTGCAATCGTTATGCGTTTGGCATTTGTTTCTTCCTAGTTTGCACTGCGTCAATGTCCCATACTCAATCTCCCCCTAGAATTCTCACCAAATTCTCACAAAAAATGTCAAATGAAAAGAAAACGTTTGTGAAAAAAATAACAGCAATACAAATAAAACTCAAAAATACCCGTTTCAAAACCGTTTTGAGCATTTTGGCCGCTTGTAGCGCAAGTTTACATTTCCGCATCCCATACGCTCGCATCCACTTCCAAATCCGCTTCAGCATCCCGTTCAACTTTGCATCCGTTCTTGAATGTAGACTATTAGTTAATATATCACCCATAATTAGTGTTATAAATATATAAAAAATAACATGTATCGATAATTTATCGAAGCAGGTAAGCTGTAGTTGAACATGTTTCGATTTCCTTTGCACCAGTTGTAGTTATTTGTGATAAATGCACCGATTGACTGCTGATTTACTGATAATTTGATCAATATAATATAAATATAAGATTTATGATCCAATAAGCATTCAATGTAATATATAGGGTATTTGCATAGTCTAGCATTTGTCTTTCATGGGCGGCAGCAATTAAGTGCCGAGCGGAAGCATTTAATATTTCCCGCAGTAAAAGCTGCAACATTTTCATTTCCATGACGTCGACGCGATCAGGTGTTCCCCCCTCCACGATTTTCCACCAGCGTGTATCTCAATCTTTGCTCTCTAAAACGGTTTCTCTCATCTGGGCCATCCACCTGCTGCTTTTTGTCCACTTGGCTTCCACCATCCACAGTTCACACATGCTGATCGGAAAATGTGTGCCTTATAAACGGTATTATCGGTGATAAATGGGGTTTTTCTTTTCGAAACAAACATTAGATCGCGAAATACGAATGACTTTTGGATTGATACATGTTTCATGCATTTTTGATTGGTCGTATATATCAATATTAATGGGCATATCGAAGTCTACACTAATGCTCTTTTCTGTTCCGATATATTGGCGGAACAAGAAGGCCGGAGCGCACCAGATTGTAATATAAATAAAACTTTTGGTGGGCAGGCCATTTGTGCGGCGTCAGCGATAGGGATCGCTCTCGATTTTGGGAACTTGGGAGCCAGCTCTCTGTTCGTTTTCCAGATCGTATCGTATCGGATCGGATCGGATCGGTCAATATTATAATGGACGTGAACGGCTTGTGGAAATGCTGAATTGTGTCTGCTTCCCCACTCTGTTTACATTCTGGACAATTACGCAGTCGAAAGTCGAAATACGGCTGGCCAGAAATAATTCCGATTCCAATCAAAATCAAATCAAAACCTCTCGGATTTTCATCTGCGGCGGTTCGTGTACTTGTTTCAGTTAAGAGAATCCTTCCTCCTTTCTTTTTTTTTTTTGCCGTGTATGTGTGTGCGTTGTTTGACAATGCGATTTTGTGGCTGGAAAATTGTGATAAATTATGTATTCCAGGAAGAAAATGTATAAATCATTGTTTAAACAGTGCGGTTTTAACCTGTAACCGGCAAGGTCTGAGAATTGCTAATTAAAATAAACATTGTGCTTGTTTTCTTGAAAATCTTTTAATTATAATTAAAGCAACATGTTTGCGTGCGCCTGTAAATTTCTTGAAAACAAAAACATTTGCTTTTAATTAACCAACAAACAAAAACAGTGAGTTTTTCGAACAGGAACCTAAGTGAGCGAACCTCAATATCCGGTTCTATAAATCAACTTCATGGATACTTTTCCGCAAAAGGATGTGAGCAAAGTCAAGCAGTTCATATAATAAGTAAAACAGCTGCCCAAATAGGCAAAAGAATTTGGATTCCTCAAAGGAAGCCGCCTTTTTTGGAGTCCCAAAACAACTTTTCGGATCTTGGAGGAGAGCAGAGCATGTCGCCGGCCTTCTGCATGGATAACGATTGCAATCAGAGTGCTCTCTACCAGAAATGCCATGCCACGCCTCCGCCGCCGCCCATGCCGCCCGTGCCGCCCATGGTCGTGTCAACGTCATCAACTCTATCGGCCACCCCCTCGATGACGCCCTCGCCCACCCCCTCGCGGTCGCCGTCGCTGACGCTGATGATGACGTCGCCACAGGCGCTACAATCGCTACAGCCGCAAGTACCGCAAACACAAATGTCGCAACCGCTGAACACGGCCGCCGCGCTGATGACGCGAACGGGCAGCGTTGGTGGCGCCACGAATGCCGCCCGCAGGAACTCCCTTTGGCTGGAAACGCTGCGCAGCACACGCAAGCTGTCCTACGCCAACGAGCGACCCATTCTGGTAAGACTACACTGGACAAAAAGGGGCGGGTTATCGAAAAAGCAAAAGTATGCCAATTTAATAGAAGTCAGCCTAAACTAAAATCTAAAGTTTCTCAAAAGAGATTTGAAATCGTCTAAAAATTGTGCTTAAAAGTATGCTACAAAATATTTCCAAACGGAACACGTGTCGTATACGTTTTATTTTATTAAAACAAAATTACGCATACGACATGATGCCAATTTTTAATTTACATTCCACACTTGTAGTGGCAAATTTAGTTTCAGTTTATTGTAAAGTTTCTCGAAAGATATCTTATGTTATTTTTGAAAATATTTTTAAGCGGAACACGTGTCGTTTTATTTTCTTACAAAAAATTACGCATACGACATGATGTCCGTATCATACTGAAACTTCAGATTTCAACTCAGTTGCTTAACTAGTTTTTCGTGCAGTGTGCTCAAGAAACTATGACGTATCTAGCTTATCTGCTGGCCATTTGTATGCCCATTTCCATTCGCCAATTCGTCGGCCGGTTCCACGTGTCCGTTGTGCCTCAGAATCCAAACTACGATATATAAAAATAAATAAATCGCTCGCGTTCCGCCTTTTCTGTCTCTTTCCCGCTTACTCTCTCTCTCTCTCACTCTCTCCACTGTCGCTGAACGCTTCGAAGTTATTTTCAACCAAAGCATCTACAGAACAAAACAAAAACAAATCGCACAAATCGCAGACACACGATGGAACTCTTGGGGAAAAGGTTTGGGCCGCGAAACTTTTGTACCCTGCAAAAAGTGTCGAAACTTTTGCCAAATTTTCACAGCACTGCAAATGTCGGTGGTTTTTGCTCAAGGAAATAGAGCCACTGGGTATTGAATATAAAGAATCTTTTGTTCTCAAGATTGTAGCTAACTAAAAAACCAATGGCAACGTTCAGCACTTTACAAAGTCGCTCAGTCTCCAGCAGAAGTTTATAAATTATGCAGTACAAATTATGGCCAATTTAAAGTGCAATATCACCATTTATCTTTATATGATCATTAAAAGTTGAAATTGTAAAATACGAGGAAATGTACATAAATCGATTTAAGTGCTGGTACTTGGACGGAAATGAAGTCTACAATATTTTATAATGACTTTCGAACAGTTTAATTTTCCGCACGCCGCGTATACAATATTCTAAATATAGAATTCATATTTAGATACCGCACAATGCCGTAGAGAATGACCAATTGAAAACACCCTTATGGCACAGATAATGGCAGGATATTATTATTATTATTATTTGTTTGTTCTGGGGAATGGGGATCCATCTATTCGGCTATTCCATCATCAGCATTCGAAAGACATTAAGTTCGCTCAAGTGTTCGGATCGTATCGCCCGATTCATGCGTCTGTATCTATTGCTTTGATATATTGTTTACAAGACAACCGATTTGGATTTTGATTTGGATTGGAATTGGAATTGGATAACGATCGCATCATCATCGTCACTATAACAATGCTGTGGACTCAGGGTCACTGGTTTTGGGTTACAGAAAGTCCATAAAACGGTCAACTGTTTTATATTCTGGATGTAACATATCGCGCATATATATGCATATATATAGTACTGCTTTGATATACGACCTAGTCGATTTAGCTGGCAATTCCGGCGCAGTTTAAACAATGCCAATCGCCACGTAATTAATGGCATATGAGCAATGAAAGAACGTCATCATCGGGGAAAAACCGGTCGTCAGATCGTGGACATGAATTATGGATACATACGCACCATATACACTATATATCCACTTTGGCCTATGTAAATGGGCGGAACGACACATGCGTGCATATTTAGATGTTGATAAATATTATATATATGCACTCCCAATGGGTATTACGCTGTGTCATCTAAAATATTTAACGCATTTGCTTTGCGACTTTTGACTTGACGTCCATATGTCTGCATTTCGAGGACTTCCAATCGACCAAGAGTCAACTTTGTGTGTTGCTTTTACTTTGTTGGCTGGCAAGACGGTCCTCCATTACCCATTGCCCACTATCCACTATCCACTGCCCATTACCCATTACCCATTCCCTGTTCTCCACTCGACTGTGAAAATGTTGGCCCAGGTGGCCTCAAAAGTCCAATAACTTATTGCCTCGGCATTATGCGGCGAAAAATAGTCGGGGAACTTTTTAAAATTTCATGATAATAGTCTTCGACCGCGACTGCAGTTTATATCTATATATATATACATATATTATATCCGTTTAGATGGATGTTCACGGCTATATATCTTAGCGAGTGCATGCACGCTGTTTGCCCAAGTGTCCATCAATAAAATATGACAAGAGGCACTTGCAGCGAACTGTCCCCGAACAGTAAACCGTACACCGTAAACTGTAAGCCGGACGATTGGATGGGTCTAAAATCGTCGCCGTCGACGACTAAAGGTCGCGCCATAGTCCGAGTCCACTTGTACAGCTGTTCTGAGTCATTTGCCAAGGAACACGGCGTACGGCGTACAGCACATGGACGCGCTTCACCAGATGTCCGGCCTTTGAAGGAGCGCACCTGGGCCGGTGCAGTGCCTCTGGCCATGCTGATCTATGAATCATTGTATCTGCGGATCGTGAACGGTTGAAAAAAGGCAATGCAATCGATAGCACTCTACCGATAGCATAGATTATAGTAGGGCTTAGATAACTTCGATAAATTCGATAATACTAGTGATATCGATAACACCGATAGACATATTTATTACTAGCGGTTGGTTTTTCTATCTTTGCATTCAGTTCATCGTATTTCAAAATGTATATTTCAAATATTTAAAATCGTAAGCCCAATCAATCGTAAGCCGCTTTTCATTGATCTCGATTCAGATTCCTGCATTTCCTTGCGAGTCAGCATGAACTGAGCCACGGCTGAAGATGGATACAATCCTGACCATCTCACCGATGACCCAATCCCCCAGTTGCCGTATTGAATATAAGAAAATGGCTGACAAATGCATAAAGTTTTCATTTCAATGAATTATTCAAAATCCGACATGACAACATTTTGACTATCTGTCGTTTGCGTTGACATTTCCATTTGATATCTGGGTCGACGATTGCGCAAGTCGGCGGGGTATGTGCCTGTCAAGCGGGGGGGTGATGAAGATTTAGGTGCGATGTCCTATGTGCACGTTAATGTCATCCTCAAGTGATGGACACTCGAGACAATTGCCGTTGGAGCTGCACAAAATGCATTAATTTATTTAAATGAGTGGTGCTTTAATAAGGCTTTGTAGTGCCATATGGATGAAGTGGCTTGGGGTCGCCTAAGAATCCCACGTAAGGGATTCCGGCTTCTGGTTGTTGATTGTTTTGTCCTGGCAAGCAAAGCAGCTTAAGTGCACTGCCAGAAAATGGGAGGGCTTTCATTTCCAACTAGGGATTTTATTTAAATAATAATAAAATGAAAGTTTAATTTATGATTTAAATAAAAGAAATTCCAATTGAAAATTGGAATTCTAATTAGAAGGCATAAGCAGAAGAATGCAATGCCCATTCGAATGAGGTGCGACTGTAATGCGCTTTGAATTTCTCCAAGACTCGAGTGATTCCTTATAATTCCGCATGCGGAATTAAAGGCTTAAAGATTTGCTGGAATAATGAAGAAGCGGGTGGATTTCGGGGCGGACTTCAAGGATTGCCACGATGTGGGGGGAAGTGCGTTGCTATGCCACCAACTTCGGTTGCTAGGCCAATTCATTTGTCAGTTCATCAGCGCCGAAGAATGCATTCGCGTATCTGTGAGAGCATTATTCAAGTGTATGCGTGCTAGTGCTGGCGTATCTGTGTGATGTATGTGTGTGAGCTGGGGCGAAGAGGAGGGTCTACAGTCAAGCCCCTGTGGAGCGAAACTTTTCTTGAAGGTTTTGAAAGAAAGTTTAGTACTCACTACTCAGTCGTGGAAAATTATAGCTTAGTTTATGGATATCAGAAAACCTACAAAAATAATCAAAACCAAGAAGTGCCCTTTTGCCTATTGATGCTGCTCGTTTCTCCTAAGATTCATCTTAGCGAGTCTACAATGTATATTCTTTGCATGCACAAAATATAGCTGAACAACGTGACTATAGTCGAATACGACTGGGGCAGCGGCAATTGCCGATGACAATGAAATCGCGTAGCTGGAACTTTGAATTGAGCATCCATTGGGATTGCCTGGATGTGGGGGAGCACCGGGGTCCTGCCGGTAGGGTGAAGTGTGTGGGGGAGGGGGAGGGGCAGAGGCGCCGGAGACCATCACCTTACGCAAATCGGAGTTTTCCAATGCGCAGGACCAAGCGAAGGCCACGGACGAAGCCGCTCTCTCGCTCTCTCTTTCTCACTGTCAAGCTCTCCCTCTGGCGCCCGCAAAGGGGCTTTATGGGGCTCAATGTCCCCTCGAAAAAGAGATTTAGTCACTTGCTGTATGAGGAGTGGTTCCCTCACTTGGATTGGCTTAAAAATATGATTTTGTTCAAACAAGAGTATTTTCTTGTTATTTATAAAACATCGAATTTCATTCTCATATCAATAATTAATATTTAATTTAAATTGACTTTCTAAAGATGCGGTTCTTTTGAGAACCCTTCTGCGATCACCCCCTAGTTAAAAAATAAAAGAATTCCCAGATTTTAGCTTAAGATCCCAGAAACCGCATCTTCTCTCTACGACACTGTCTCTTTTCACTGCTCCCCCTTTTTTTTTTTCAAGATTTCTAAAATGTTATTTTGAATGCCCCGAAAAGGAGTATCATTCGGTGTGTGTATGCGTGTGTCTGTGTACAACCGCAAAAGGATTAACTTGTAAAGTTCAATTTTGATTTTCGTATCGCGTGCCAGTTGACCATTATGCTATATTGTTACCAAAAAACTAAAAAAATAAAATTCAAAGTCATAAGCAAAGCTCAAAGTTCAACGTAGAAGAAGAAGACGCAGCGGCAGCTTCTTCTTTTTGATTCTATTTCTCTTCCTCTGCCGCAGTCGGCGTCGCTGCCGCTCCTTTAAATGCAGAAGTGTGTGTGGGTGTGCTACTCCCACTGCTTTGTGCGTGTACTCGTGGGTGCGTGCAAGTGAGATGGCCTTAGCGCACCCCTAGAGAGAGAGATAGAGAGAGAAATAAAGTTGAGTGGATTGGAAATCAGTCAAAAGAAGAAGGGAGAAAGAGAGAGGGAGAGAGAGAGAGAGTGAAAATGGCAGAAGGAAGAGAGAGAAAGGCGAGGCGGCGCCGACTCTCTCTCCAACTTTCTCTCTCTCTCACCTCAGATTTTCGGTGCTCCTTTCGCGTGCCGCCAAATTAAACACACATGACAATGCCAATTCATTATAGCCAAAAACGAAATTGCAATTGCAATTCGCAACACAAAAAAATATAGCACTGGCAGCGCTGCGAACGAATGCAGCGACCGCGGCAGCGGCAGCGACAGCTGATAAAGACAGTTTGACAGGCAAATCTGGGTCTAACAAAGAAGAAAACGTGCAGCACCCACCCGCACACCAAAAAAAAAAATACACTCCTACACACCCACACGCTGCTCACTTCTTACAGGTACAGGTGAGCCTCCGAAAGTGAAACTTGTGCTGCAAATAGACACCTCCAAAAAGTATGTTAAATAAATGCAATAAATCAAACAGTTATCAATTGCCACAATTGAAATGTGAAAAAGTCACCCCTTGCCAAAATTGCAAAATTTCAAGACATTTTCTTTCGATTAATTGAAATTTCAAGTGAAATTTTAATCATGATCATTTAACTGCCGGCCGTTCTGGTTTTCGAAGTCCAAGAGACAAGTTGCAATCTTTTGCAATGTTCTGTGTTTTACTGTACTTCTGCGGCTATTTATCAACCGTGGCTTGCTAACGGGATCTGGGAGCGAAGAGATCGGGTGTTCGGGTACTCTCTTCGTTCTTCCTTTAACGCTCTTCGCTCTCCTTCGCAACGTAACGGGAAAATTGTGGTCGAGTTAATTTGAACCAGCTCTCCGCTCTGCCGGCTTCGCTGCCCGCGGCGACAGCGACGTCCTCGCCGCTTTGAAGATTCCGTTTCGTTTCAGCGCCGTTTCATTTTCAGTTCTCGGTCGGTTTCTGTTTCAGTCTGTATTGTGTTTACACCCATGGCTGACGTAGCGAGCGCAGAGGAGCTAAACCTTCGAAGGCGACAAAATAATAATAAAATCAAATAATAATAAAGAAATACCAATATATATATATATGTATATCTATATATATATTAAAGTAAATACGAAAATTATGCACAAGTACATGCACGACAGATGAAACGAAGAACAATAACTACAGCAACGGCCACAAAAACAAAGGCATGAACAACAGCAACAATAATTTTAATAACGATAATAGCCACAATAGCAACTACAACAATTACGGTTACAACAGCAGCAGCTATCGTTACAGTTACCGTTACCGTTGCCCTTACACTTACACTTACAATTACGTTCACGAGTCCCGTTTTTTTTCCAGTGCGTGCGTGTATGTGAAATTGTTATTATTAACAACAACAAAAACAACATCGGCGGCGGCAAACAAACAAAATAGAGAAGAAATAGCGTCAGTTTTCTTTTAACCGGATTCCGGTACTCACACACACACACTCGCACACATACACAGTTACACATACACACACTCACAATAGCACACACCCACACCCATACCAATACCAGCAACGAGCAAACATTTAAAAATGAAAGACGAGACAATGCGATAACGGGATAACTAACAAACAAACCAAAGTTGAAGAAGAGGAAGACGAGCAACCGAACAAGAAGAAAACAACAAGCGAATTAAGGTGAATAACATACAATATTTTGTGGGAAATATTACGGGTATCGAAAACCAGAACAGAACAAATACAAAAATGAGGAAAAAAATCAGCAAAAGCAAAACAAATAAAATAGCTATTGCAAAAGTAACGGGAGTATGGTAGCATCGCTTCAGGGCAAGAGAAAGTAAGAGGAAATAATAAAAAAAGGAAACAGCCAAAGAAAGCGTACACATAAAAGACCCATAAAGCACAAGAAAACATCTAAAAAAAAAGAGAAGAGCAAAGAGCTGGGAAAACCCCGAACAAAGGCAAATGTAATATATCACAATATTTCCCATCCATAGATAAATATCTCGCCATACTCTCCATAAAGATGTTGGCCAAGAAATTGTCAAGAGAAAAGAAAGAAGGGAAGTTTATTGTCTATTGAGTGGTTTCAGAAGACAAGTGTATCATTTTCCTCAAAAAGTCGTCTCAAATATATGGCATTTATCCATTTTTTTTTTTATTGTAAATCAATAACTTGTACTTAACTTGATTGTTAAATATCTCACACATTAATTTTTTAGGACCTGATCAAATTGATCAAATATTACATTGATATTAAATATCAATATATCAGTTAAAACTATTTATTGGCAATTCAACGAAAATCATTGAAATTCAATCGTTTTTTTGCACACAAATTTAAAAATCTCATAGTATTCACTAAATATTTTCCATCAGCAGCAAAATAAACGCATAAAGGCTTAAAAATGTCAATCGGCAGTATTGAATATATTTTGACACCAGGAAAAACCATTCAAAAAACGAGCAGGGAGCTCTTATCGCTGCGCTGATGGAAAACGTAGCATATTTCTTGGCGCCCGCTACACACGAAAATAATCAGGAAAAGAGGGAAAACTTTGAAACGAAGAGTAGGCGAAATTTATGATTTTCCCGCATATGTGTGTGGACAAGCAACGATATATACATATATATACATGTATTGCAATATGCGAGTAAGGGGCGCTAAAGAAAGAAGCTCAAAGAGTGATTCAAACTTTTTTGGTTCAACCATAAACTTTTTTGCGCCTTGAATATTTTATGACAGGCAGATGAAGTACACAAGTTGGAGTAAAGTCCATCATTAAGCGACCAATATATATATATATATTGGACTGTATAAAAACAACGCCAACGAATGTCTTGTGTAAATTTCAAAGTAAAAGTAAGAGGGATAATATTAATATAATTACTGTCTCTGGTTGGGAAAGTCAGCCAGTCGCTGTCATATCTCTTCAGCATTCCGGCTAAGAGTTACGACACATTTTCGGCCATACTTTCTGCAGCTTTCGTTCTCATTCTGTCGCTATTTCGGCCCTTTCTTCTTCCCTTTTTTTTTTATTTATTTTTTTTTGTTTTCGTCCTCTCGGTACACTTCAAGTTGAGTTATCCTAGTCATAGTCCTTGGAGACTGGCTCAAGTCAGCCCATTTAACCGGCATTTTCGTGGCATTTTCTCTGCTGGTGTTTTTTCTCCCATTTTCATCTTGTTTTTCTCCTGGTTTTTATGACATTTTCTGTTGCTGTTTTCGATGGTGTAGAAATTCCAAGCCGGTTGCATTAAGTTTCAGTTCCGGCTTGTTGATTGACATTTCCTCTGCTCCAGCTCTCACTCTCTTTTTGTGACTTTGTCACATGCCTGCGCTGCGTGTTCCTGCGATTGTGGGTGTACGTCTGTGCGTGTGTGTGTGCGAGTGTGTTAGACTTATCCTTTGGCCGGCTGACAGTTTTGGCCAAAAACAAGGAGAGCAAGCAAAAAGAATCCCAATTTTTTCGTCTGCCAATGGCCCTGGCAGTAGCAATCTTATGCAACTCGCTACGTTTGATAAACCGCAAGTGGCACTGTGTGTGGGTGGCTTGGCGGCTGTTATGTAAGGCCGCGGATGTAATAACAATGGCCAAGATAAGAGCATCGAAGCGCCAAGCGAACGCAATGAGCAGCGAAACGTGAAAACCTCCAAATAATCTACAATAAAACAAGACGAGAAAGACAGAAGACATGAAAAAAATAACAACAACAAAATGGGGAAAAAAAAGACGGAAAACGGAAAATAAGAAAAAATAAATGGCAACGGGGCGGATGAATGTCGGTTATTGCGTATACGTCATGTTGCCAACGTTCGCCGCTGTTATTGTTGTTATTATTAGGCGGGCGTGGCCAAGTGGGCGGCTGGCTCTCGAAAGATAACGCATACGCCGCATGGGTCCACGTTTGCCGCCTTTAAAAGATGCAAATCCCAATGAGGCCCACTGGCTGCAAACAATTCTGAATTATTAAGTTACTCAATCAGGCTTGGCCCTAAGACCTTAAACTCACTTGAAATGGGATTTGGTCGAGGGTTTAGGTACGTCTCTGCTGTTGGTGGGATTATATAGGCCTCGGACGCGCGGTGCCTTACAATTGGAGTAAACGAAAATCAAAAAAAAAAAAAATTATATATATATATAAATAAAAAAGGAAAAATTCAATTAACAAATTCGCCTTCCGAACGTTCGCGTTATGGGTACACGCATTAACAAATCCGCAGCGCAAAAAGTTCCGAGCTGAGGAAAATTTCTTTAAGGGATTAAATTTCCATGCCTCAGCGCACACAAACGCACATACACAGAGGGAAATAACCGTGATTTTGTATCTTAGGTAAATATTTAAAAATGTGTTAAAACACTTTTACAATTTTATGGAATTTAAAAAGGATTCATATCTTGGTTTTGACTGATTTGCCACAAATGTATATTTGAAGTAGTGTGTTTTTCGTAGTGTGTTCTATACATACTAACAAATTCTTTGAAATATAAGGTTAAAATAAACGGTTTGTGTCGTGTTTTTCGGGGCTTTTGACGCAGGAATTTGGTAAAATCCCTTCGTGGCATAAAAGGATATTTGGGCTCCACTCTATTTTTTTTTCGCTATTTGGTCCATGCTATTGTTGTTTCCTGCAGTGTATGCTGTATGCTGAATGTGTATATGAAAACGTTGAGAGACACGTGCCCGAGATGGATGCCAGTTCTGTTTTCCCTGCCTGCTTCTCCCCAAATGCCAGTTAAATGTTTCCCTTTTTTTATTTTATTTTTTTTGAAAATCCCAACCTTATTACACACTTACCTGCTCCCACGTGTGTGAGCTGAAAGTTTTGTTATTGTTTTCGCACTGGGCAACGGAAGCCGCACGTGGCCATGACCGCCATATTGGCTGGTCGTGAAAAAATAAAAAAACAAGTAAGAAAAATAAATAAAAAGCATGCACACTGAAGTAAAATCAACAGCAAATTGAACTTCAATTCCAATCCAATCCAATCGAATCGAATCAAATAGCATCGAATCAAATCGAACCGACTCGCATATATGGTGGGGCAGTTTGTCATTATGGCGGAAGGAAATCATTGTAAATGAAACCAAATTGGCCGTCCCTCCGCTGCCGCAACTCCTAACCATTTGGCTCGTTAGGCCACCTGCTATTTGCATTTCACCATTTCCCTCTGGATAATTGAGCGAGCATGCGAGCCTAACTGGGTCTAACCTTCAGCTAGCCCTAGTCTAGCTGTTCTAGTTGGCCCAACTCCGGCACGGATGACCCCCCTTCGGACATTGGCGGTGCCATCAAATGCGAAATACAATACCTTTGCCCTTCCGCGGCTCATCCAAGAGTGAAAACATTCGAGTCAAGGCCACGCGAATG
Organism: Drosophila sechellia; assembly: GCF_004382195.2. Taxonomy (NCBI): domain Eukaryota; kingdom Metazoa; phylum Arthropoda; class Insecta; order Diptera; family Drosophilidae; genus Drosophila; species Drosophila sechellia. The sequence continues at coordinate 5,120,404 of NC_045954.1, forward strand.
GCTCTGTCTATTTGGTATCGTTTGTTTATTAATTATTTGGTTAGGCATTCGCCCGCCCCATTTGCCATGCACTGAGCGAAATGAATAAGTGCTTGCTTGAATGCTTTCGGAATCATTTAATCGCATTCGACTAGAAAGTAGCGTACTACCTAAGATGTTAAACAACTAAAGCTGTATAGTTTAGGCATTATCACTTAAAGGCCCCCCCTTCTAGTTGATCACTTAGTCATTTGTGTAATATATTACATATTTACCCTTGGCTTGTTGCCGACTTTCTCTGTTTGTTTGCCTAACATTTTTAATATGTCGTTTCATAATGTGTGTCACAAGTCGAAAGTAAACAATTTTCAATTCCTCAACAATTTGCATTATTATTCCGTGGCTTTCCCAACAACCCCATCACGCTGCTACTTGAGTCACCTAACGATTCTTGCGTTTGTCTTTTCGAATTTCAATGGACCGTGTGCGGTGTGAGTGTAAGTGTGTGTGTGTGTTCGGTGACAATAGGGTTAGATATATTGATTTTCGATCATAAGAACCTGCAACATGCGAAGACCAATATATGTGTATATGTGTATATGTATGTATATCAGCGCCCTGGTGACACGCCCCGCCCATTGACATTAGCCACATTCGAGACGCCGTGGAGGGTTTTGCTCGAAGACGTCTCCCTGTCATTGTCGAGTTATCATTATTATATTAACTGAATGCGCCGCTTTGGCACGCTCCAGCCTCAGTGTTAGTAACCCCTCTCCCCCCACCCCCATCGGCCACGCCCCCTGATTGGGGCTTCTTGTAGATGAGAGTCGGTAGTTCCGGCAATCAATCTCCGCCAGCAGATCTAAAGGAACGGCGGCGAATGGAACCGATTTGATTAGTGATGAAAGGCCAACTACAAACTAACCGCATTCACTCCCCAAAAAAAAAAAAAAAAAAAAAAAAAATGTGGGGCAGAAGAAAAGAAATGTTACAGAAATGGGGGGAAACCCTCCCATTCCATCAACTGACCAAATTGTGCACTCAGGGTGAACTAATTGAGTAATTCAAAGTTTTCAGGTCCCAAATACACAACACACATACAATTGCACTGGGAGAATTGCGTCGTTCTTTAGTTGATTACTTATATTTTAATATAATAAATATTCCCGCAATGATGATTTTATGGGAATTTCTCTGCTAAACATAACAAGTACCTATTTATTGGAATAACTGGGAAGGATTGCTCTATATCTCCTTTCATATGTATTTTTTTTTTCTTTAATCGAATCAGAAACTCGCTTCCTTGTGCTGTAAAAATTTCTGAGGGTGTGCTGCAGGGCAGGGCAAAAATATTACTTATCCGCCTAATTAAGCTCCAACAAAGCGAACACTTCATTATATATTTCCTGCACTCCGGCTGCCACAGATTGGAGATGGATGTGGAGTGGTTAGGGGTTAAATTTCCTGGCGAGGAAAAGAAAACGTAACCTTAATGTAATGTGAATTACGCTAAATTTATTAGGCAACAATGAGTTAGCAGAGCGGGGGAAAGCGGAAACGGAAACCCTGGCAAACCGAAAAGCGAGGGGGCAACCCTCACGAACCCACACACACACACACACACAGACGGACGCACACATGAGGCTGAGCCTAATCGTCATCGTTAACTCCGACTTCAGGACCTCTTCACCCATGGATTTTCCAACCAGTCGTTACCAATTTCGTCGCTTGTTTCGTATTTTCTCTCCTAGTTTCGTTTCCTTTTTGCGTGCTGGCCGCGTTTTGTATAGGAAACTCGATAATTTCCACCAATTTCCTTTCGCTGCACATGCGTGTGTGTGTGTGTGTGTGAGTGAGTTTTAGCCCTGTTAGCTGGCAAAGTATGCGTGTCCATGCGAAGCTCATAAACTCTGTGTCGGCAATGAGTATGTTAATTTGGTTAGAGGTGAGAACCCAGGTGAGAAATAATTTCGGGGCGTGGCATCGGCTAAATGCCAATGGCAACAAACCCATCACTTTTGTGTGCGTGATCGGCCAGAGGACAAAAACAACAACAGGAAAAAAAAAAACTAGAAGACAGATAAAATTGGGGCCAGCATGGGGTTGGGCACCAATCGAAATTACTTAGCCAAGTACTTGAAAACAAAAGTTTGCCGCAAAAAGACGCAAAATTACCCAACAAAATTACACTCTTGCCAAAAACTTTGCAACCCGTTAATTGCAATGTTTGTAAACTTAGTTAACAAAGACTTAAATGCCAATTTATCAGGAATATACGTTTTTGTAGTTTGTTGGTTTACTTTAAAGTGTCACTTAAATGTTAGCTATGGAAATGGCTTAATGGAGATTTTCCAAATATTTATTAAATGTATAATGAAACAAAAAATCAACAAGAAATTGTTCACCTATTTTGCCATGTTGTCCATTTCGAATGCACTAACCTCATGTTCATTTGGCCCTCGGCTAATTTTTAATTATTGACCACAATATTTGATTGTATAGAATTTAAAATTCGATTATGTTTTGTTTAAGCACACATGAATTTTGGGCAATTCCAATTGATTTAATTGAATTCCACGAGTGGCGAATAATATGTTTTATGTCGGTATTGTTGAAATGCCAACAACGTTTTATAAGATATCCTATTCATAACATTCCGCATTCGAAATTCCGTGTAAATTGAATTTGCCAGCTATTTTATTCTTCGATGGCTTTTCATTTCACTGCACTTCACTAAATGCTTTTCTCGTCGTTTAATTTATGCCCGATGGTCGCGCAACTGAGAGGCACTCTCAAAAGAGCTTATTTCCTCGCTCCACAACTTGCAACATTTTCAAGTTAAATGACTTCCTTCGGGGCATTTATTTAATCTGCTCCCCGTTTTATATATTTTTTCTTGGGGTTTTCCTCCGCCCGTTTCGCTTTTCAACTTAATTAAGAAAACCAATTAACATCCTTGACATTAGATGTCCCAGAATATGCGCAATTTGTTTTGTCTTTATATATATATATATTGTTTCTTTTTTATTTCGTTGCTGTTCTCACAAATACACTGACACACAAAAGTTCACGCATCTGCCGAAAAATAGATTTTCCCTCCTTTTCCGTTGCCCTTTTTGCATATGTATGTGTGGTAGGGGGCAAAGCAGGACCTCGCTGGCCACCCCCGAATATCCACACCCTTTGCTGACAAGTAGGCGTTGATTTTGATGTTGACGTTGGTCTCGTGTGTGTCCCCTTCCACCCAGAAAACGTCCTTCCGCCCATCGCCACCCCCCTCGTTGCGTGTGTCCCGAAATTGTGCGTGTGTGCGGCTTTTTTTGGAGGAGGTGGCTGGTGGCTGTTGGTTGGGGGGAGTTAAGAGTTGGGGTCTTGGGCACCGAGAAAGTGGGTGGCCGGCCAGCACGCAACAAACAAACGATAACAAACAATTGTGGCAACGACAATCGGATACTCAGTGTCTACATGGCATTCGCCCCCTTCCTTTCGGCATTCTCCATTTGCGTCTCCCTGATTTTGGTTGCGAATGTGTCGGATAAATGCTGATTGTGAAGGCGAGGGCTGGGAATCGTGTTTTGAGTCGTATTTACTGGCAAGAATTAGGAAATGTCCTTGAAGAGGCTCAAGGAATTTCCAGTGCCTCTCAGCTTTGGCTCACACTGGGCCTACACTTTCAATAATCTGTTGTTCATGTTAGAATATATTCACATTTATAAAAACTACTAAATTACCCCAATAAGTATGCTTTAGTTATAAACAAGCCATCCTAATGAAAAGCAAGGATTTTATCACGAACTAGGAGATCTTTATGTGTACAGCTCGTAGCCTTTGACAGTCATTCAATCGAATAGGAACGCCGAGATTTGCACACCGATTTGTCGTTTCACTCAATTACGATAGCACTTCCGGGGTTAAGGGGCAACCCATCCACGCCCACGAATCTGTCAAATTATCCACATGATCGCCCACTGTACTTCGCTGTAGACCAGTCCTCCGGAAATCCCAGTCAAGTCGGACAACTTTGACTCATCTCCCTTCAGATGGCTTAAACAGTGACACAAGTAACACAACTGCACGAGGAGCCGGAGCCACATTCAAGCAAATCTACTTAGCATAAACCAATTCACACACACGCACACATGCACACCGGTTGGGGTCCAACACAGATACAGGCACACTGTCAGTGGGAAGAGGACTGAGAGCGATATGAAGGCAGGGAGCTTTCATTACAGGGGAGTGGCTGGCTTTCACCGAGCAGCTGACAAACTGCGAAAGCCAAAAACTGATTATGGCTTTAGCCGTTCAAAGCGACAGCACTCTGCACTTGCAAATAGACAAATTTATATGTGTGTGTGTGTGTTCGTTCTAGTGGGAGAAAGAAGACACAAGGCGTAAGATTTTCTTGTTTCCTTTTCTTCAGGAAATGATAATATATGACTGTCAAATAGACAAATTTGAATGTATGCGGTCATATGGGAGAAAGAACACACATGGAGAAAAAAAAGTATATAAAATTCTAATATGTGACTTAAAAACGACACAACGCGTTGTGCATGTTCACACTTAACTTTTGAAGTGTGACCCTGCACATTTCTGCAAAAATACATTTCTTTCAGTGCATAACTTAATTGAGCAATAATCGAGAACAGACTGCAACAAAGTTCAATTTCAAGCGAAAATTGAGAGATTTTCAGAAAGTGAAATTAAAAGTAATAGTATGCACTTGGCACTCTGCTGCTTGCTTTCTCGGACTGACGCGCTTCTCCAGCATTTGTGCCAATTTTTTTTTTTCATTTTTTTTCCGTTTTTGCCTTTTTTCCCAAGATCCCGTAAGTGAAGTACAAGTTAAGCTGAAGCCTTGTCGCCCAGTCACGTAGTCTTTTTTCCCACAGAGAAGGTGCCTTTTCATGGGAGAAATAAGGGGGACTGAGCTGTTCTTTATAAACAAAGGAAGCTTAAATTCAAGTAGAAAAAAAGAAAAGAAAAAAAAAAACAAAAAATAAGCCAGAGGAGAACAGAAATTTTGTTTCCGAGCTCAATTTTAGGCAGTCCCCCCCCCCACTCTCTCTCTCTCTCTCTCTCTCTTTCTTTCTCTTTCTCTCTCTCTCATTCTCTTTCTCTGTCTTTTTGTGTGTGAGTGTGTCTAGCTTACGACTTTTACTACTTTCTTTTAACTTTCTCTCTCTTTCGGGCCAGCACAGCATATGCAAAACCGCACCCATATTGGAGGACAAGTAGGAAAGCAGATTACTTATCTTTTAGTTTTCATTTAAATATGAAGACCAAATTGTACACACACGCCGCTTTTTCCTTTTCACTTTCCTCGCCCATTAGAGTGTCATGCATATATACATATGTATGTATGCATATATACATATGTATGTATGCATATATACATATGTATGTATGCATATATATAAAGGAAAACATGAAGTGGAGCTCCTTGGGTTTTTGTTTTCACGTAAAACTCTATCTTTTGGCCAGATAAAGATAGAGCAAAAAGCAAGTGGATTTCTTTTTTTCCCATCCGCCCTTTCAAATCCGGGCTATCATCTCGTGTTTTTTTCGTCTAATTTTGGTTAGACGAAAATAATTGGATGTACACCGAATCAAGAATCTAGATGGAAACCAGGCAAAGAGATAGCCATGTGGCATGTGATGATGTCGTCATTCCGGAGGATAAAGAACGCTTTCGCAGGAAGATGAGTCTATTTCTTTTCCACGCCGGATATAAACGGTGGTGGGGAAACCAAATTGGAGATATTCATAAGTGTAATTTGTTATTCCATGGGAAAGACAACGGGAGGATTTTAAATGAAAACCATAAAGAAAACTACAGAGCTTTCGCAGTGAAAGCCATAAAGAATGCTATGTGCTAAAGCCTTTTATGACTAACTTTAAATTGGAATACACAAACTAAATGCATTAAGCGTATATTTAAATAAGTTGCAAAATACGAACGGATGGTAAAGTATATGAATTCGATTTGATTTGCATAGCTATTCACCAAATGCTAGTTGCTTAAGCACTCAAGCACTCAGTCCAGACACAAACACCGTTCGATTACTGATTGAAATTCAATCTATTGATAATGGTCTAATAGTTGAAATATATACATTTTAGCTCCGCAAACCGGCGTCGACACTCTCAATTCCTGGCTCGATGAAAACACCTTCCATTGCGAACCGGGAACAGATCTCATCTGGATGCAACGAAGAAGCGGCCGAGGCACTAGTGGGTATCCACTCAGACTACCCTAGGTATGAAATGTATGTATAGCCCGATCCGAACCGCCAGTAGAGTACGTATCCACAGCAGCGTGCATTAATTAGCATATAGCCCCCAGGCCTAATCCCCAGCCCCCCACGCCACGCCCATTCAAACAGCTCCAACTCCATCTAGAGTCCGTATTCAAACTGATTTGTTGCACCCACACCCAAGGAAAGGAATCCGATGTAAAAGAAACCATATAGTTTGTACAAACATACCGAATAGATATGCATTAGATATATAGATGGAATGAATATAAATTAGAATATATGCGAATGAATAGGTAATTTGAAATGCTATTTTCGCTCAGTGTGTGCCGCTTAGAGATGCATTGCCACCAAGCTGGTAGTAACGATAACCGTAATTGTGCGCAAATCATTGACTGATGGATGGCCCGGGGACAGTAATTAGATGTCAATGGCAGGACAAGTGACCCCGGGAATGATGATTTGGCGAGGGCAAAAATGGAAATGGGGCAAATGTCCGGGTAATATTCATTGGGGAGTGCTTGAGCAGAGTCCATGCGATTCAATTTGAGCACTATAAAGTGTATTCCGCTCACGAATGGATTCTGGGATGGTCCGGCTGTCCTGGGGTCCACATAAATCTCTATGAATGTCGTGGATGGCAAGATATTTTCCTGCAATCACGTTGGCAATTTGGCACAGTTCAGCACTTTATAGAGGGGGGCCAACCAAAAGACGGGGGATTGGATATATGGCTATGGCTATGACTACGACTGCGATTGTGAATGTGAATGTGGCTATATGGGCATCGAAAACGAGGAGAGCCAGCTGTGTGTATGTTTTCATTTGTCAGCAAAATTTTTATTGGCCATCTTTGGCTCATCGAAAGAGCTGGGGCTTGCCCCAAACCTCCTGCTCCTGCCTCCTTGTCATCGGTGGCTGTGTATCTATAAGATACAAATTGATATGACACATTTAGGAAAGCCGGAGCTAAGCGAAAACACACAAATCTGTCATTCAGGCTGCAAGATTTATTAAGGTGCCGACTAGAGTTGAACACGGAGCTGAGTTGGATCCGCTCGAGTTGAGTTCCGTTGAGTAGAGTTGAGTTGGGTTGACTTAACCCCCGGCTCCTCCGATAGCACCACGTGAAATCTCGACAGCGTCAGCGTCCCCGGCCACTCGAAGCATTAGTCAGCGATCTTTGGAAAGCACTCAGGAGTGGGATGAAAACCTGTGAAAATTAGTGCGGAAATGGATCAGGACCTTGGAGCAAATCCCTTTGTTACGCTTTTATTTATTTAGCAAGGAATTAGGGGTATTTCATTCAAGGAACACAAAAAACTAATCACAAATAGGACACGAAAGACAGGCTTAAGGCAAATTATGATAAAGCACGCTAAAAAGTGCGGAAAGATAAGCGATAATAATAATTAGTTCCTGCCTAATCAGCAACATTGTTTTCCCATCTCGAAATTAGCTTAAATATAGCATATTCCTTTCTCAAAACTCAATGTAAATTACATCGAGCGCATCCCAATTAGAAAACAAGGGTCATTAGTGGACTAAAAATAAATAAATTGACCATCACAAGTAGCTTTTGATTTCAATCCCTAAATAGCATCATTCATGGCAGGGAATTAAAATAGCTTAACTGGACGGACACGTTTAGACGCTCTATACACACATATACACACATGCTGAAAGGTAAAACGTTGGAAAAATAAATGAAAAATCACGGCATCAAAGAAAATAAACAAGGTGTGAAAATGCAGTCAAAGCATCAACATGAGATTAAATCAAAACAAAAAATAACCAAATGGAAATATAGTGGCTTGTGTAATATTTATACAAATCGAACTACATCAATTTGGACAATGTTTTTCACAACACGACCATCCATGCATCCATATGGAATAGAATAGAGTATAGTGTCAACCACTATAATTACATACCCAACACGTCGTCCTTTAATTAAAGTAGCTAACCATCGATTTATTGGTAGTGGTCTATGTGGCACAGAACAGAATGGATATATCCCAGATGGGAGTGGGAAGAATGGAAGAATGGAGTGAGTTGATGGGACAGGGGAGTGTGTTAGTGAGTGTGGGCTCTGGAGCAGCCATCGTCCATCTGATTGAACTCGAATAACCCCGCAGGTATATGGAAGAACGTGCTCTTACTGGCGGCAATACGTCCAGGAAGCCATCAACAAACTCGGCCAAACACAAACCCAATGTGGGCTATCGCCTGGGAAAGAGGAAAGCCCTCTTCGAGAAGCGCAAACGGATCAGCGATTACGCCCTGGTCATGGGCATGTTCGGGATCATCGTGATGGTTATCGAAAACGAACTGAGCAGTGCCGGTGTCTACACAAAGGTGAGACTTCTCCATCTAATTGTTATTATTAAAAAATCAAAATCTAGCTAAAAGAAAAGCAGCCAGGACTAATCCGTTGATCCGTATTTTCACTCCATTTTCAGGCATCGTTCTACTCGACAGCGTTAAAAACCTTAATATCTGTTTCGACTGTGATTCTTTTAGGACTTATAGTAGCTTACCATGCTTTGGAAGTGCAGGTGAGAGTGAGTGCAAATTGTATTCTTCTCTTCCAGATGTTATTGATGTTCTTGCTGATGGTCGTCATCGTTAACTGTTTAACGTTGCCGTCGTCACTCTCGCTCACTGTCACCATAATACCGTTAGAGCCCCCGATAAATCCCTATCCGAAAATGCCCCTATATGGTCATGCTAAACCCTCGAAATCCTTTGGCCACCAGTCATCATCGCCATCTCGGTTTGTTTGTATGTTTGTTAGTTAGATTGTTTGTTTGTTTTTTCGTTTGCTGTTGAAAACGATTTCATGTATCTGGTTATGATTTCGATTAACTTTCCATTGTTTTTACTTTTACTTTCACTGTGTTTCCCGCATATTGGGCGCGTGAGCCAGTGTATGGAAGGGCGATAGAGAGTGCATGTGTGGTGAAAGTTAGTGTAAGTGTGTTTGAAAGTGACAACCCGTTTCCGGTTCCGTTTCCCATTCGTTCATTCCAAAACCCACCTTCCCACGTCCCCCGTCCCCCCTCGTTCCATTTCGCCATTTCTCTGGACATCTGACATCTAAGTACATGTACAATAATATGAAGAGAGTTTCATTCCACCTCCAAGAATCTGAAGTAATGAAATTATGAAAGCTGAAACACTGTACATAAAGCTAACCATTATCATTCACCCAACTCACCTTGACCACCACAATCAATATACTCACCAAAGTTGTATTTTTATTTCAATTATTCGCTTTTGAATTTCATATAAAAAAAAATCCAAATAAGCCCATTTTTCGTAAACCTAATAACCTACCTATAACTATGATTAAAATTCATAAATCTACTTTCTTTTTGTTTATTGACAATCACATTTTGCCCTGTTTTAGCATTCGTTTTCCTTTGGTATCATTTCCATTTAACGCAAATCCCGAAAACATGATATAGACCGGAAATATTGACAAAACTATTTCCATTCCATACTAAAATCGTTTCGTACTCGTTTACCTCCAATATGCGCTTCAAATACCAGTTGCATGTACAGCACTATAATTTGTTTAATTTGCTCAAATATTTTGATATATATGATCCATATATATATGATTCTTATATATATATTTATATATATATATACATATATATAGATATATACTTATAAATAATCTATACAATTTCCACTTCTACTTCCTCTTCTTCAACTTATTGGTTTCGCCTTACTTTTCTCGTTTCGTTTACCTTACAAAAACAATCCACGAAATTCCAATAAATTAGTTAAGACATGTGTTGAAATTTATTGTTGGCATGAGTTAAATACGTTTATATATAGCAATAGAGAACAAAACCCCAACCGATTTGCAATTTTTATCGGTTGGGGCTCGTTCTTTTGGAACTTAGAAATACGTAGACAGCATGGGAGCATCTATTTGACTAGTTCGTAATTCTATTGATTATATCTTAAAACATAAATACAATACATAATTATATACAACAACATGATTGATAACAATATTATCTATTAGCAACATACGCGAATAAAACCGAAGAGAAGTGGAAGATACTCGAAAGCCCTGAACTTTCGTTAGCTTCATCGACTAAAACTCAAATACTTAAATGTAGGGACAAAGTCCTGTGTTCAGTGATCGAATTTGGATTGGTAATTAATGTCTCCTTATCGGTAACTCATATCGAGTTAACTCGATATGACAGTCCGCAAATCAGCCTCCTGATATCGCAATCGAAATGAAATAGCAAAAACCACAAAATATAACCCCCAAAACCCAAAACTCTCACAACTGCATTTAACCATTTCCATGCCCATGATTCAATCAAGCCAGGTCATTGATCAGTCGTCTGTCAGTCAATCAATCAACCAAACCAGTCGTCAATCAACCAGTCAATCAATCAAACCGGTCAGTCAGCTGATATACTTTCAATATATATATTTATATACAAAGAACCCCCCCCCCTCAGAAATCTCATAATTCGTATTCTCTTCACACAATTTGTTCTCTCTCTCTCTCTATTATAATAATAACTCCGAATCAATGTTTACCCCCCCAAATTAATGTTGACGTTTAAGAGTAAAATTTTAATATGTAATTACCTTCCATTATGCTTTGCAGAATTCAGTAAGTAATCTTATTATAATATCTACCATACATACTTCAATATTTGTGAGTAAATCCAAGTCAATCCATGCATAGTGTTATGTACCATATACGGAAGCAACCAATACCAATACCAAAACCAACTCAAATCAAAAACCAAAAACAGTAACCAAAAACCCGAAAACCCGAAAACCGAACCAACAAAACATGCCTATAGAGTAGATAATCCATAGATCGTACTTAGATTGGTTATATCTATGTATACCATATATACTATATATATCCAAAATTGCATACTGAAGCCAAAAAGCAGCAACCATGCAAACTTAAAGTCGATGTTTAGCTGAACCGCGTCTGTATCGTGTCTAGTGTATATATACATTTTTTTTGCGTTTTTTTTTTAATGAAACTAAAAACAAAAAGTGCAGTTACAAATACAAATAATACTGTCACACGCCATCCAAGATCAAAGGCAACCGCTTGGCTGTTATATAGCGAAAATTGTGGCTTAGCTTTGCACCCAGATACCACCCAAACCACCCAACCGCAATCTCACCTTGTCTTGCAGTACAGTGCAGAATACAGTACACAGTAAACACTGGCTATGTGCAAATCGATTGTGGAAATGTTAAAGCGTACGGTGGTTATTTAAATGCCTTATCGTAATTTGAATAAATCTTTTGAGAATGGTTTTTCTTTGGTCTTGGAACGATAAATGATAACTTACAAGCCTTAAATACTGTCATTAAAAAGTTATTGAATCCTTACTCTTTATGTTTATTGTGAAGTGAATTTAAAAAAAAAAATATTCCGTATATCATGTTAGAAACGTTTCTATCCAATCGGCTTGCATATTATGCATAGATGGACATGTGCACAGCATACATACAAGCATAACCGCATACATATGAGCATTCCCATTGCTAAGTCGACACTATATATATATATATATATTAATCGATATATGTGTACTATCAAACATCAAACCCATCTATCACCAAAATTAGAGGCAAAAACATCAGAGCTTGGCCAAACCAAAGAGAGAACACAGGACTTTGTAAATGTGAGCTAGGTGAGACCTTCCCAAAAGACCTTGTCGTAAATCGATAATCAATTAATCAGTCGGCTTAACTTGCGAATGGCTCATATGCAATTAAAAACGAAAGACACGAAAATCAGAAGACCATGCCTTTCCTCAACAAAAAGGAAAATGCACATCATTTAGATTGTTGTGCGAATAGTCACTGCATTTGGGATGGGGAAATATCCAGATTTATCGATATTATCGATCCAACTGTGAAACCATCGATAAATATGATATTTTGCCATTTCTACTCTGCCTAGATGTTGTGATATTTATAGTTGTTTGTGCATATCTATGGCCACATTGCACTGCGAACTTTAGATTAATGCAGTTTAGGGCTGGAAGGCTTACCACCAACTAAATCCAGTGTGGGGTAACATTGAACTTTATAAAAATTGATTTGATAACGAGAAAGTAAAGAAAAAGGATAAAGGTAAAACAGCAACCAAGAAAACGAGAACGATATCCAGTGAAATGTGCTAATTACACGAAAACACGCACGCTGCTTTCTAGTAAGTACTTGCACTCACACATGCACCAAAGCACACATACACCTACATCTATACTTACACCAACTAATGAACAAGAAATAAAACATAAGACACGAAATGAATTTCAGAGGAGATTCCAAAGCTTACGATACTTAAACTTGACTTAGGAATTGCTTCCACCACTAAAACAGAAACCATTAACACACACATATATACATACACATGTAGGCACACACACTCGACACCCGCTCACCCACACCCACACAACACCTACACATACACACCATTGACGTTGTACTTGTCAAATAATTCATGCTCGTATATTTGAGTGTAATTCATTTTTGTTTAGTCGCAAAAAAACCAAAAACCAATCAATAAATCTCCAATTATAATTAATAAATTATATACGTGTTCTCCTTTTTCTTCCCTTCTCGTTTCTTTTTCTTTTTGGCACACACCAACGAACCAACGAACTTAATAACCGTATATCTATACCCCATGTATCTATATCGAAATGCGACTATAATTCCAATCGTAATTGAAAACCGCAGTTATTCATGATAGATAACTGCGCTGACGATTGGAGGATCGCAATGACATGGCAACGAATTAGTCAAATAGGGTTAGAACTTTTTATATGCGCTATACATCCAATTCCTGGCGAATACTATTTCCAGTGGACGACGAAATTGGCCAATAAGAATAAAACAATTGGCACCGAAATGGTGCCATATGACGTAGCTTTATCATTACCTATGTTCCTTCGATTATATTTAATCTGCCGCGTAATGCTGCTGCATTCAAAGCTATTCACAGATGCATCATCACGGAGCATTGGCGCTCTCAATAGGATTAATTTTAACACAAGGTGAGTTCAATTCAAAACAAATCATAAAAGTAAAACATTCGTCTCCTATGAAAACTGTACGAAACCGCACGGTCACACTGTGTTTCAAATATAGCTTCGGTCACCCCGTGCGCATCTTGCGATAATGTAATGTAATTTAATTCAAATTCCCTTATTTACTTCTCCCTTACAGATTCGTTTTAAAAACTCTAATGACAATATGTCCGGGAACGGTTCTATTGGTCTTCATGGTCTCGCTGTGGATCATTGCATCGTGGACGCTGCGTCAGTGCGAAAGGTAATGGCCTTATTCTATTATTGAATTTATGATATGATATTTCTTCTTGTAGAGATTTTGATTTTCCTTTTTATTTACCTTTATATTTTCGATTGTACTTATGCTTTCGTTTCGTTTTGGTCTCAATGGTTAATTGGTTTTGTTTGTTTTCGGATTATCGTATTTTCCTATTCCGTGCTCCGTTTTGCGTTATCCGTATTTTTCATAAGTTTTTCTCTGAACGCCATTTCCGTTAACCGTTCTGATTCAATGTGTTCGCCACTAATACTTTGACATAACTATGTATTTAATATCAATGTATGTATGTACATAATATATGTGCCAAGCATTACGTAATGTCTATTTCAAGAAACTCGAAAACTAAAGCATCTTCGTCACAAGTTGTATTTGTAATTTTTTTTATACTCCTGTATAAAACAAGTTGTCGAACACATTTCCAAGTCCGTAAAAAAGGGGAAATGGGATTTAAGCACAGCCACGGCTTACAACTTACACGATAAAAAAAAAAAAAGCGAATGTGCATTGTTGCTTATTCATACGTGCTAAAGAATTTACATGTAGCTTGCATTTTATCCGCATACACATAAAAAACCAAATCCCCGACGAAAGACCAAAGCAGAAACGAGTTCGAATGCGAATCTGTAACAATCGAAATGCAATTGTCACTGTCACGTAGCGAACGATTGGATAATGGATAATGCTTGCATGTGTTTCAATTTATTTACATTTGGCATTCGGATTCGCTTGTTTTTTACAACCTTCCCCTATCCACCCAGAAAGAACACTGATTGCTGATTGCTTTTTTACATTTATCTTGCCTGTACTTTTCCCCTTTTCTGACAACTGACAACTTATCGATAAATTCGATGAAAGTTGATTGTCGTCCTCCACTTATCGAGGGGAAGGGGACAACAACAACAAAGCAAAAAGCGCACACACTGGTACAGTTGAACTCTAAAATACAAAATACACCACTTAGAATTGGAGAGGCAGTAAGAAGAATTGAACGTGACTTTACAGAGAAGTAAGATGATGCATGCAATTGCTATCGATATCGAAATTTCTTAGTGTTGCACGGTATTAACGCGCTTCAACTTTAAATGCAGCCACACTGTAATGCCTCTAATGCAAATTAAGCAAAAACGGTCGCTCAGAGCTCATCTTACTTCTCTTTATCGCGCTTAGAACTTACATATATCCTTTCATATTAATCCCTTTGACTGTAATGTCCCATTTACAATTTTGTGTACATTATTAAACTTTAAATCTTTATGTTTCAACGTTGTATGCTAGCTCAGTCTATCTTTCTCTCTCGCTCTACTTCGCTTCAACTTGCTCTTCAGTAAATTCTTCTTGACTTTCCAAGGGAAATCCTGTTTGATGACACCCTTTGTAATTGAATTGGCGCACCATACGTTGCTCTCGCTCTCTCTTTCGACTTAATCCTTTGGACTCCCTGCTTCTGTCCTCTTTCAAGCTCTCTCTTCTCTCTTTCACTCTCACATTGATCTACATATTTCAGTTGTTCTTCGAGTTTTTATATTTTTAATTAAATTTGTTTGTGGACTTACCACGTTTCTTATGTTTTTCTTGTTGTTGTTGCTGTTTAGTTTTGGGAAACGAAACAAAACAAGAAAAATGACAAAAAAAAACCAAAAAACATTGTTACATTGCATATTTATTTAATCAATTAAGCTTTAAATTCAAATTGTGGATTGTACTGCGCCTGCATTGCTGTAGATCATATCTAAACATCCATATATATGTAACCAAATATAATATTGAAACTAGTGTTAACCCAAAACAAAGCCATGAAAACAGAAAACGAATACCACTCATCCAAATAGGGATCCTATCTCGAAAGAGCCAACCGATAGGTCCAACAGCTGTGTTTCAGTTCGTGACGAAAGCATATACACCTCTCCATAAGTTGTTGTTGTTGCTGCTGTTGTTGTTGTCGTCCTTATTGTTGCGTTGTTCCTATAGCTAATATATCCTCACATGTCTGTGCAGTTGGATCCATAAGATAATATAAATAAATAAATAGAGGCATGTTCGAAATCGGTCAATCACAGCAAAAAAAAAAAAAAGAACAGAAGATAAAAAGAGACAGAAGCACTCGTACCTTCCTCCTCCTTGTTCTTCATCTTCTTCTTCTTATCCTACCACTACTATATGTGCCATATAAATATTCCCCACTTTCATTTCATTTTCGACTCAGATGAGTGACACGTATTGATTTGCGTGTCACATCCTCCGCTCGATTTGTTTCTGATTTTGCTTTCCCACGATTTCATTACTTGGCATTATTTTTGGCACATGGCAATAGACTGGACTGGCCACTGAACAACTGAAAAGTTCAGTGAGAAATAAATGAAAAATAAATACGACAAGTACCTGCATATTTATGTCCATCAATTTTAAATCGAACACCAACACATAAAACAAACGTATACATATGTATTTCTCGTAACGATGTTGAATTGTGTTTCGAATACCATAATTAATTCGTATCTCAATGTTTTTTCTGTAGAAATTGGTAGAATTTGTTCTGAATTTCCTAAAACTTTATTTTCCGATCTGTCTGTTATTTTCGTTTTAGCCGGGTCCTGTCGAGGTCCCAACTTTAATTTCTGTTTTATTCATTTATCTATCTGTGTCTGTATGTGTGTCAGTATGTGTATGTGCGTAATGTTGGAGATCACTGGAAAATGTATCTTAACCAATCATGCATGCTCTGCTCAGCTCGGATCAAAGCTATGTGAGTTAGATATAGGGCAGGGAATTTAGGTTGAACATTTTTGGCAAATAACAGGTGAAATCTCGAGATTTTTCCCAGCATTAAAAGGGTGTTTACAAACACTGAGCACACAAACACCCTCATACACTGAGAAAACCAAATCATTTTTCTTTTGACACTCACTTACCAAGTGAATTATAAATTTTGGCTCTGAAAATAATTTTGGTCAGAATGAATGGTCACACCGCACTTTTCTGTGCAGTGTGACCTTGAGCGCTTTTAAGGAAAGAGCAAAAAACGATTTCTGGCTTCCAATGCCAATTATAGTTAGAATATCAAAGTACGAATTTCATTTGCCGGTGTACGAGCTCTTGGCATTCATTATGACTTTTCCTTGGCAAATTGCTTATACCATCCATTCACAAGCAGCCACCCACTCGCCCATTAAAAACGGCACCCAACGGAGCTGTGCCGGCAGGCATGCTTCGGCATTTAGTGGCCACATCTCTAGGGCTTCAGGTGTTAAGCCTCTTCAGTTGGAACAGCAGGTTATCACGGGGAAGCTCTCTGTTGGGCCATTTTAGTCGATTTGCATGTAGTCACAAGTGTGCGCCGTTTTGTGTGAGTGCGAAGTATGTGCATCTGTGCCGTTCAGATCGAGAGTTATCAGTTGGAAGACCCAGCACAGAACCCAAATCCCAAACCCAAGCCCAAGCCCAAAGCCCCTTTCCAATCAGACATTCATGCCCCTACAGAAGGAGGTGGAGAAGATGAAAAAGTGCAGGAGGAGGGGGAGGAGGTCGATGAGGCGGAGGAATGAGAAGGAGGAGCAGAAAGAGGATAAAGGAGTATTATGAGAGGAAAGCAGTTTTTGAACCGATGCCGAAGCAAGTGTTGTAATCGAATTGCCAAAACTACTATCCAAACTATTATTATTCAATATTATTCATGTCATTGTATATTTCAAAATTATACCCCGCAGCCCCCTTAACAAAAAAATCTATCTACCTATCTATCTATCTGTACCTTTCAATCTATCTTACTATCTCGCTCTTAAATTCTATTGAGGACTTTCAATTCGTTGCCCAAAAAGATGAAAACAATCCAAAAAAATAAAGCAAATTACTTTCCTCCTGAATTTCAGTTTCTTTCTTTCTTCTTGTTTTGTTTCCTTATCGAATTTGTTTTTTATTTTTGAGTTTTGTAATTGAATTATTTAATTTATATTAATTTATTTGGTACTTATGCGTATTTTTTTGAAATACATGGAAATTTTCTAAAAATATGAAAAAATTTACCAAATTGTATTCTTAATTTTTCTGGAAAACAAAACCAAAACAAAAATAATAGTAAAAATTTTTACAAAAAATGTTCACATAATTTCACATCTGTTTATTTGTTTACTCCACTTCTCACCCTTCTTCTGTATCCACAAATTGCAAAAAAAAAAAAAAATACCAACAAAAATGTATGAAAAATACCAAACAACAAACGAAAAACAACCGCAACTTGAATACGCATACGAAATACGCACTACGCATCTGAAATACCGAATTCTCTATATATATTTTTGTATACTGAAATCCGCAAAAACGTTAAACCGCTAACGAAACATATCGAAACGGCAATTAAAATATCAATTAAACCAAACCAAAAAAAATAAAACGTATCATAAATGATAAAACGAACTGACTGAAAATCGTACCCCATTCCCACAATGCCGATCAATTATAAACCAAAAAAAAAAACGATACGATCCAATACGATTCAATTCGATTCGATCCGCATAAAAAAAAGGTTCCACGATGAGGAGCACGCGAATTTGCTAAACTCCATGTGGCTAACGGCCATCACATTTCTGTGTGTCGGCTACGGCGACATTGTGCCAAACACGTACTGTGGACGCGGTATCACCCTCACCTGCGGCATGGTGGTAAGTATTTCCTCAAAACCTCAAAAAAAAAAAAAAAAAAAAAACATAAAACAAAAAACCTTTCAAGAAATACCAAAACCAAAGACTCCCAGAAACTCCATTTATGATACCGATAATACATTAAAAAATACCAAAAACAAAGTAAATGAAAATAAATAGCAAAAATAGAACAGAACAGTTGCAAAAATGTATATATATATCTACATATATATATATCTATATACAAACTATAAAGAAATTATATAACCAGATAAACAATAAACTAAAACAACAACAACAAGTACATACATCATCATCAACAAGAAAACAGCAACAACAACAGCAAACAGCAAACTTTCATGCATAAAAATATGAGAAATCAAAACCCATCGCAAGCCAAAGAGGAGTAGTAGAATATGAAGAGAAGGAGGTGGAGAAGAATGATAATAAAAGGGGGGTTGCCCAGAAAAGTAGCCGCCATTGAAGCGCCCCCGAAAAAAAGAATGAAAATAATACAGAACAAAACAGAAGAGAACAGAACAGAAAACGCCCGCTCCGCACATACATATATAGTATTTTATAGTAATTGTACCTGCCAAATCAAGCCAAACACACGCACGCACACACACACACTTCGCTCTACACAGAAAACAAAATATGCCAGATCTCCAAGTCTCCAGCAATTCGATACTTATTTGTATTTCCTGCGGAAAATGCCCGTTCACAGATATCGATAAATTTAGAATACAAGTCTGGAATTCTATGAGCATAAGTTCAGTTACTACAAATATTTTACAGTGATATACAAGTAAAAATCACTGATAACGTACAAAAAAAAACTTCCTCATCTTCTGGTATATGTGCTTGTGTTTGTGTATTGACGAACGTACAATTTTTATTTTCTGTGTACTTGTGCGGGCGTATTCCCTGACCTATCTTCTCGATGCTCTCGAAATGCTAACCCCTCCTCAGTTATAAATTCAAATTCAAATATCCAAAATCCATTATGGTGGAGCCTCCCGCCCACACAAACAGGAGTATGAACCCATATCCATTTTTCGTAGCATACATTCCAGCTCACATAGTTTAGAGTTAGATGCCGTTTTGTCTGCCCAAAACGTCACCAAAAACAACAAGACCCAAAAAGCCAAAATAAACTGAAAAAAACGGAAAGCAAATGTCGAGCTATAGTTCTATATCTATAGCCATCTCGCTCTATCTGGTTTTTGTTTTCAGTCAGGCTGCGATTACTACTCACACACAATTACACGAGTTCTCCACCCACTACCCCACACACACACTCTGGCAATCTGTTGTAAATCATCACCAAAAAAATACATGTATATGTGACCACCCACCCACTTTGTATGCGTGTGTGTGTGTGTGAGTACTGTATTATTACCATAAGTATACATTATATATATTTAAATATATGTACATAATCACCATGTGTGCTTGTGCGTGTGTGTTTTTGCAGCATTAAAGAGTGCAGATAACAATGTAACTTTTCCCCTTTGTCCTTTTTTCTGCCAGCGAAAACTAAAACAAAAAATCCTGACACACACACACACAAACACGTATGTACTTTAAAGAGGAAGCGGAGGAAAAAACGAGAAAAGTTTTCGCTTCCTGGCAAAAAACAAAAACAAAAACAAAATCAAAACAAATCTTTTCTGACAGCTCCGGCAAATTCTATTAATGTGCAGACTTCGCTGTCTGTGTGAGTGTGAGTGCGCAAGAATGGCTCTGTGTGTGTGGGCGTGTGTGTGTGTGTATGTGTGAGCCTTGGAAATTAAATTAAATTATTTTATGCACCCTAGAAGCCTTCTTCATTAAGAGAATCGAATCACTAGAATTCATCAAAATTATATACATATGTATATATAATTTCAACTCTCACTTTTGTACAGCAAGCTTTAATCGGGCAAAAAACTCCCATGGTTGTACATATATACATATATATTAACGGTTGCGTACATAACTGTCAACATCTCGATATATCCAAATGCCAAAAATCACCCCCTCTCCCTAAAAAAAAACAAACAATAAATATATTGAAAGAAACCAACTCCCATGAAACTCTTTTTGGACCACTGTATTGTGTGCGCTCACCAGTTTACTCGTCCATTTGTTGTTAATCTCGTTTTTCTATATGCAGAATGCCCATTCTAACTTTTACTTTTCGTTTCCACAATTGTTTTTCCTTTCGTTTCCGTTTGCCTTACTGTTTTTTTTATGTTTTTTTTTGTTACGATATGCGTTCGACTTTTGCGTTCTACTAATTTAACCAGTTTTACCTGTGCCAGTTTAGTTCTTAATGGATTCTTATAGTTTATTTTTGAACATTAAGCCAACAATACGATATTTTTCTCTATCTCTATTTCCCTTTCATTTAAAATATAAACGCGTGTATTCAATTTGACCCCTGAAACTGAAAATGAAACTGAAACTGAAACTTCAACTGATTAAATCCATAAAAAAACCATAACCAATTCAAATATATATATACCTTTATATATATTTCGAACGAAACAAATGTATATGAAAAAAAAACCAAAATATATAAACGCGTGCTGGTTTATGGAACAGATTTCATGATGAAGAACATGCGAATCTTTTGAATGCAATGTGGCTGATAGCGATAACATTTTTGAGTGTTGGTTTCGGTGATATTGTTCCGAATACGTACTGTGGACGTGGTATCGCTGTCAGTACAGGAATAATGGTGAGTTTTTAACAACAAAATATTACCAACAATTGCACACAACATAACAATCAAGAAATATGTATTAAACAAAAAAAAAAAAAACAAACAAAAAAGAAATATTATTTAAAAACCAGATGTTTGAAACTAGAACAGATATCACGTGTAAATAATTACATACAATGCATACGAATGTTTACCCGCCCACCACAACCGCCCCTCGCCGCCACTTTTAATATGAACACAATGATAAATCTAAACTCACCTGAATCGTCAAATTTCTAGTTAACTGTACATACATATATCAAATACCTAGATGAATCACCAAAAAAAAGCTTAAACACCTCAATTTGAGGCGACAACCTAACCGCATGTTTTCAGCCTGAGATCAACTGAGATCAGATTGAGCCATTTTCGAGCCCCAAAAAGTCTGAAGTCTGGAAAAGATCTGGAAACCACCGACCATACCCGTTCCAAATAAATCGCAGATGAGGCATAGTGAACAGTATAGGAATCGAATTAAATACGTATTTTCCATTCTTCTATCTCTCTTCACCTTTTATCCAGTTCTGCTTTTGTGTGGCTTACTTTCTTCTCTCGCTCTCTTCCATCTATATATATGCCTATATTTCGATTATTCCCACTACTGGTCGTATGACTATCTGCTTATTTCTTAGACTTTTTGAGATATTTATCATGTCGTAGTAGCCAAAATAACCAAAGTATAAAAAATGCAAAAAAAAATTAAAAAAAAAAAAAACAAACAAAAGTAATAAAGCTATGATAGATATATCCGTTCCTAACTTGACTATGAATCGTGATTTATGGTTTCAACTTTGTTCCCTAGCTAATTGTTTCGTACTTATGTGTGTATGTAACTCTAATCCGAAATCTAATCTAAACCCCACATCCAACTCCGTATCTCAAAACTCCAATCCAAAAACGTTGCTGCATTTCAATCAATCCCATCTACATCGTAATTTCAATTAGAAGATAGCCATTCCAATCATCCAAACTCATTCAACCCACTCACCCATTAATCATTCAACCATCGAGAAGCAAATAAAATAACAAAGTGAAAAAATAGAAGAAAAAAAGAAAAGAAAAGAAAAGAACCAACTGAAACATAACATATATACATGTTGTAACATCCATAAAATTACTATATCTATTGTGAGAGCAACAACAAAAGTTCTGGACTATATAACTTGATAAACAAAAGCAACTTTCATTTTGAATGCATAAACCAAAAGTGAAAATAACCAACTGGCATTACAGATGGCCGGGCACCCAACCCCCAAAAACCACTTAAACTACCCACTATCCACAAAAAAAAAAAAAATAAATAAAGCTAGCATCAGAGAAAATGAGTGCAATTGTGTCACAATTAAGAAAATTGCCTTTGACCATTTGCCAATTTCAGCTAATTTGGCCACATTTCTTGTCTTCTACGAGTGTGGCGAGCTGGTCATTATATTTCACACGTACTTATCTTTATTTTTAGCCTGTCACTGGCAGTATTTCTTACAATAATAATCATAGTAATCGATAAATATAATTTGGATTTGTTCAAACGAATATTGTGGAAATTACTCAATCGGTAGTAGAGAGTCATATTAAATATAACTAATTTTTACTGCTTTGGTAACTGACCAAATTGTATAGACCAACTAAATGCACTTACGGAGTTGGGTGTCCGGGAGTCCCAGATCCCAGATCCCAGATCCCAGATCTTGAATCTCAGATCTCCCATCTCAGATCTATGATCTTGGATCAGTTCGAAACTCACCTCAGTTGCGCGCGCTTTTCGAAATTCAATGCCTAAACTCACCACTCTCCACGTCGTCGTTGCAGGGCGCCGGCTGTACGGCTCTACTAGTGGCCGTTGTCTCGCGGAAACTGGAGCTGACCCGTGCCGAGAAGCATGTGCACAACTTCATGATGGACACGCAGTTGACCAAACGGGTATTGATCGTGTTCCAAGTCTCAAGATTTTGATCCGATTCGTATTGATCCGATGCGACGTATCATATATACTATATAACGAATACCACATCAAAAACCATATACCATGTACCATTTATATACATATGCATTCTAATTACTTTGTATACGTTTCTTCTTTGGACCAAAATTTAGCTGAAAAATGCTGCGGCGAATGTTCTGCGTGAAACTTGGCTCATTTACAAACATACAAGACTAGTAAAACGGGTTAATCCCGGCCGTGTAAGAACCCACCAAAGAAAGTTCCTTCTAGCTATATATGCGTGAGTATTTTTAGAGATCTATCAACAAACAATCAACCAAACAACCAACCAACCAACAACTAAGAACAAATACCAATCGAAAAGATAATAACTAAAAGAAAAAGAGTGCCTAATAACAACTAAACCCAACTTAAAGCCAAAATGATATCAGATCGTGTAGAAGTTTTCGGGTCTTTGGAATGGGGAAATATCATTGGTCGTCTCTGTTTGTTTATGTTTTGTCTCTTTTCTGTCTCTCAGTCTACATTTTCGTGAAACTAACTCTCATTTGTCCACATAACTCCCTCTGTACGTACTATGTTTGTCAGATTAGCTAACAAAATAACAATGAAAATCACTGTCAGTTCGCAAAAGTAACCCTGTACTGTGGCCCCCCTTCATTATTAGACTCATTCTTGTGCCCATCAATAAAAAAGAAAAGAAAGCTTTGGGAAAGCCATCCATCAGAATCTGTACATACATCCGTACGAAAAGAAAGTAAAACTTAACGAAAAAAACAAAACAAAAACTAAAACGAACTAATCAAAATACTAAAAACGATAATACCAAGTACTAAACTGAAATGTTGAAACCACAAATGATTGAACTCGTTTTACTAGCCTGTAAATAGGTTGTAAAGCCCTGTTTTTACGTTATGCAATAACCGAGACTAGCTACATAACCTAGCATGCTGCGTTAAATATTCTAGAATCTCGTATCTAAAACTATCGCAATATCATCTGTGCTTTTGCCTAGTGCCCAGTGTCATATACGATATCATTTATTATCATACGACTGCCTAATGAACGAATTGAATATGTTACACAGCATTCCATAGCATTCGTAACACCTGAATCATGTTGTCTGTCCAAAATTCAAACCGTAATTCATTCCACCGAATCCTGTGAATCGTCTTAGTTCCATCCAACCGCCCCACTATTTTCACACCGGAATTGGCTTAGGGATCAGCCGAATGATATGATGATACTTTCACGATACGATTTTCTGCAATTTTAACGCCCGAATATGGACTTTTTTCCTACTCCAAAATAATCCTTCTATCAACTACAACACAACGAATTCTACACACCAAAAAATAATAATCAAATAAATAATATTTTCAGAGAACTCTATCTAATAGCTGTGTGATTCGAAACAAAGAAAAAATAAAACACAAACATTTTATTCTAATTATAACGTTTCGAAGCACTCTGTTATCTATTGGTCCGATGTGTAAATATGGTCTATTTGCGTAAATCTTGTGTGAATGAAAAGTGAGTTTTCGGCTGGACGAAACGAAAAATCTTTTCCAACACAAAAAAAGGAATAATCGTGTGTGAATGTGGTTATTATGTGAGAAAAGCCCTAATTAGTGTTATGTGTTGGCGATCTATCATATTTTATTTAAATAATGTTCTCTGTAATATTGATGACTCTTTCAATGCGATTTAGGTTGCGAAAAGTTAAAATGGATCAGCGCAAACTAATGGATAATGCAAACACAATAACTGACATGGCCAAGGTAGCTATAGAAGAGAACTGAAAACATACAATCGAACTTTGATAATCGTACACGAATCGATAACTTACTTGTAGTCAGCGATGTTTCCGATACACAATTTTCCAAATTGCTTGTCGCTTGTTTTGTAAGAGTTATTTTATTCCATCGTGAATGTCAAAACGAGATTTAATTAATCAAAGTTCGAATGTGCAGCTTTGTGTACAGTATTCACGTCACATGTGAATGAGCCGATGTGCAATGCATGTTTGTGATTGTGTGAATACCATTCGCAGACACAAAACACGGTCTACGAGATAATATCGGACATGTCTAGCCGTCAGGATGCCATCGAAGAGCGTCTAACCAACCTAGAGGACAAAATGCAGAGCATACAAGTATGACAAACAATCGGGAGTGTTGTATTTGCCCAGTGATTTACTTACGCCCACACCAACCGCACTGGTGACTTATATTTGCAGGAGCACATGGAAAGCCTTCCAGACCTATTGTCTCGATGTCTGACCCAGCACCAGGAGCGGATCGAGCAGCGGCGGAACTTTTTACATCCTGACACAGCTGCAGTTGCCCCCATTCAAGCGCCAACGCCCCAATCGATGTTCAATGCAGCGCCCATGCTGTTTCCCCATTCTAGGTGAGTCGCCTCTCTCTCTCTCTCTCTCTCTCTCTCTCTCTGTCTGTCTCTGTCTCTTTCTCTGTCTGTATCTATCTCTGTCTATGTCTATGTCTATAAGCCATGTCCATTATCCTCATCCACACGCACACATATGTATGCCAATGCCATTAAAGCGAGACTTGTGCCTGTCATTTCAATTTGTTTTTGTTCGTTGTCTGCGAGTCGTTTGTCTCCTGGACGGGAGAATTGGGGTCCCCACATTCCAGAAATCCATCCATCCTGTCATCTTGCATACTCATTTGTATATATATATTCCGTAGTTGTCCATTGCACACACTTGATTCCTCCAAATTACATCCCAAGTCCCGGTGGCTACCCAAAAGAGAAATAAGAAACGTCTTCTATGCAAGATTCAAGTGATTTAAGACTTTGATTGAGGAAATTATGGCTTTTTTTAATCAATCATCAATAGGAACGGTCAGGCAATAGCCATTACTTGACCGTTTCTATTTTTTTTTATTTATAATTTGTATTGAAAGATGATATCTTTGGACGAACACTAACTGCAGGGTTTTCAATTTACCACTTTTTCTTTATTGACTCTTCATGGCTTTCCAACGCTCTGACATTTCACGATTTGCATCGAATCAAACCATCGCCATTAAACTAAACAAAGAAAAAGAAATGAAACTTTTTATTTATTTTGAAAAGTGTACTTGATAACGACAATTAACATACTGCTTTTTGCATAGAAGTGTTCCCTCATCCAATAACGCCGCTGCTACTTACCATTGGCCAACAAGCCCTATTTTGCCACCTATATCTAGTAGAACACCACATTTAGTGCCTGATACTCACATGCCATCAAATGGATCTGCAGTTAATAGCTACGCATCTTCCAACAAATACGGCAGCTGAATATCAGAAAGAGAGCGCTCCAACTCCGTGATTAACATCGAGATGCTAACAATAAGGCCGGATCGATTCTGGCCAATCTCATCCGCACCCCAAAAACCAACATCAACATTCACATCAACATCAATGTCTACGTCAAAGTTTAAACCCGAATTCGAAGTGGCCGAGACAGCGCTGAGGCAACGCGTGCTATCGCCGTCGTTATCGGAGTTTCAATCGAACTCGCTATCGAGACCATCGTCACACACGCAAGAGCACATTTTGCAACAGCTCATTGGGCGGGATAGGGAGATGATACCGATCATACCGATACCAGTGATACCGGAGGACGCCGAATCGTTGGCAAACACCAATACGAACAGCAACAGTTCGCCCGATCAGCAGAATGTGCCCATGGCTATAAGTACAGTACCGCCATCGAGTTCAGCGCCCGCATTCACAGCGACCGGAAGCGGAGGTTCGGTGGCCGGAACTAGTGGTGGCATTGTGAAATCGATAACGATGAACGAACCGATTACGACGGGGAGCGGCAAGCCGATTGCCTCAAATAAGTTTACTAGGAAAAGAGAACGTGTATGCAATAATAGTAGTTAATAGTAGTAGTCATAGTTATAGTAATAATAGAGGTAAAAGTAATATTAGTAATTCTACAAGTCGAATTTCGAACTCGGCCTTTTGTAAATAAGCCTCTTCGAGATGAGAAAAAAGTCAAATGTTAGCATATAGATATTAATATACAGAATACACACACTATGTATCTATATCTGTATATGGATATATAGGCCTCCCCACAAAACATCCAAAAGAAAGCAAAAAAACAATAAGCGAAAACCAAACAGAATATATGTATACATATATATGTCATTGTGTAACTTTTTTTTTCTAAGTTTTAGGTTTTGGGCCAAGGCAGCCTGTACATGCATACTAAAATACTTAACATAATATAGCATGTAGGGAGCGTATGTGTGTGTATGTGCATGGGAGTGTGCGAATGCGAGTGTACAGGACCAGATTGGTAAGGGAGTTAGGTCATATGTAGGACATAGATCGTAGGGCACCAGCATGTAGAATCCACGTATATAAACGCTCAGAAACAGCAACAGAAACAGCAATAGCAAACCCAAAAGATCTGGCACCAAGAGTCCATACCAGTAAATTCGTATATCCCTTAAAGAACTGCAACCCCCAGCACTTCCGCTTCCGGTGCAGCCAACCAACTGCAAAACATCCACGAACATGGCAAATTCTAGTGTCCGTCTGTCTCGAATTTGTGTACATATATTGTATCCGAAGGATGTGTGTCTGACCTGACTGTGTGTGCGAGGCAAGTGAAAGCATAAGCATAAGAGGAACCCATTAAAGCCCCAACAATTATACACAAAACGAGCATGACAAGGAAAAAAACAAGAACTAAATCCCCAAAGAAGAACAATGAAAAACTATCTAACTGTAAAGTGCATGTTGCGAGATTTAGAAAACAGCAAAAACAGCGAAACCAAAAACTAAGAGATAGCGAAAAAAAGAACCCCAATAACCGAGGATAAACGAAAAATAAACACACAAGATGTGAGTTCTTACTTAACATCTACATACATACTATGTAGATCTGGCTTTAACTAAACTAACGAAACAAGTTTAAAGGAAACAAGTTTGTTGTTGTCTTCTTTTTCTACACATATATTAAAATATATATAGTATATATACATACATATATATTTTCGTTGTTGCTGTTTTTCGCCCATTCTTTTCTACCAAGAATTATGAACTCAATTAAGAACCTGAATAGCTTTTGAATGAAGTTAATGACGAAGATACAGTAGCGTAGACTAAACTTAGTAACAAATGAGAAGGAAGTCGCAAAACGAACTATTTAGTATAGTCTACATACTAAAGTGAACAATTTTAATTGGAATTTTTGTAACATATTAAAGTAAATCCCATTAATATACAAGCTAGCTGGCAAATGTGTAACAACAACGGAACAAACTACAAGCTCCAGATAGAAAATAATAGTAACGAACCGAAGTGAACGGAAGCGAGTTGATAGAGCAGAATAATAGTGTAGACATAATAGCAGAAGTGGCCGAGCTACGTAAAGATTTTCTAAAGATTCTAAAAGGAACATTATATATACTATATATATATACTATATATATATATATATATATATATATATACTTACTATAAAGTATTAACTGAGAGCATCGAAGTTATTTAAAGTAAAAATCAAAGCATGAAAACTAACAATTAGGTAATGTGCAACCTTCTAACGCTTTGTTAGGTTCCCAAGTTCCCAAATTGAAGACAAATGAGATATACAACTGAATTCCCCGAATAGTGCCCCCACCTTCCAGCTCCCCAAAAATTCCACCCATCCTCGCACAAGCTCCCCAATTCCCCCGTCAGTGAGACAGACTCTGCATATTATACAGAACCAGGGCCAGAAAGGATCAAAATATCTGTAAACTGTAGATTATTTAGCCATAGGATGCAGTCCACTTTAAGCCAACTAAGAGCATCGGAGTTTTAACACAATGATTTACCACATCTCCAAGCCCCTGGCCTATGTTTTGATTTATGAAAACGAAACTCCCCGCAACCAAAAAGTTTCCCAACTGTCTGATAGGTCTTAACTTATATGTATTTGTACAACTGAAGGCCCAGACAAAAAAAGAAATGAAAAGGGAGAACAAGGAACAAGTAACAAACCAACTAAATGAACCCTTAAACAAGTGTGTGTATACCTATTTATAATATTGAATATTTAAATTGAAATGAACGTTCAAGACTGCTGTCAAAATAGCTTTATCACAATAAATAACAAAGATCTACACAAGACGATAACACACCAAACACAACAGAAAAGAACAGAATAGAACCGATCAGAACAATACTAAGGATATCATTATCGATTATCGAATCGGAACAGATTATCGAACCGGAAACACACAGCAACACACAGATTCAGATACGCGGTATGGAATGCGGCCAGCTTTAACATTATGTATTCATGCATATTTGGGTTTCAATTCTACAACAACTTAAAACGAATACGCAAAATAAAACACCGTTATTGATCGATATACAATTAACGATATACGGAGTCGAATCAAATCGAATTGAATTGAATTGATTAATTGGTGCAAGAACAAATTCCCGTTTGAACTGGTTTCCTAAGCCCAACAAAATACCTTTTAACACGAGATAAAAACCAAAAACTTTGATATGAGGGACCGAATTTCCAAAGACAGGTCTTTATTATACAAAATACCGAAGCAAAAGCAAACCAACTAACAATGAATTCCTAAGTAACAACATTTAACAGTAACAATTTATAATACGCAAGATTTTAAGCCGCCTTAGAGCTGGGTTCCAAACAAAAAAAAAAAAACTAAGGCACACATTGAAGGATCGTATTGCACCATGTCCTTGGTTGACTTTCGTAGCATTTTAGGTCCGAGTTCCACGTCCAGCTTTGTGTTAAATTGTCCATTTGTGTTTTTTTAAACTAGACTCACATCGAATCGAATTGAATCGATAAATGTTGTATACTTTCTTTTCCTCAGCGAATCGTAGAGCTCAAGGGGTACTTCGAGAATCATGCTTCAACCGTAACTCTTCTAGCCAAACCAGGTCCAATAGAACATATATACATATGTATGTACATGCATATGTATGTATAGCCCAGTCAATGCCAATGCTAATGAAGAACTCGATTCGTGTTTTCGAAAAACGTTTCGAACCGGATTGTGACGAAGCAGCCATTTTGGTGTATTTACACGATAGAATCTAGAAAGGGTCCTTCCCCCCAAAATATCCCCCACACCCCAATCCCTCGGGGTATGCAAAATATATATGGTTACATATACAATATCTAGATATACAACACACATACATATACTCGTATATACATGTACAGACGGTCTATGAGGTGTATACCCAACAACCCAAAAGCCAGAAACCAAAAAACCCAAAAAAAACCAAAAAACCCACACTAATAAGATCATATTTGACTTTATATGTATTATAGTAATGTATTCAGTAGCTAAATCGAAAGCCGAAGCAAAGACCAATTTATTAACAACAAACTAATAAGGAAAACCCAACTGGAAAACAATTATTATGTTAATAATAATATGCGAAACAATTTTTTATGGAGAAAAAAGAAGAGAAAACAAAAGATGAGTAATGAAGGTAAACTAGAATGCATTGCATGAATTAAACGAAGTGGAGAAAAACTAATAGAAAGCAAAACTTGAATAAAGCTAAACAAATGTCAACTAAAACCAAACTTTAACTAAACCTACACTAATGCTAAAACTAAAACTAAAGTAACATTAAATTAAACCAACTAAAAGAAAGAAGATTTAATTTCTAAAAGAAATAAAGTAAGAAACTAAACGCAAAAAAAAACAGAAAAAATTCAGTGACTAATGAAATAGTTTATTTTGAATTTACTGTATTGTATAGTTAAATTTAACAAGGGAAACAAACCCCAAACAAAGTATATTGTTATATCTTATCGAGGAACCGTGTTTTGCAAAAGCTTTAATATAATATTTAGGGTGCCTACATTTGCTAAATTAGTATTTTACGATTTAAAAACCAAGGAACAAACAAAAAAAAAAAAATAAGAGAAAATAAATACAAATACTAAAACCAACAACTACATACACGAAATAGTGAAAAGCTTGATTAAAACGAACCCAAAAAGTTAGGAGCCTCGATTTCCAAAACGAAATACACTGAATATAGAGAAACCGAAATCGATACCAAAACAAATTAAGAACAGCTAAAGCAAATATTGTATTTGTATTTGAGATATGAATTTTAAGAATGTTTATTAGACTTACGATTTGTTATTTTGTATACATATATATATTATATGTATTATGTATGTAGTATAAACTGATCTGATCTGAAGACGATTGTAATTGTTTTTTTTTTTTTTGCTCATTAAGCAATTACCTCATAAGAATTCCCACTATTTATAGCCAATTTACCATATTACATAAATCAATTGATGTACTGTTAAAATGTACGACCCCCAAGAAAGCGAAAGAAAGCAACAAGCAGAACTATTCAATGAAAGAGGTCAACGGAAGTCGAGGGGAGATAGGAAAACTCATAAAACTGTAAATTATTAATTAATAAAGAAACCAAAGAGAATAATTGAAATTTTAACAATAATAAAGGGCTTTGTATGAAAGAAAAACAAACGAAAACTGAATAAAAATGAAATAAAAATAAAATAAAATCAGCTTTTTTCTACATTTGTTTGGAAAACGGGGCGGATACGTAATATTGAAAACCATCCAATTTTCCTGAGCAAAAATATGGAATAAAAACACGAGCGCACATTCTTTGATAACAATAATTTATTTTTTTCATAAATGAAGTTCGTACGTAGAATAACAAAAATATATAAAAAAAACGGCTATTTATTTATTGATAGATGCGATATATTCGGTCGAAGGATTGCTTCGCATTTGTGATGGCTTCATAGAGGCTGACAATGGCGTATATAAATAACAAGTGGTTATGGTTAGTCGTAATCTCTGATATCCCCACGATATTCCCACCTCTGCTCCCCTTTTTACTTGTTGCTGCCACAGAAATTGGCAATTTTGCGCCAGAAGAAACCCAGTTTCGAGGTATCCTTCTGCGTGGCTCTCTGGGCGGCCTTCTGATTCTTGAAGATCACCCATTCGCGTCGAGTTTCCGGATTGGCAGGACCCCAGCGATCGCTGGGCTTCAACGAGGCCTTCAGTGACTGTTTGGATAAAGACGATCGATTATGGATTAGGCATTGGAACGCATAAAGGTGGGCAGTCATTACCTTCCAGTAGGTGCCTTGCGGATGGCGCGAGGCGTACCAAAGACCCCACAATGGAAACTGGGCAGCTCCGATGGCGAATAGCAGCCAGCCGGCAACTGAAGTGCACAAAGATGTTAATAATTTGGCCGGATTCAAGGGTATATTGCTAGTGTTACTCACCGTTGGCGGCTTCGGGGAAGTAGACTTCGCTATATTTGATCGGTTCGATGGTGGCCATCGAGTATATGAATATGATGATCATCATGACGGGCGTGAAGAAGAACCAGCACACTCGCCAGTACAGTGAAACCCGGCGATTGCACATAAATTCGATGTCATCGCAAAAGTTTTGCAGACCTGCATCGCATATGTCAGCATGGATGTGTTGGATTAATTGCACTATATAGTTAACACTCACCATAAACCCACACGATGCCAGCCAGTTCGAAAATGGCCAGGATGAAGACCACATAAGTTCCGCCATAGAAGTCCACCAAAGTGAGGATCCACTGGCCGCCCTGAAAAACGATAAATACGTTGAGATAGTTGAAAATCTATTGGATTCTCCTCTGTGCCTTTGGAACCCAACGTACCGGCGTAACGTAGACCAAACCCATTAGGAATCCACACACAGAGGTGGTCAGCGCCACCTTCCAGTACTTCCATCCCTTGAACTGATCGCAAATGATGGTGACAATGGTGCTCTGCAGGGCCACAATGGATCCGATGCCCAGGACGAACAGCATGAAAAAGAACAGAACCGAGAAGAGCTGCGGCACCGCCTGGAACTTTGATATGGCATCCGGATACGAGATGAAGGCCAATCCCGTGCCACTGCGCACCACATCTCTGATGTTTTCGATCTGCAGATTGTGCGCCAGATTGCCCAAGATCGCAAATATCGTAATTCCGCCCAGGAGGCTGGTCAGCGTGTCCAGCGTGGTCACGATCATCGCATCCCTGTAGATTCCGTGATCGAATCGATTGTACGAGGCGAACATGATGATGGGTCCGGAGCCCACGGCCAGCGAGAAGAAGCACTGCACCACGGCCTCCTTCCAAACGGTCGGATTCAAGAGTTCACCCCACTGCGGCTCCAGGAAGAAGAGGATGCCATCGCGGGCTCCCTCCAAGGTGACGGCACGGATCAACAGGACGAAGAGCACCACGTAGGGGAACAGGGCCAGGAAGTAGGCCGCCTTGCCGGAACTCTTCACACCTCGCATGATCACCAGGAAGATGACTACCCAGGCGACGAACAGGGCCAGTGTCAGCTTCCAATCGGGGTCACCAACGCCCTCCGAGATGTCCAGCTTCTCCTTGATCACTACATTCCTGCAAGTGCATTTTTTTGAAATTCAAATGACTATATTTTCGCTAATTTCCATGCGGCAAAACAAAATCAAATAAACAATGACAACGTTACAACTTTTTGCTACTGTGCGTTGAAAATGTGTTAATGAAAACAGCTAGCAAAGTGCACACAAATCAATCAGAGAGCGCAAAAAATGCAATTTGTTGTTGTCAATTCCGTTTAGTACATAATAAGTTATGTGCTAATTGTTTTACTTACAGGAAATAGAGTTCGGAGCTGCTCTGGAGTTTCTCTGTCTCATTGTTGGCCCCAAAGCCAATGCCGCTGAGATTCCTGGCAGATTCATTGGCCAAGGACACGCCGGTTAGCAGATTGTCCACGTACTCCTGCGGCCTCGAGTTCACGCAGTTGGTCCACTCATCGCGGCAGTAGGACCACGGCAACTCCGATTGGAAGGACACAAAGAGGTAGTAGAGGGTCAGGGCCAGCAGCGAGGAGTAGTACGAGATGATGCAGATGGTGCCGAATGCCTGGCCATAGCCCACGCCCACGAATCCCGGCACCACCGACCAGATCTTCACCGTTCCCTGGCTCGTGAACTGGCCCATGATCATCTCCAAGTAGTACATGGGTTTGCCTAGAAGAGCCAATGTTTAGTATATCCAGTGATGCCTCCTCTCCAGTCACCAATCATTCCTACCGATCAAGAAGAGCACTATGATGTAGGGTATGAGGAAGGCGCCTCCTCCATTCTCATAGGCCGTGAACGGGAATCTCCAGACATTGCCCAATCCCACGGACACCGATATGCAGGACATGAGGAACTCCAGGCCATTGCCCCAATTGGTGCGCTCCGCCGTCGGCTTCTCGGCATCTGTTTTCTGCAAAGGAGCGGAATTTCAGATCTTGGTGAGCAAATATGGTTGATATCGCAACTCCGGGAATACAAGATTTAATGCCAACAGCAAAATACCAGACACAAGTCCAAATATTTGAGCATCCATCAAGCCACGAGTCTGGGACTCTTGGGCAACAATGAGTCGCGTCATGCGTGCGGCATTTCCAGATCCATTTTGCAGATAACCCAATGAACATGTGAAACTAATGCGCCACCACCAATTTGGAATATTTATCTTAGTGCGCCCAATAACGATTAGATTAGAATCACTTTGAAGTACGCACTCAAGAAAGGCGCCCGGCTTATCGATCCCATTAAGTAAGTTAATTACTATTCATGCAATTCAAACTATTCACCGATCGAGGATTCATTTCCTAAGTGCATCATTTCGATAGCACATTGAATAATTCTCAATGCGTTTTTAAATTGTTTTAATATAGTCATAGAGGCTTTTTCCGGTGATTACCTCAGCTAAATTCTATTAATACTCGATTATGGGAAAAGCAAAACTTGTCTGCTGCACAACTTTGAAAAGTTCCCCGGCAAATTGGCTAATGAACTAATTGGTTCATTCATCACGATTTACATTCAGCAAATGCATGTTCGTATCTTCATATGAATTAGTATGTAAATTATATAACCAATTCTAGTTAATGACTGAGTCACAATTTCAATACCTTAATTGGAAAATTTTAGCACAAATTACTTTTGTTCGTGAAAACATCTGTCGTTGATAATTGTAACGTGGGCACTTATTTTCAAGAATAAAAAAAACCATAAAATGTTAACAGGTTTTTGGTTTTTTCTTTTTTTTTCGTTTTAATTTTAATTAAAAGGGTGGAATCATGAAAAACAGTTGGGCAAATTAACAGATGATGTAGTTGTAGTTAAAATTCCTAAAAATTAAATTACATTACTGGGTTCGAACTATTATTATTTGTAATAATAAGATTGCCATTTGGCGAAATCTATTTCCATCTATTTGCACGGCAGCCACAATTGTTTTTGTATTTTTGTGTTTTTTGTTTTTTATCAGAGGGCTGGCAAGGCGGGAACTGTTTTGCCGCTTACATATTTGTTCATTCGGTGGAAAAGCTGTTTAAATAAAACAATAACTCAGCTGGCCGAACGAAGGTAAATGGCAAAGAAACTGCATCATCATAGATATGTCTCCGCCAGTTTGGTATCTATGAAATAGCCGAAACCAAAGTGTTTGCTTATTTTATTTGCAAAGGTACTCACTACCTTTACATTAGAAAATGTATATAGTATCTATATCTATACATAGATATCTACCAGGCTGTTGAACCTCAAACAAACTCGCATAATTGTGAGGTTTTTTTCTGCGCGCTGGGAAAAATTCTATCTTGGGAATCGCCTTAATTGCATTAGCCATCAATAAAACCTATGCTGACCGCACTTTAATGAGGCTTTGTTCTGGGGGAAAAACAATGTAATTTAAATCAACTATTAGTATAAACTTTAACGATCTATGCAGCATCTGCATCTTGCATGCAGACTGGCTGAGTTCTGAGGGGATTTACCCATAAACATATTGTAGATATATATTTATAGAAACTAAAGTTTTAAATCACTCGCAAGAACCGATTCTATATATCTTCGTATCTTTGTATCTTTTTACAATACTTTCTCGGAAATGCTGTAATATATATAATAGAGGGCGGCGAAGTGAACCTGTCACTCCAACGAGCACTAGTCTATATAATAGCCTCGTCATATGTCTATGGCTGCTGCAGTGAAAACTGGTTTCCAGCTCTTCGGCCATATAGCGAGTATAGTACAGTATAGTACACTATAGTATATTATAGTATAGTATAGTATAATATAGCTTTTGTCGATCTCGAGCCGTGCGATAGTTGGCCAGATAACTAACGTTTTCGGCTGAAAATAGCTCTAAGATACATTTATGTGGCGCTGGGGATCGTAAAGCGTATAAGATATGCATGGAGTATCCGGCTGACAAAGTCTTTCACCCCGCATTGGGGTGGACCGTAAATCGCATATTCGTTTGTCGGTCGATTGGCCTGCAATTAAGGTCTAACAGCCGTAATGATCACAATGATCATAAAGTCATTTCGGCGATTGTAAAGCCAGCAACACTAAGCGAATTGCATGGACGGTTGTGAAGAAGAGGCCAATCCAAGCATAATTGCGGCCAAAAGTCCATTGAAGTTTTATAAAGATTATCGCAAACAGTTCTCGGTATGGGTACTTTCGTACTCCGCGAACCTTGCATGTACCACACGGCGTATACTTAATGTGCCAACTGTGGAACACTGCTTCTTCTAATCTGAATCGCTCGCTGACCACTTGAGTTCCTCAAGTGGCACTCGAAAGCAATTCCATTAGTGTTACTATTAGTTGCCAGATTTCATGGTCTAACACTTACTTCCGTTGATGCAGCATTGGTGGCTCCATTTCCATTTGGGCTGCCATTCGATGGCTGAACTCCTTTCAATTCCATTTTTCTAGCCACTTGTTAATTTTCCCGGTTAATGAAAACAGTTGACGGCTACTCGCGTTTTGCTTGTTTAATTACTATATTTTTTCTTGTTTTAATAGTAATTAGCACATTGCATTGGCTAGCCCTTGGTTACGATTGGTTGGTTCTCTGTAATATTTTCGAATTTTTTTTGGACTGGAGGCGCGCTTGTGGTGCCGTGAATGCCGCGGCTGGAACTGAGAATATTGCGAGTGCCGGCCGCTTTAAGAACCGCCAAAGTCAAGCAGCGTTTTGCCAGCGCTCAGCAGGTAATAAGCGTGAAATTATTCACACACATATAGCGCCGTGCTTGGTAGAGAAAATCTGCGGTAGTGCCTGACTGGCCTGGTACCTCAGTACCCAGTACCCAGCCCCCCAGCCACCAATCCCCCACCCAATGCACTCGATTAGGAATGGGAAAACAAACTTCGGCTGCTCTTCGTTGATATCGGGGTTTCCAGCGCTCGGATAAGGAAGTATCCGCCGAGAAGCTGAAGACATCCGCACCGAATGTGACCAAAAATGTGGTCTACACTCGAAGAAAAAAAGCTGCAAGATGGTACAAAGTGTTGTCATAAAACGAGTAAATAAGTCATTGGGTAAATGTTTTCCATTTGTGAATTATCTCCCAACGTTCCATTCAAATTACCCAATGAGATAAGCTGGGAATTCCAAGTTACTTGAAGAGCTGCCGCTGATAAATTTATGGTATGAAGTGATCTTTTCTCTGGGTGTAGGTGGGTAAGGAAACCCCGAACGTGAGCTTTTTGCTGATTAACTCACGAAGATCGTTGATGGGATAAAGAGCTGATATGGCGATAGGGGATACCTGGATCTTATCAATCCAAATCCAACGTAGGCGGGATCCACTGTACGACGCTGTGAGGGAAACACTTGGGACTTCGATAAAAACCGGCAGGCCGAAATGGTCAGCAGTAGTAAATAACTTCAGATAGACGGACCCGCAGACCCAGACACAGTAAAAGCACTTTATGAACTTATCCGAACCGGCCGTGAGTGGACACTTTCCACGCTGATTAGGAGAAATCACCCCGAAATGACCAATCAATTGAAAAGGAAACGAAAACAGAACCGCAGACAAAACCAATGAGGAGTCGATTAATCGCTGGGGTAATTAGGCTGGCGCACATATAGATTCGTAGGAATTCCAGTCATTGGTCAATGAAAGTTTTACGATCGAAAGACCGCTTCTGACCAGTTTCACACTTTCACAGGCAATTCATCTTTGGCCACCAACTCTGACGCAGAGTTCTCCTCCTCCTCCGGTCCGGCTCCAAGTTCGATATCGCAATCGTTTTATATCCAAGACATCGTCGTGCAGCCGACGAGCCAGACGATCCAATAGTCCAATAGTGCGGCAATCAAGGCTTCCTTTGATCGATTGCATTGAATCACGGGAATTGGATTGGATATCGACATTATTGGGGGGATCGCAAAACCATATCGAGCTAGCAGGATGATGACTTCAACTTCCTTATCGCGGCCATCATCACGTCAATCCAGCTTTTCGGATAAGAACCCGTGACACGGGTAAGTACATAAATTATAAAATTAGTTGGCACGTTTAGCCGGGCGGGTCCATAAAAGTGGCGATATCACTTCCTAGGATAACGATCCAGCTGAAAGAAAAGGACCCGAGTAACACACATCAACACAGTTTTGTTCCTTTTCAATAATATTTTATTTTAATGTACTTGCATTATATTTAGTTAATAACTAGATTTGTAAATTATTCTCACTTGAATGCGTCTATAAATTAAATCTTATTCGTAACTCACGTCTCTCAGCATTACTAGATAAGAAAAAAAATAGAAGTACCACACACATACGATGATCTTTGACGGAGGACTCTTCACTTCACCTTCACGTCTCTTCTCTTCCCGCTAACGACTAAGATTAGTTTCAATATGTGCTCTACATCATATCTGTCGTGTTTGCATTATCTCTATGTCTGTAAATCAGTTATCAGTTAATCAGTTTATCAACAATTGTACAAGTGACAAATCTACAATGAATTCGATAAAGCACCGAGCACGTTGACAACTCTGGCGCATGCAAATTGAAATCTCCTACTCCCTCATAGAGATGAATGCCTTATTTATAAGTAAGCAATAATATGTATTTAGTTTTCCATAGGCTAAAATGTAGTTCTCTTCCGACCGAATCGAATTTCCAAAGGCATTAAACGACATTAAAAACGAGGATCCATTAAACGAATTTGCACTACAGTGTGGAGGGCAGCGGGCCACTCCAAAAGTTGTTTTAGTTTAAGATAACAATTAGAATGAAGTTGCTTTAATTATCAAGAAGGATCTAAAAACAAATAGCAAAAAAAGAGGTAATCATAATAATAATAATAATAATAATGGTTTAATGATAGCGTTAACTATAATAATTGTAGGCTACCGTTGAAGAAGAAAAACACTCCAAGTCTTTCATGTTGATCAAATAGATGAATATTGTGTGGATCATCACTTGTACATTATATTATCTAAGTAATTTAATTATGACGATGACGACATGAGAACGATGACGACGACTATTAAGCTGAATTGTGATTGAACCTGAAAACTTTTTGTTTTTTGAAACGATTTATAAATGTTTATAGTAATTCCGTTGCTGCCGATCAATGTAAATGTCAATGTAAAATACAATTGAAATAAAACTCTATTTTTCATACACAACAAAATAAATATGATTAACATGGTTGGTTTCTTTGATGGTTTATTAGTGTGTTATTTTGTTATTGTGTTATTATCGATGTGTTGTTGATGTTGTTGATGTGGCTGCGCTACACTTAGAACAATTCTAGCTAAAATTGCTGCTAGGCTAGACACCCAGAATTGGTAGCTTAAGCGATAAGTTTGCAACAATTCGCTTGCTTCTTTTTCCTCTTGCATATACAAAAGAAGTTTGAAAGAAAGGCATTTAGAGGTTTTCACTCCTTCTTTTCAATAGGCTAGTTTTGGTAGCAACAATCATTGTTTCTCATTTGTTTTTTGCATTTCTTTGTCTGTCAAAATGGATTTTATATACAATGGTTTTGTTTGGGGGAAAAAGTATCCATTTATGTTTTTGTTTTTTTTTTACTGTGTTTGTTGTTTTGCTTGTTATGTTTGTTATGTTTAATGTTGGTTTGTTGTCTAACAATGGCACACACGCATATATAATTATAAAGAATTCGCTTTTAAATGGTTTCTTTTTGTTTGTTAGGCATTCTGTGGCTTTAGTGCGGGTGTGAGTTGGGTTGGGTTGGGAATTTTGAATACGTTTTTTGAATACAGTTCGAATACAAATCAACAAAAAATTTATAATGCATGTAAATGTATGAACTCGTCGATTAGATATTATCAGTTGTTTAAAAAGGCCTAATATAATATTTACAAATCTCAGCACAAAAAGCAGCATAAAACTAAAATTTTGTCAGGTTTTTCTCTAATTCCTATCCAGAGTTTCTGAGGTTTTGTATATCTGTATATATCTGATGAACGCTTGATATTTTAGTTGGGTCTATTTAGTGTGTTGTTTGTTTCTTTGTTTTTTCGCCTCTCGTTATCGTTATAAAATCTATGTACATTATTTAGTAATGCCTACTTATAAACTGAGTATGGTAATATCTGCAGCTCCAGTCCGATCCGTTGCATGCCCGCCCGCCCATGTGTTGCCATGTGGTCACAAAACGCATAACCCAGCTGATCCCTAACTTCCCCCCATATTGGTATCCAATTCTGGACAGTCCTTGTTGTGTAATGTGTGTGTGTTAGTGTGTTGTTAGGTGCTCTTACTCATATATGCGTGTGTGTGGTGTGTGTGTGTGTGGGTGTATTTTGCGAGTGTCTGTTGTTTGTTATGTAATGATTAAGGGGCTCTCTTCATGGGCTCAGTCGCAATCTAAACAACGTAACAAACGTTTCATTTTCTTTGTGTTGAGGCCTCTGCACTTGCCAGTTCTTTTGGAATCAGGCAACTGCTATATGCTGTGTGCTACAATGCTACATGCTAACTGCAAAAGCTGCATACGAAATCCTTGATCCGAATCCGCATCCTGGAGCCTGTTGCGCAAGACTCAAGCATTCCTTTTTTGCTGCACCGCCAAGTTGCTTGATTTGGGTTTGAGTGATTGTTGTTTAAGTTTGCTTTTAAGTTTTCATATAGTTCTTGGTTGCTAGTTGAGTTGTTCACGAAGGCTGTTAGTCACTCATCTCCACCCAATTTGCGAGCTTTCTGCCGACCAGCTCCTTATTGATAAAGATTACATTCTGCAATTAGAAACAAGAGTTAGAAACTTTCTGTTCCAGCAAGGATTGGTACCCTTTTTAAAAACCGACTATAGTGTCCCTTGTTTTTAAAAAGGGTAACATATGTGTGTATATGTTTAGTTGCATAACAATTCAAATGGTTTAGTTAGCTTGTTTAAAGTAAGAAGCAAGTTTCTGCTCAAAACCGTTTTGTTATTATGTCACGCACTGTAGTCTGCTCTCTCGCTCTTCATGATCACTACGTCTCTCTCTAATCGAGAATTTATACTCACATTGGGACCTAGGGATGCGAATAAAAAGATTTCTGGTATGTTGTGACTATTATAGCCGGCGACTTGTGCTTGCAAGACAATGCCTTTGGTAAGTTGGTTGAGGATTTCGGCCGCCTCGATGGACCAGGTGCCATCTGCGTGGAAAAAGTGAAAATCAAGGAATGAGTACACAGTATAAGGGCATAATGCGTGCACACACTTACCGATGGGCTCAATGTTGGACAGGATGCATTCGGTGGACTGGAAGGGCACATTCATGAAATCGGTGCGAATCTGTCGCAGTGTGTTGAAGCCGACATTCATATAGCCACCAAAATCGAGAAACTTGATGACGCAACGCTCCTCGTCCTCGGGGTCTGTGTCGACAATCTGGACGCGATACCATACATCATTGATGGGTATCACGCACACGGCACTGAGCTCCAAACTGGGCAGCAATGGCGCCTCCATGGTGGAGTAGCTATCGTACAGCTGCTTCTGCAGCAAAGGCAACGATGGATGCGAGGGATGCAGCGGGTGCTGGATGAAAATATGCGACCCAGATAGCACCGCACTCACCACCACATCGTTGTTGATGCCCTCGATCAGTTTCAGCTGCGGAGGAGGAGTTAGCCAAGGCATTAGAGATATATGGATGGATGAATGGATGGATGGGGACTCGAAATCGAAGCCTTTCCGATTGCGCCGACACGACAGGAACAGCAGTGTCAACCACTTAGAGAATTTGAAATAGTCTCTGCGTATTCAACGGGAGGAATACTACCATAAAATCATCAAATCAAGTCAGCTAATTAGCCAGCTAATCAGCTATAGCCATGTCGTGTCGGCGGCATCGTTACCATTGTCATCGTCACACCATCACCACTCACTTGTAGATTGTAGAGGCTTTCGGTCGAAAGAGGAACTATGGTCTGGGGAAGCGCAAAGTGGATGCGTTGCATGGTGAAGTTCGGATAGCGCTTGGCCGGCAAACGTTGACGGATCATGGCCAGGGCGGCATCAATCTCGCTCTCCGTTCCCTCAATGGTACAGATGCGCACCTTGCCCGAGTAGGGATTCTTGCCTAGGGACACGCTGGCCAGGGTCTTGGCCTTGATTTGGTTAATAAACGCCCGCTTGCGGCCGTACAGGTGACCAATCAGACTGATCGGGAAGAGGAACTCATAGGTGGTCTTCACGCGTGTCGCCTCCGAGCGCGGCAAGCTGGATCCCTTGCCAGAATCGCCCGATTGCACACTGCAAATGCTCAGCGATGGACTGGCTGCATCCACATTGCGCTTCTGATTGCCATTGTTATCGACCACTTCCTCCTTCAGCACCGTCTGCTCCTGATCCTGCTCGAGCTCCTCCTGATCGGCCTCCTTCTTGGAGGGCTCCTCCTTGGCGGGCTCCTCCTTGGCGGGCTCCTCCTTGGCGGGCTCCTCCTTGGGCTCACAGTTGTTGTTCTGCTCGCACTCCTTGTTGGTGTAGTTGGTATCCAGGAAGGAGTTCTCTGGCGATATTTTGGGTGTGCGCGTGGCCTTAATCACCACCGGTTCCACCGTCTTTTGGCTAGTCTTACGATTGTAGAACGAGATGCGTGTGTTTACCGAATCGGGTAAATCACGTGGCGACGATAGATTCTCGAAATCCTCGTCTATGGAGCAGAGTGTCTTGTGCTCGGCGTCCTGTATCTTTGACTTCAGTATTTCGGAATCGATCTGCTGCTGATGCTTGCCATTTGAAGAGCGTCCATTGCTCTGGATTTTGATGGGTGCTGATTTACCATACAACATGGTAGTGGGACTGTCCTTCTCATCACTGCTACATCCGCTACCGCTTCCGTTAACTAAAGTTCCGTCGATGTTCATCGACTTGCTGGCCGGCTGCTGTGGCAGCTTGCCATTCTGCAGGACTCCGTTGGCCTTGCGCGCCTGCACAGTCGGTTCAATCGACGAGTCATTGATGGTCGATGAGTCCTCGTCGTCGAGCTTGTCTAAACAATTTTTATATCTACGCCGAAACCAAAAGACGCCGAGTATAAATGCTACAC
Source organism: Drosophila sechellia (assembly GCF_004382195.2). NCBI lineage: Eukaryota > Metazoa > Arthropoda > Insecta > Diptera > Drosophilidae > Drosophila > Drosophila sechellia. Next base: position 5,163,760 of record NC_045954.1, read on the forward strand.
CGGGCAGTGAGAGGTAGAGTAGAGGACGACCGGATACCATTTTCGCTGAATATTGAAAGATCTGAAATGTGGAAGTTACATTAGTCTGTGATATTTTAAAATAAACTTGTGTACTGTCACACAAATAGATTACTTTAAACACACAAATACTGAAACAGAAATGAAGTAGCCTTTTTTTTGTGCAGTATTTGGTAAAGTTATGGTTTGTTGTTTAATTTACAATCGGAAAATATGTGTGTTCTTATCAGGCAACAATTTACAAATCAAGTAGCGTCGTATATAATTACTTAAAAAGCTTGTCATGGCTCAAGATAAGAAATGGTACACAATATGCAATTTTGTTTCCAATAACTTTGAAAGCTGAATGAAGTGATTTGAATTTGCGTTTAAATTTTAGCGAGAATTCTAAATATAAAATCAATTTTGAATTCAAGGGTTAACTTGTCAACAGCATCCACATGACCGTTGTTTTTTAAATATATTGTATATGCTGTTATATTTGAAAAAAACCTATTAAAAGGTTTCGAATTGGTTTTGCAAGTCACGAGACCTGCCTGCATGTGCTCGCTTGCATAAGTGTGCGTGTGTGTGTTTGCTAGTGTGTTTGATTTTGGTTTTTTACTTTCTGAACTTTTGCGTATTAATAGCAACAAATAAATACGTAAATATAGACAACAACACAAATGCCGAGAGAGAGAAAGAGAGAGAGCGCGCGACGAAAAAGGTGCAAAGCGATTTTTGAATGCCACGCGGAAGGGAAAAACGCAACGGGAGAGAGCGAGAGGGATGGAGCGATAGATCGCATGCAAAGAGCGCGTGCGCAAGAACGCAAAAGAGCGTCGGCGAAGAACGGAAGAGAGGCGCAAGAAGAAACCGTTACGTTTACGTATGGCAATGGCAAATGTTACGAAATCATTACAAAACAAAACTAAAAGTTACGAAAACAACAGCTTTGCCAGAAATTCTTCACCTCCTTCAACAATTAAATGTGTGTTTTTGTATCACCACTAGGATAAAACTGAATTCGTTGCTTCTTCCGGTTTCGTTTTGTATTTTATGTCGTTTTATGGCATCAATTCGCTTCGGCTTATTTTTTGGAGTTTCTTGTGTGCTTTTGTTTATTTTCTTTCTTTTTTTGTTTTCGGGTTTCGAAATGCCGGCGAAATTGTTCGAGAGATTCGAGATATCGACTGCTCGGTATATGAAGGGAAACTACTTTGCCAGCCTTCTAATTGCCAATTCCTCTGGCTTTTTATTTTTATTATTTTTTTTTATTTCGCCACCGATTCTCCGCTCTTCACTCCATCCGCTCTTCCGCATCGTCGTACCCCCACCAACCCGCGAAAAAAGAGAGGATGCGTGGTGGCAAGTTTTTATTTAGTGCCCCTTTCCACCCACACTCACACATCCCTCCACGCGGGAACGAGACAGAAACGCGTAGAGAAGAGAGAGTGGGGAGCTCATTAGAACAAAGAAATCCGAAAACCGTTAATCAAAATCCATTCAAATGCGTTGTAAGCGACGCTCCTTCCAATTTTGTCAAAATTTCCGGGGCCCGAAAAGTGCTAGTCATGCCGAACAGTGATTTAAAGCAATCTAAGTTACTCACAATGCAACCGATTTACCCCACTATAATGAGCTTCCACCCCTTCGACAATATCGTCACTTTGTAAGGGCCCAAAGGTCCTCTGGTTACACAGTGGTCAGATGATAAGCTCAATCGACAAGCGACTTTATTACAAACATACATACATATGTATATGTATATAAATGTTCATATAGCGACAGATCACCGGTTGATGTGAGCATGCAGGGGGTGGGGGGATAAGGGGTCTAGTGGGGTGCTATAAAATGGCCATGGAAGGGTAACTGGCCAGACAGCTGTGGCATTTCCTAATCGTCGAAACCGGGTGACGGGAATTTTTCAGATTACGTTTAATACCCTTTGCTGGGAGTATTACAACTTGTTGACGAAGCTTGCAACATTTTGCCTAAAATTCTTGATAAATGGATATGCATAACAACAGGGAGAAGTGTAGTTTTACCAGTTAAAGACATTGAATTAAAACGATAAAATTTAAGATAAGGGCACAACAACTTCGCAATGGTCTTCTAGTTTTGTTATTTTTTTTTATATTCCCTACACTGTAAGCTTGTTTATACATGAATATTGATGTGTGTGCGTGTCTCGGTATGCAAACAAACATGTTTAGGCATGTTTTTTTGTGTGCCTTTCGGTTATTTGTTATTTTCTGACTTTGAACTTGCACATTGTTGTTGCTCCAAACTCGAATACCAGTGCGGCCAAAGAAGAAGAGGAAGCCGACGAACGGGGAGGTGAAGCAACAGCCTAAAAATTTTAAATTCCACCGAACAAGCGAGAAAGAGCGACACAGAGAGGCGGGCCAAAAGAGAGCACCAAAACAACAACAAGTCAGGTGCAACAACATTGCCAGCTAGCCGAAAAAGTCCACATTGTTATAATCTTGGCAACGTGGTTTCCGATCATATGGTGGCCAAAAATGGGCGGGGATTGTATAATCGGGGGATATACTATTTTATATGTGTACACATATGTATGCATAGACGCAATATTTTCTTTGTGGGAGTGGCAGCTCCTTTTCGCCTTTGTTCTCTTTCAGGCGTAAAAAACCGAACATTAACGGTGAAAGCTGTAACACACACAGACGCACTTATGCTCGGCATGTGTATGCGTGCGAGTGTGGGTGTGTGTGTGTGTGACTGCTGGCATTGTGTAATCGCCGATTTGAACTCCAAATTTTTTCCATAACCACTTACTGTCACTTTGCCGGAAAAACAACAACATCAGCGGCAAGGCAGAGCAATACACACTTAACAAAAAGTTGACAAAAAAAGGTAGTGAAAACGGTGGCAGAGGAACCGGGAAAGAGATGCGAATAGAGCTCAAGACACGGACATTGGAAGGAATCCACACAGAACAGAACATGACACCATTTTCCGTCACATCTCTCTGTTTTGGCAAACACACACACGCACTTTTTTTGTACTAGGTTATGTTCCGCGTGCTGCGATTTCTTACCTTTGTGAACCGCTTGGGTAACTTATTTTGCTCACTATCTTTGGGTGCTTCCAATGATATCTACTGCACACGCGAGTTGTGTATTGTTTTTGCTTATTTGCTGGCGAATTACTGTCGTTTTCTCAACGCTAAGGAGCTGCACGAATTAAACACGTGCCTACGTTCCACCTTTTACAAATCACAATAACATGGCCGGCGTGCGGCAGTGTTGCCATGCATGCGCAAAACTCTGGCAATCGGAGCTGTCTGCCTAATCACCCAGACTCGCGATGACCAAATCCTCGAATTACAAGAGCTGTGCACACAAAAAAAAATAGGAAGAAATCACTTCACGGTTTAAATCGCAGCCGAATTATTTCTAGAAAGCCGAAAAACGTGTGCTCGGAGTGCTGGTCTTCGAATCAAATGGCAGCTCATGTACAAACAGGGCTGCACACGTTCATCGATATGTATCGATATGGGCATAAGTACATATCTTCCAAGGCGGTGTTGCCACCTGACTGTTCCCAAAAGTGTTGAAAATTTCGCGATATATCGTTACGATATTTTGTAGAGCAATGTTTTTGGGCATTTGTAATTTTCCAACGTAGTTCTTGGGAAATCGATAGATTTTTTTTTGTCTTACCACAATATGCTTGTTCATGCGAATTTCAGCTTAAATTTTGTCAGCACTATAAATCATTCCTTTCGAACTAATATGAATATAGGATAATTCATTGTAATTTAACACAGTGATATATGTAATTTCATTTCATAATATTTTTTAAATTTATAAAGCGGTGTACCTTGTGCAAAAAATTAACCAGCATAAAAAAATCCAGCATAATTAACTAAAAGTGGAATGATATAATTGAATTATTTGCAAAATCTATAGATTCTGACATCGTCTCAAATTAACCACACGCGGTATTTGCGACCGAAATAAGCAACGGTCACACTTGGTCACGTCGCTCACGTTTTCTATTTACGCAGAAACGAATAAAAAGCGCATAAAAGTGCTGTTAAACATATATGTTGTGTGCTCATGTACTACGCATATCGCAGCGAATAAATTCAAGGTAGTACGCAGATCCTGTTGTACATGTCTGTGGGTAATCACAGTTCGTGTCTGTGTGTGCGTGCGTATGGGTTTGATGTGTTGGGTGTGTGTGTGAGTGCGGGGTCCTTTGGATTTTCGAGAAATCATCGGAAAAGGGTAATACATATATGTTTGGGTGGTCATACAACCGTGGGGGCGGGGCCAGCGGGGGCGCTCAATATCGCTGACTTGCAGCGGGGCGACGAACTTAACCTCAAATCCTGGGACACAGTTCCAAACGTGACGAAAGACAACAAAGCAAACAAAGCCAATAGGGTCAGTCTGTCGGTGCGAGACCCAATCGAATTCAATACCGTTGCCAGTTATACACATTGATAGCCGAATTAGAAGAGCAGCAGCAGGGTTTTGACGTATAACGATTGCATTCGAAGCAATTCGAAGATTTGAATCTCTGATTGGAACGCTACCTATTCCTTGCAGAGCGCGTCCACAAGGAGGCCAAGGCCAAGCAGCTACCTTGCCATGGTAAAGAAGCGTCAGGCGGACAGTCACGACCACGATTGCTCAACGGATTCCGGCAATGAGGATCTGCATCATCGGACAGCACTCGGCTCGCCCGGGCAGACGGATGGCGCCACCCCCACCACTGCCAGCTGCCAGCACATCAAGAAGGCGGTGGACGCGGCCCGACTTAGGCGTCTACTGAAGTCCACGGGTCTGCTCTACGAGTGCAGCCAATGCCAGAAGCTGGGCAAGATAGCGGACAGCGGAGCGGGAGAAGGAGCTGTCGGTCCTGGCGGAAATCCGGTCGCCTTTGAATTTGACAGCACCCTGTGGCTGTGCCTCAAGTGCGGCAGCCAGCTGTGCGGGAGGGCTCGCCACAAGCACGCCTTAGAACACTACCAGGTGAGCAGGAATATAGATCAGTTACATCATTTGCAAACGACTTGCTCGTTTTACATTTTTATTCCATATGGTAGAAGCTGTAATCCTTCTGTGTGTTCCAGACACCTCATTCGGACTCGCATGCCCTGGCCATGAACACGCGCTCCTTCGACATCTGGTGCTATGAGTGCGACATGAAGATCTGTTCCAATCTGCGCAAGAACCTGCTTGAGTGCGTGGAGCTGGTCAAGAAGTTGGCCCAGAAGCCGCCCACTGCCACGGTCACGCCCAGTACGCCAACGATTAGCTACATCGAGCAGAAGATTAAGTCCACGCTGGAGCACCTCACACCTATAGTGCCAATGACTGGCGGATCATTTGACGATTCCAGTGGTAGAGGGTCTCTGGCGGCGGGCGGGGGCGGCGTCGGCTTATCTCGAAACAGGCAGGTGGCCATACCGATGCCACCACCGGAGCCTAGCTCCGTACTTTCAACCTCAGACTCGCTGACCAGTGTGCCGGGTATGGCAAAGAGAATTGACCAGTACTCTGCCACCACCAATGGCAACACGGGGAACAGACGACTCCCGACCCTGGAGACGCCGCGCATCGAAAACGAACGCCTGCCCCGCGTGCGCGGATTGACCAACCTGGGCAATACATGCTTCTTTAATGCGGTGATGCAGTGCCTCGCCCAAACGCCGTTCCTTCTTAGCGTACTAAAAGAACTTTCGGAGCCAGGAGAAGAGTAAGTTAATAGCCGCAAATGTGTATGCAAAGCCATCATGTCTGATGTGTATTTCTCTCAACAGATTTATCTTACCTGGCGGAACCTTCACGATAAAGGAGAAGGGTGACATTGAGCTGCCGATGATCAAGGGTACCCTCTCCTCGTGGGGCGGACTTACCGCCGCGTTAGCCAATGCCCTTGAGGAACTGCAGGCTGGCGGTGGTGTATTTACGCCCAGAAAGCTCTTTGACAGGCTGTGCGTAAAGTGTCCTCAGTTTACGGGCGGCGATCAGCATGATGCTCACGAACTGCTGCGCCAGCTACTGGAGAGCGTGCGGAACGAGGACCTGAAGCGATACCAGCGTGTAATCCTGCAGAACCTCGGCTACAAGGATCAGGATGTAAATAGTGTGTCAGAGGAGATGCGACAGAAGTGCAAGATCTATGGCAATCAAGCAGGAGACCGCATCCTGCGACCGGAACAGGTATTCCGTGGCTTCCTCGTGTCAACGCTCACCTGCCAGGATTGCCACAACGTTTCCTCGCGGCACGAGTACTTCCTGGACATGTCGCTGCCCGTGGCCGTAGAGAAGCCTCAGCCGCCGCAGCGCCGAAAACCAAGTCCGGAGCTCAGTCTTACGTCCAGCAGCTCCAACGTCACCCCGAGCACTAACCAGCCGACGATAAACACCAAGTTTACGGATGGCAGTGTCAACTTTACAGCCTCATCCTCGTCCTTCTACCTGCACGCCCGTGAGGATTCATCCCTGGGCCCATCCAAGTCGCAGGTGAAGAAGGAGAAGGAGCGCCAGCGTAAGGCGAAGCGGGCGGCCAAGAAGCGCCACAAGATTAGCCTTAATCTTAACGGAAATGACAGCGGAAATGGAAATGAATTGGCCGAGTCCGTAGAACAAAGCGGTGCTCTATTGCCTTCCCTGGTTGCCGGCGACGGCCAGGACAACGATGACCTTGAACAGACCAACGGCCAGACCGAGGACTCCACATCCACCACCGTGACTACGTCGGAGCACTCCGACGCCGATGTCGAGGACAATCTGGTGGAGGACACAGCCGCGTCGTCCACTACTAATGTGTCGAGCAGTTCGGCATCCATGACAGCTCCCTCCAAGACCTACATGGACAGCAATGGCAATGGCCAGCCGCCGGGCGAGAAGCGCGACGACACGCCGGAGCACATGGACAAGGATTCGCTCGAAGAGGACGAGAATGGTGAGTGAACATTTCTGTATTTAACTTTGCATTAATCAATCTTTAATTCATACATATAAGGTAGATGTGTGTTAGTCCATTATTATTTCTATATATGTAATCTTGTGTAAGGCTCTATAATTATAAAGATCGCATTCCCTTGCAAGTTGAGTTGTTCTATATAAATACAGATCTGTGATCGTGATCAGCAAAAGTTCGATGATTGCCTGATACTGACTCGTCGCCTTTCATTTCGAATCGCTTGCAGACTCGGGAATCGCCACCAGTCCAGCGCCAACTGCTACCAACAGCAGCACCAGCACCAGTGCCACAGGCAACAACAACTCTGTTGCCGAACCTGGTTTGCCTGGTTCATCGGTCGCTCTGGAGGATCCCTTGGCGCCAGCCAGCTTGGTCACTGCCGGACTCTCTGAGAAGGGTGCCTCGGTGATACGCCAGGTCTCGGTGGGAGCGGAGCAGGGCGCGTCCAATGGCATTGCCGACGCGGATGGAGAAGCCAAGGCAACCGAGCAGCTAGAGAAGACTCCTAGCCAGTCCCAGGCCATGGCACAGGCCCAGGCCCGTACGAAGCGAGTGCGCACGCAGAGCTACTCGGACTGGAGCACCACGATAGCGCCGCGCTACCAGTGCGAGGATGGAGAGTGCTCCGTGCAGTCGTGCCTGAACAATTTTACCGCTGTCGAGCTGATGACGGGGCAGAACAAGGTGGGATGCGACAGCTGCACGCAGCGCATTAACGGCAGTGATCCGAAGGTCAAGTCGGTGAACACCAATGCCACGAAGCAGCTGCTGGTCTCCAGTCCGCCAGCGGTGCTCATACTACACCTGAAGCGATTCCAGCTGGGACCGCGCTGCATCTTTCGCAAGCTGACGCGCCCGGTTAGCTATCCCAATCTGCTGGATATTGCCGCCTTCTGTGGGTCGAAGGTCAAGAATCTGCCGAACATCGATCGCAAGCAGAAGAAGCTGTTGTACGCCCTATACGGCGTGGTGGAGCACTCGGGCGGCATGTACGGTGGCCACTACACGGCGTACGTGAAGGTGCGTCCAAAGGTGGCGCCGGGCGACAAACGCTGGAAGTTCCTGCCGCATGGCAGCAAGGCGGAACTGGACCAGGACGATGACCAGCTAAAGAAACTGGAGGAGCTGCTTGCCAAGGAGAAGGCGCGCGAGCAGCACCTGAAGACGTTGGACGACAGCGATGACTTTAGCAACTCCAGCAGCCACTCGTCCACCTCCGACGAGAGCCATGCCCCACCCACGCCGCTCGAGGAGCAGCAGACGCAGCAAACCCAGCAGCCGCAGCAGCTTGAGGAGGCTGCCAACGTTTGTGCGCCGCCTGGCAAATGGTATTACGTGTCCGACTCGCGTGTCCAGGAGGTTAGCGAGGATACGGCGCTGAAGGCGCAGGCCTATCTGCTTTTCTACGAACGCATATACTAGGGACTAGCAGGAGCTTTAAGCGGGACTGAGGATGTGAGGCGCATGCAAGAACACTGGGAATCCTAGATTTGATACAGACAGAGTGCCGGAGAAAGAGAAGGCAGATACTCACACATGCCAAATGCATTTGGTTTCTCCCACTCAAAATTAATTGTACACTTTCGCAATTTTTTTTTTTTTTGGAACAAGCTTTAGTTAGTTAAATGAAACGAAGGAGGAAACACACGCGCTCATTTTAAATTGTAGTTCTCATGAGTTTGGCTTTTGTGTCCTCGATTTAATTGTACTATTTTTTTAGTGGATAACAAAAAGACACTGAAAGGAAATTAGCATGTTTTATTAGCTGTAAGTTCTTTTGGTACCAACATTGCCCATTGCTATGACAGAACGTTACTTAAACTACTCACATCAGAGAATTGAGAATTTGGGAGACGAAAATAGGCGCTGAATGGATCGGAGGGAGCGGAGGAAACCACCGCAGAATGGATGCATGAATAGCTAAAAACGGAAAAGCACAAATGAAATGGAAGGGTTAAACCACGAGGGGAACTATTTGCAGATGTTCATAAGTTATGATAACGAATACAAATGAAATAAAAACCAATTGCTCGCTTCTGCCAATATATTTAACTTTGCAGTAACTTAACTTATGTACACCTTAAATATATATAATATATATACACTATATTACGGGCCCATATACATACCGCCCACGTAGATATTTACAAGTTGAGCCGAGGAGTAAATGTGTTCTGGACCTACGTAGCGAAAGCATTGGCAACAGGAGAGATTTATACAATAGCGAAGAATAAATAATTATACACACAGTTTATCTTATGACCTAGGCTTAACTATCGATTAATTTATAATAACTAACCAACCGTGAACTCTATGTATATTAAAGAGACAAACGATTTATGAACGCAAACGGCTTCCTTTCGGGCAGGGAAAGATCAAGCATTTCATTTAGCACGCCTAGCTTATCGTCCACCGGCTCTCCACTATCTGCCTTCCATCTGACCCCATTGGATCCCATCCCCATTCCATTCCGGAGGCATTTGGCCAAGGTTACGTCGCGTTCGCTCGATTCTACAACGCCTCCACAGGTGGCATCGCCATCACATCAGGCAGTCGCAATATGAGAGCTGCGCCGTTCGGATCGTGGTACTGGCTGGGATTGGGATTGGGCCTGCTTCTGGCCATCGAGTCCGGCGTGGTTTCCGCCAAGCGTTTCCTGCGTTGTGAACTGGCCCGCAAGCTGCTCGACCAGCATGGTTTCGAACGCAGTCTGCTCTCGAATTGTGAGTGGGGGAAACCTAAGTACTTATATTGAAATGATCTATACCTTAGGATTAGTAGACTAAATGGGTTGTGACTTTCGATTTCGCCCATTCAAGGGATTTGTTTGCTAGAGCACGAGAGCGATCTGGATACCGGCAGGATTACCAACAATCCGAATGGATCTCGCAACTACGGGCTGTTCCAAATCAATGGCAGGTTTTGTCAGGAGGGAAGGCGTGGCGGCATCTGCAATGCCAAGTGCGAAGGTTCGAGGGATGTGCTGTTCCATTCAAGTTTAACTAAATATATTGTTTTTAGATTTTCTGGACGAAAATCTAAGGGAGTCGGTCACTTGCGCCAAGCGCATCCAAACCTCGGATGGTTTTCGTCACTGGGCAGGATGGCAGCGATATTGCCGAAACGCCCAGAATCTGCCTAATCTTAAAGTTATCTGTGGGATCTAGAAGTAATTAATTTTATGATTTCAATTTGTTATGAATGTTATAACAAATAAATATTATATAATACGCCTTAAAATAACTTTAAAAGACTAAATAGTTTCAATACTTAAGAGAGCTCTGCTGCCAATGTGCGACAAAACACGATACAGTCGGTTGTTCCGAACCCAAATCGGTTTTGAAATGTGGTGAGTTCGAGTTCAACAAAGCTTACGATCAGTTTAAAACTATAACACTCTGACCTACTCGCTCTCTATTTCTCTCCGAGATTCGTTCATTATCAGGTGAACGAAAGCTTTAAGCTTTGCCGCAAAAACTTTGTGTAGCAATGGAGCGCACTCACTATCTCGCTTACGTGGGGCTTTCATTTGGCGACATCGGCCGAACAAATCGGAGCGTTTTTTCGCAACGTGTTCACAAGATATCAAAAGTCATTAAGAATTAAGAAAATATGAAGAGTCAAGAATGCAAAGTCAAGAAAAGAAAAGTATATTCCAGTGCCCAGTGCCAGAGATTCGCTCTCTTATAAAATAATCGCATTTCATATATATTTATATATATATATATATCCTAAGCACTCCTAATATGGAAAGATATTGTGCCTTATTCCGATCTCCTTACATAAGTTGCCCATACCCCCGACCAATATACTATGTGACTCATTTTCCTGCCCCCCAAACCGGTTCTCCCCTTTCTGAGGAACTGCAAATCCTATAAACAAGATCCAAAGATCTGATGCCTCAGTCGTTGTTGAGCTGCGGTGTGATAAAGTTGATGCAAAAATGAAAACTCAAGTGTACAGTCATGGTCAAAATTATTTTCACAAAGTGCATTTGAGTGAAATGTGAAAAGTGAAAATACTTTTGACCACCTCTGTATACTTATTTTTTGTTTTCGTGTTCGAGTCCCAAGAACCAATGAAATCTACATGCATACATAGTTACCTATTTTACGAATAAGTGATCCCCAGATATGATTTCTCAAAAAATCTACCCAAAACACCCTGCTGCCACAAAAAAATCCTGTGATTGATAATGAAATTGAAAGATAAATAAATATATATATCGTATTGTTTTCAAGCAAAAAGTCCAAATATTGCCATAAGTGTGATGTTTTGAAATCCCCTTTTAAAATCTGTGATTTCTTACTAAAGCCCTTAGTTTTACCAATAACCGCTGTTGCAATTTATTTATTCAATTTTTAAAACATGTTACCATATATAGGTAATACAACTAAAAAATCATATGCGTAATCAGCATATGAAAAATGATATGATTTATGCTGAAATTCGTAAAAACGACCCTAATAAATATATTGATGTGATATTGGTGCGAAATGTGTTGTATCAAATATAATATATATAATATATATTTAATTTATATATAATATTGAAGTCCTACTTGTCAAATGAATCGATGATGTGGTGATGTGCTGAAATGAAAAACAACCTGTGTTGAATTTTTGTTGCATTGGAATTTAAGTTCCAATATGATGTGATGATCAGTTACAGATGATGGATGATCTACTTAGTGCATGAGTGATAACTGATCATGGAGCATTATGGGGATGTCCATCTGACAATGTAACGAATGATCCCTGATCCCCGATGCTAAAATGTCCTGCAAAGTGAGTTCGGTTCCTTTTTGGGCTGTGAACTTTGCCAGGAAGATCCCACATATTCCATTTTCCAGACTGTTCCTTTATTCATTCTGATATTTGCAATGTCTTGCGAAATTCAGCATAGATTTCATTTCGTTAATTTGTATCATTTGGATAGTTTTTTTTGCAGCGTTTGGGGGGCTTTTTCATCACATGACGAAACTCTTGAAAAAATTCCCCACTGCCAAAGCTTTTTTTCTGCGTTATTCCGGTTTCGTTTTGTTTTGTTTTGTTTTGGTAATCGGAGAACGACGCAAAATCCACGTACTCGATAGCAAATTGTGAAAACAAACGCACACGTTGGTATTGGTGAGAGGGCAGCGAGCTACAGACGAGCCTCCCTAACGTGGACCTAGATCAACTGCACTCAAGTCAGCCTTATCAATTTGTTGTAATTAATATTATTTCAAGTTGGTAGATGCAAAAGTTGGACATGTTTAGAGTGCATATTTTGTTTATTTAGTTACGTTGCATGTTTCATGGATTGCATTTAAAGTTGAGGGGGATTCACACACTTATAGATTTGCGAAGTGGGTTTCAGTTGTCTATTCAAATATTTCATTTGAATTGAGCTTCAGGAAACCATCCTTCCGATCATTAGTGTTTGCCAAGCGAGGTTCCACTGTTCCCCCAACGGCTCTCCCTTTGTTCTGCGACGCATTTCAGTGCTCCACCAAGTGGGGCGCTTCCACCGCTTCCTTGCCGCTTTGCCGCTCCGCTGACGCCGCCGAACGCCGACGCCCCTGAGCGTATAAAAAGTGCCGGCCGGCGAGCGACTGGCATCAGTTTGCAAGCTTTCAGCTTTGTGGCACAGCGTATCCCAGCGAACTCTAACCCGTTAAACCAAGCAAAAAGCAACTAGCATTACAACAGTGAAGGTAAATCGCATTGAAGATACATACATATCAACATGAGCGAGTTGTCCAGACTGCAGCAGCAGCAGCAGCAGGATCAGGATCGGGAGCGTGTTTCCCAAGAGCTGATCGACTGCGATATTGACTTTGAGGAGGTGGCGGCCTCCAAGGTGGGGGAGGAGGCCAGGATGCCACCCAGTTCCAAGCGATACACCAAAGCCCTGAAGATGGTGACCAAGGTGCAGCGCATGCTGGAGCAGGCCATGATCCTGCTGGCCGAGGAAGAGGCCAGGTGCCGGCAGCAGGAGCAGGAACAGGGCTCCAAAAAGACCAAGAAGCAGCTGAAAAAGAAGGCCAAGAAGGACAAGAAGAAGGCCAAGAAGCAGGCCAAGCAGCAGGCCAAGCAGCAGGCCAAGCAGCAGGGCACGAAACAGGCGGAGGAGCAGACGGCGGCTGGCGAGGAGCCCTCCAACACCTCCAGCTCCAGCTCTTCCAGCTCCAGCTCTTCCAGCTCCAGCTCTTCCAGCTCCAGCTCGTCCAGTTCCAGCTCCTCCAGTTCGAGCTCCGGCTCCGAGGAAGAAGAGGTATTCTACAACGGTTACGACTGGGCCAGCAATCCTTGGCGCCGAGGACCACATGGCCATCACGGCTTCGGTCGACGTCTGGGGCACGGTTTTGGCCACAAGCATGGTCGCAAGCATGGCCACAAACATGGTCACGGGCCGCATCATCATGGCCGACATGGACATTATGGACGGCCTCACCACCACCATCTGCATGGACACCACTTCGGGCCCCATTTTGGACCCCACGCTGGGCCCTCTCCCTTTGACTTCGATCGGAGATCCTTTCGCGGACCTTGGCAGGATCAGTGCCAGTTTTTTCGGTGGATGGGCCTGCCGTGGGCCCTGGACAATGCCGCGGCCAGTTGGAGGAGCCACTCGCTGCCTAGACTATCTAGGGGCGACTGTCGTGGAGATCTCGGATTCGGATTCGGACCAGGATACGGATACGGATATGGCCAACCGTGTTCACGACATGACTGTCGACTAGAGAGATCTCTTTCCCGTTCAACTTCCGGTTCGCTGGAAAGGAAGCACTGCCGCAAGCCGAGGTCCAGTTCCAGTTCCAGCTCTAACTCCAGTTCTTCCTCGGAGGATGAGAAGAAGAGGCAGAAGTGCAAGGGCAAGGGAAAGGGCAAGGGCAAGGAGAAGAGAAGAAGGCAGCGCTCCTCCTCCAGCTCCTCATCGAGCTCCAGCTCCAGCTTCGATGGCGAAGTGCAGAAGAGGCACCACCGACGCGGGCATCATTTCGGACCGCCCCATGGCCATCACTTTGGACCGCCCCATGGCCATCACTTCGGACCTCCACATGGCCATCACTTTGGACCTCCACATGGCCACCACTTTGGTCCGCGCCATGAAGGTTACCGTCCCCATCACGGCGGACACCATGGCCATCACTTTGGTCCTCATCACGGTCCATTTGCCGGACGACATGGCCCCCAATTCGGACCATTCTCTGACTATCCCCAAAGAGAATCCAGTGAAGGACCACGTTTTGAGCACCAGCCCCGTCCGGAGTTTCATGGACCACCACCAGCCGAGTTCCCAGGTCGTCGCAGTCGTTCTCTGTCTCGATCCCACTGCCGCAAGGACAAGCTGGAGAGATTCCCATCGTGTGCCGAAGACAAGGACGCAAAAGTCGAGAAGGACGAGCGCAAGAAGGGCAAAAAGAAGCACGGAAGGCGCGCTCATAGACATGGACATGGACATGGACACCATCGTGGTTAGGCAATCGCAGCCAGCGATTAAGATGCATTAAGATTCCTTCAATACAACCTCCCATACATATAACCCACATATTACTATACATTTAACACCCAGAAGCTTCTATATTATTCTATAAAAAATCATTAAAAAAAACATCTAAAAAAATTAAATAAAAAAACAAAACTCAAATCAATATCTTTTGTATTTGTTATGGAAATTTAGTTTATTTATTTTCCACTCCACGGCACTAGTGCATTAGTTAAGCTCAACTATATAATCCCTATTACTTTCCGTGCTCGGGATTAGCGATCCAAATTATATTATTTAATTAGATTTGCAAATGTTTCAATTGCATTGTTAATGCATCGCAAGTGATAAGAACATCAGAAATGCAAACAAAGAAATAAATTAGAACCCAAATGAAATAGGAGTGGAACTACATTTTAAACTAGATCATTACGAGTGAGTAATTACTCTATTTGTGTTGGCGGAGGTGATTAAGTTGGGGAAATGCGAATGGGGCTAGTGGGGGCTTATGGACATTACGCACCGCGATAAGATGGGTATTCCTGGCCAGGTTTTACCCACCCAAATGACGATGCGATGGCAGCGATAACAAGCTTGATGATAGGCTTATCAAATTATAGGTCTTCCACCTGGTTAAATATTATTGTTTTGACACTGCAGGCCCCGAAAATAAAACCATTTTATTAATTGAGCGTTTGTATATAGTAACAACCTGTGGATGAATGGGACGCAGGACTGCATTTTCTCCTTCAAGTGGGTACAGTTTGTGGCCGCAACTGTTCTCAGCTGCGGAGGGGAAATCCTGACTATCACATACCCAGCATTTTGTAAACATATAACCAAATAAATACATCTTTTAAGTTTATTGCATTAACAACTGAATAGTTAGCCTAATTACTAATTAATAAGTGCATATTCCGTATAAGAAAATATTCATTTTCCTTGAGCTAAAGCTAATGTTTAAGCCGCTCTTAAGCGCTTTTAAGAGAGCCAAATACTGGGAACAGCAGTGGGAACACTATGCGACTGGGAACAGTACCCCAGGCAACTGTGCCCGATTTGTAATTACTGGGTTGGTGGTTACCGCTTTTGTCTATAGCTCGTCTGGCAGATCGGCGGCGTTGGAAGATGTCGGTGGTGGAATCCGTTCTTAGAGGCTACGCACCCAGTGGAGCTGTGGGCCAAAGTTGAAGAAACGCCGGGTAGTTGGCCTGCGTGGCCAAAGTGCTCTTTAATAATGGAGCACCGCAGTCCACGGCGCGTTTGAGCCTTTGGTGCTGAACTCCTGACCTCTGACCAGGAAGTGTGCTGGGAAAGCGCAACCATTCCATCGCCAAAACGACAACAAACAGGTGGCAACAGGTAAGCGGAAAAGCACACAAATCTGAGGGGGTACGATTTCAATGGAAAACTTTATTCGATTTTTGTGACAATGTGACAGGCGCAGCAACTTTTCTTGGCCTTTTTGTGCTGTTCGTTGTTATTTTTTTGGGGCAAGCTGACAATCGGAAAAGTTGATTTGTTTTTCCACAGTGAAAAGTGATAGATATCTACAGATTTATATGGGATGTGGAATGGCGAAACTGAATTTATTGCCACAAGCATAAATCAAAAATGCAGCATCGTTCATCTTTATATTGCCACCACAATAAATGGTTATTAAATACGAAAATCGACTTGACTGCATTTTCTTTCCCCGCACTACTTTCTCCACCGCCATTGTCACTTGCAGGTCTTTCAATTTCCCCCAAAACAAGAAGAAGCAAGGAGAAGGTAAGAGAAAAAGTGTGGCTTGAATAGCGAAAGCTGGCGGAAGTCGATTTTTGAGCGGAAATAATTTTGCCACATGTTGGCAAAATAAAAAAAAAAAAAAAAAAAAAACACGTGGAGGGCAATTCTAAAACAAAGTCACGCGCAGAAAAGCGGGGTGAAAGACGGGGAAAATTGCGGCGGGAAACGAAGGATGTGGCGCAAATCCTTCCGTTGTCGTCATTGTCGAAAGCTTAAAATTCAATATAAGCGAAGGATCCGCCACGCCCCCTTCCGCCTCAACCATTTGATTCCCACACTTCCTGTTTCGCCGCATTTGCGATTTTACTTGCAGAGTACATACCATTATGATATATATATATATGTATTTTTTTTTTAATAATTTTCCTTATTTCCCTTAAGACAGGTGGAAAAAACTGCGGGGTTTTCTTCTCTCTGTGTGTGTGTGTGTGTGTCAAACGCAGGGAAAATAAACTCGTCAGACGGATGAGTCGAATCAGTTTTATTTGGCCAAAACTTTCGTTTTCCGCTCACTTTATTTTGGTTTATTAAAACGTTGGGAAATTGAAAAGCCCCGTGGATTTTAAAGAAAACAATACAGTAATTACAGGCACCTTTGTGCGTCTGTTTCGCCTTATTAAGTGACAGCCGAAAAGTATGCAGCTCGTTGCATTCCCAGTTCCGCAGCTCCGTGATATCAGTGCAAATAAGCTGAGAGCTGAGATGACAGCGTACGCTCGATTCTTCGAATTTCCCGGTATTTTTCTTTTTTTTTTCTACTGCTAACTGGCAAACAATGGCCACCATAATACTACACAATGGATATTTGTCAGCAGGCGTTGGGTGGCTGGGCGACTGGGTGACTAGTTGGCTAGGTGCGAATGCAGATACATAGAAAGTTATACGAATGTTACGTGAGCAGAGTGCCAGAGCAGCGGAAAATGTAACAATGGGCGGGTGACCCCGACACCTTAACCGCCCACCACCACCACCTTCCATTCGACTGATAACCCTTAGCCCACTTGCATCGCATTTCGTATGCAGCTCTTGTCCGGCAACGCAGTTCTGCTTCTTGGTCTAGTTCTGGGTAGGTTCTTCCGCCGCCCGGAATGTGCCACACTACTACCATTTTTCGGTTCCATTTCCAGCAAGCCGGACTAAGCAAACAGGGGCGAAGATGATGTCTGGACAGCGGGAGCGGGTTGTGTGGACAGAAAGTGCAGTTTGCAAGGTCAACATTGCGTATGCGCGATGTTTGAGGACTTTAATACACCCGCTACACCTCGGTGATGTAATTAATTTTCAGCATTCCGAGAACAAGGTACAATTTGGTATTTAGACTAAGCTATTCATTAGTTCATCATAGTACGAGTATGGTCAAAACCAGTCGAGTTTCGGGAAAATTATACGATTCATGTTGGGAACCAATTGAAGATGTCCTTGATTGGAAGCTCCACTAATTGGCAAAAATATGAAACGAACAATTTAATAATGGGCGAGTTTCCCGAGAAACATCGATATATGGATCTTGGAAGTTCGGTAATTGGAAATTGTCCGGAAAACGAAGGGCAGAACAACTGTCCGCTGATATGGCAATCAAATTAAATTGTTTTAAGTAAGCAGGCTTGCAGTTAATTAATTATGTGTCTTCTATGTAAATGCAAATGAAAACGAGCCCATGTGATTGGGATTTCCATGGAATGGCTCTCCGGGGAAAAAGGGTGAAGTCGAGCACTTACCAATGATAAATGATAAGCCATTTTTTATGAATCTACATTTGGTTGTTTGACTATTATTAAGCAGGTAGTTTTTAAACCTGCCCAGCACCGATGGCAATTAAATACGAGGCGATGCTGATTTTTTGCTCGAGAAAATGTGACAAATTGGTCGCCATAAAAGGCAATTATTCCATTTACTTAGTCGCACGCCCACATGCCAAGTGAAATCAAAATCTTTATTAAAACATTTTATGCAAATGAATAAATAAGCAACACTGAGGGAAACTGACTGACTGACAGTCGTCAGAGTTGCTTCGGTCGCAGACAGAGACGGCGATAGGCGGTGTGAGGGAGCCGGCAGCTACGCATTTACATAAATATTACAAGGCTATTACTTGCCGCCCGTGTGCCACGCCCCCCGTTCATAGGCAAATACGCGTGTGTGTGCATTACAACAATATGAAAATTATTTGTAATGTAATTTCAACTTAATAAATGTTCATTTTCATATAAAGCGACAACTCATTTTACTCCGCAGCAGGTACGTGTGTGCGTACACTGAGAGAAAAACAGTCAAAAGCATACAACTGCACATATACATATGTAGTATTATTAGGTGTATGTGTCTCTCTTAGGGAAGCAAGTAAAGTGATGATGCTATTAATATTTATATTTTTAAATATAGTTATATGCACATATTTGTAGCTTTTTTTTTATTTGAGTGCCTGGTGAATTACAGAAGCTGAAGTGAGGTGAGAAAAAAGCTGACGTCCAAAAGCACGACAGGAAATGAAGTTGTCGAAAGTGAATTTGCATAAACGTATGAAATTTTAATATTTACGACAAATTTTCAACCACTTCCCAGCCAGCTACCCATCCATCCATCCACACACACACACAAACACACACACACAGACGCGCGGTGTGCACTCAACTCACGCACACCAGCGCACTCGCAGCATTTTCCTTTTGGGCTGCATACTTTGGGGCGCGCACACAAAAAGTTTTCCCAGCCTACGGCAGCTCGTCCACAGCACCTGAATATATGTAGACGCACATGTAGATGACAATGTTGCCCACCGCCTGCCAAAGTGGGCGCTCCATGGAGGGGGGCGTGGCAGACAGGAGAAAGTAGAAGGAGGAGAAGCAGGAGAAAGGCACTTGCCGAGTGTAAACTAAATAGAGTTAGCACCGGAATTGTTTCCATTTTAAATCTCTGTGTCCCCCATATGGTAAATAAGATGCAGTTGAAGTTGGGGGACAGTTGGGGTATTCAGTCTAGCGGATTGAAACAATTTTCCATACCGAATAGTTCAACATTTTAATAGCCGCTTAACATAAATATTAAATTAGTGCAAAAAATAGGCAAATCCCTTGAGGTATGGCATTAAAATATAACCAGTTTGTTTTCAGTGGGCGCCAAATCCTGTACAGAGCTCCAGTTCCCACAGGAGATTACAGCTGTGGCGCAAGTTTGGCCAGTTCGCATTACGGAATCGCCGAGGCGGAACTGCTCCAGTTTTGGGTAATTCATTTGGTCACACCAGGTGGTCACAATGCCAACGTCTCAAAGGAGCAGCTGCACACGGACTTGTACTTGGAATTGGTCCAGCCACTTGATTGTTTGCCAAATTCTTGCTTGAGGGTGAAAAAATCCGGGGTTTTGGCGAAAAAAAAAAATGAAAAAAAAAGGTAAAAAAAACGAAGCTTCTTTGTGGGCATAAATAGCCATTGTTTATCAGGCGGTGGTTCATTAGCATTGGTTCCCGCGGCTATATCGCCATTCGTGTGCAATTAGCACGGCCATTTGGGCGATGCCCTGCAATCCGTTGTTTACTCCATCCGTCAGCTTAAATGTTAGTTTAATCGTTTTCGACTTAAACACGCATATAAGCAGCTAAATGCTTTTCTAAATATTCTCCTTGAGAACTCCTGCTCGACTTCGTCTTCGAATCGTATCGAATCGAATCGAATCGCTTTTAATGTTCTTTTTAATGGCTTTTATTGCGCTGGTCAATCGCTTCTCGATTGTTTTTGAAAAGAATCACTCTTCGGACTGGCGTGCCCATTAAATTGCCATTGAGCATGGCTAGCCTTCGTAATCGAACCCAACTGACTTTTCAAATTGACCATTTAAACATGGCAAAAGTGGGCATATGTAAAAAAACTAAGAAATAATACAAATCTGCAGATGGTTTTTACTTGCGAGTATAAATGCTTAAAAATAGTTAGGTTATCTATTACATTCCATTACTTTCTGACCCGTAAATATTTAACTTTTTGCTTGGTAGTTGGCATGGATTTGAAATTTCATTAGATATTTATTGCCAACTGGCAGCGTGAAAAATCAAAGTTTTCCGCCCGCTTTTCCGAAGGTTCAAATATTTACCCTTTGACGGTTCCGTAAATTGATTATGACAAAATCACGGCGCTGCTCATTTACAACATAAATAAAAAATGTACTGCACATCAAAAATAGAAAATCGTGTGTGAAAAATTGGCACACTGACTGCTGACAGTAATAAAACTTGAAATGTTCGCACAGCACTGTTATGCAAAAAAGTTGAGAATTTTTAAACGAGAATTTCACTTTTGCTTATTTTCTATAATAAGCACACGCACAAATGAATCCATGGAGCAGGAGAAAAAAAAGCGGATTATTGGCCCCTTTGATTGTAATTCAAACTTCTTAATTTTCTGCCACAACAAACAGGCAACCTAAAAAAAACTACTCACCAAGGTCGAGAAGACCTGTCAACACGACGCAATTAGCGCTGCTCTCCCCCCTTTAAATAAAAAATTGAGAAAATGTGAGCAATCGGAAAATGCGGCCAGTTTATTTGGGCTCATTGGAAATTTTCACTTAATGCGAACAAAGTCGGTTTTAATTAAAGCTCCCTTGTCATTTTTATTGCCTTCATGGCTGGCCTCATTACATATAACATACATATGTTGGATGTGGGTTTGATGGGGGTTTTTCCGGAGTTTTCCGGAGTTTCTAGCTATATTTAATTGTTATTTAATTGCTCGTTTTGTTGAATGAACATATCAGCTTGATGGAATTTTACGCACGGTGTTTATTCTTTATTTACCAGTTAATTAATATTACATGAGTCGTTATTAATGGCACAGGAAGGGGAAATCATTACTATGTTTAATTACCTTATTAACAATATATCACTTTCTGTTGATATTTTGTGCGATTTATTTGAATGCACATGGCGAGATGTCTTTAAATGTTCGAAAAGAGAGTCCTGTTTACTTTAAAGGATATCTTCAGAGCAATGTTTACGCTGCTTGAGCCTTTTCGCATTAATTAAGCCAAGGACATGTTGGCTACGAATACTTTTGGCCGGGATTCAGCTGCTGGTTTCTATGGCTGCACATCTTCTAATCCTGCCGACGATAAGTCTCTTTGATTCAATTAAAAGCAGCAGTGGCAGCCGCAACAAATTGGTAATCAATACAGTCGCAGGATAAAGGATAAAGGACCTCTCCGCTCGCAGACAGTGCGGCACATAAGTGTAAATGCAGCCGGGAAACGGGGAGAGTGCCTTGATTGATGTTTAGCATTTGACCCGGCGACTGCAGATTGCAGATTGCCATCCGCAATCCACTCGAGAGTCGAGAGTCGAGTTGGGTTGTCCTGGTTTCGTCCTGGCAGGACGAGTGCATCGTTCTTTATGCCATGCATAAATTACGTGCCACCAGCAAGGACTTTTCACTTTGTTAACTTTGCGAAAATAGCATAAACAGACAGGGCAACAGAGACACCCACATGCCCAGCGACTTGGACACACGACTTGGTCTATCCGGCTATCCGGCCATCGGGAAAACTGTTGCTACCGGCGAGAAAAGCAGTTTTCCTGCATTCGCCAAGATAAGACAAGCGGCTTATTGTCGCTGGGAAATGCCTTCGAGCTGGCTGCTAAATTTAAGCACTTTTCCCCAAATGACTTTGTAAATTATTGAGCAGCTCTCAATTTAACTAAAATCACTGTGTTGCACTAGTCCAATTCCAATTCAATCATTTTCCACTGGACGAATGCATTTCGGAGCGAGATTTTCGCTGGCATCTATGCCGAACTTGTAGTTCAGTTCAACTGCTCCTTAATTGAGCGCATAAAGTTCGGGAAATTGCCAGACAAGTGGGGCTAACTACTGCGCCAGCCCAATCGAGTTTTCCGCTTTCCGCGGGCGGGTAAAGAGGCGGAGAGGCGGAAAAGCGGAAAAGTCGGGGCCTGGAATCGATAGCATGCATTTACAATGAGCTGAAACTGAACGCCACATGCCGAGGCACTCGGATGGCATGTTAATTAACTAAATCGTTTTAATGGCTCCTTTCGAGATGGGAGTGGAGGGGAGTGGAGTGGAGTGGAGTGGGTTGGGTTGGTAACGAAGGCAGCCATCGTCGTTTAAATCTTTACTAAGCTGTTGAGCAAAGCGCATTAAATTGTAATGAGAGGGCGGCACAAATGCTTCTTATTTTTTCTTTTTTTTTCCCCATTATTTCGCTTTTTCTGCCTGGGCCAAGGTCATGGCTTGACAAGCCGCTTAAAACATTAACTTATTATTCCACTTTTTTTCGTTTTCTTTTCTTTTTTTTCCCGCATCGGTGGCAAAACAAAGGGAATTGCTTTTAATTATGACTGGGGCTAGACGAGCCAAATGTTTGAAGTTATTAGACCCTCGAGGATCCGGATCCGGCGGCATTAGCCTAATGTTTGCATCGAAATAGAAAAAAAGAACAGGAATCTTTGATTAAATTTGCTTGATTTTCGCAATAATTAGCAGTGTGAGATGGAGTTAGCAATAGTAGCCATAGTTCATTTTACAACGCACGACGTTGTTCGAGAAATGTTAGCCACTTTTAATTGCTCGCCTAATTAGAGCCATTAGGAGCACATCCTTGCGAGCAGACAGGCGCAACTTTTTAATAGATTCTAATGTAGAAGGGGTAACTTGGTAATCGTAATTCCATTCCATTGTGACGACTAAGGACAATGGCAAGAACAGGAACCCTCGAGTGTGACAGCCACAAGGTGTTGACTCAACCCTTCGTCCTGCGGATGTCACTTTGCCTCGCATCCTTGGGCTCCTGGCTCCTACTCGCTTGCGATTATCAAGGCCATTTGCAATTTGTTGGCACTACCATGCACAGGACCTATTGATGATCAAAGTGCTTGGCGGGACACAAAGGAGCAGCCGAGCAAAAAGTGAACGAGACGTGCTAATTGCCAGCGTGAACGGGCTGCTGGCATTTGGGAAAAGCTGGCAAATTACATTACACATACGCCACGTTGCCGCCAACAGCAAAGCAATAATAGGCGGCACGGCACTTACTTAATCAGACAATTATGCCCCGCTAATATCGAAGTAATCTTGAGCTTAATGCTTTTAATTTCGCCCATAAGCCGTTGAGGGCAATATTCAGCGCACGGCAGTCGGCAATTTTTCAATTAAAACCGCTAGACGCATGTAGCTACATGAAAGAATCAAAAATTGTGCGAACACAATGCTGATGGATGCGACAACTTAATACCGTAGGTTGTATGCTTCAATTAGTTAACAGAGGGCGGCTTTTTCCCACGCTCTTCAGTTGCACAGGTTATTCTAGGTGGCTCTAGTTGAAAATTAAGAGCGTAATGGTATGAAGTGCATTAAATCAAACAATCAGCTTGCTTTTCCAGGGTATTGGGTCTATAAAAAGGTTGCTCGTGGCAGGTGGTCGGCCTTGGTGTCCCGCCCACCTCCTATTCCAGGCCATCTGTCAGTTGGTCTGCCTGTCTGTCAGACGCTTTTTGCTGCATGTTGCCATGCGTAACGGAAAAACGGAAAAGAGGAAAAACTGCTGCTTATGGCGGCTGTGAGCGCGATGGCAAGCGGGGGGGAGTAGGAAAATGGCGGGGGAGACGGGGTGGCATTCAGTAAAAAGCGGAGGAGCTAACCCTAAATGAAATTGCCCTTTGGCGGGCCGAGAGTCAATGCGTGGGCTGTGCATTTTGTCTGCAACAGGAGCCACTGCACACGCGGCGTATACGTAATGCCACATATACGTTTGTATGTGTGTGCGCGCTCGGGCGCTCGATTGAATTATCTTTTGGCCTCCGGTTGCCTGTACTATAATAATTTGGTTTAGTTACACCGCACTCGCTCCGCACGGAAAGTTATGTGCCGTGGGTCTAATTAATTCGATGGACACTGGAGTCCGGCGTAAAGCTTTTTGTAATTCCATTCAAGCGAACTAACTGTCCGTAATTTTTGCTGAATTATGAATAATTATGAAAGTTGTGCCGTGGTTTACTTTTCATTTTCAACCGGCAATTTATTTGCAATGAAAACATTTCGCAAATGAGCAGCAACATTGTAATGAAATTTTATTTTCGTTTTAATCATTCATACAATCTGATATGGCACATTAAAAGTCTGATTATTTTGTTACGAACAACAAGGAAACAGACTTTTGTCAAAATATTTATCTCTTCAAATGTATATTAAACCATTACTAGGCTAAAATTTTGTATCATAACTTGACTAAAACTAACCACAAAGCTGAAAGAATAACTGTTTTAAGCAGCTAATTACGAAGGCTATCCAACCCTATCACTTTTTGACGGATATAGGATAACTTATTTTTGGTCAGATTTTCTCATTTTTGGTAAGGGGTTACATCATCAAAATTTGCAAAAAATGGCCATAAAATAGAATTCCCATTTGTGGACACAGTTCGATTGGAAATTTTAATACGAGCTCAACGAGGTATGGCATTTTATATTCAGACAATTTCTATTGAAGTTGTGCACTTTTTGACGGATATAGGATAACTTATTTGTGGTCCGATTTTCTCATTTTTGGTAAGGGGTTACATCATCAAAATTTGCAAAAAAAGGCCAAAAAATAGAATTCCCATTTGTGGACACAGTTCGATTGGAAATTTAAATACGAGCTCAACGAGGTATGGCATGTAGGATCGGTTTTGGTTTTTTGGTGGTTTTGGAAACAAAACATACGTACACATACATACATATGTGGGCTAATACCTATTAGCTATTAAAAAATCTCAAAGTTAAGTTTCCCAATTTGATTGCCAGTCGGACTGGATACATTCCATATGTGGAATGTATGTTTTGTAGCCACATTGTGCAGTTTAATAGCGACTGCAGAACGTGAACAATAAAATTGTATGGATTTTGTATTCGCATAAGCTGCCATGAATCACTTGCTTATCTGGGTGGTATTTACTTATTTTTTACCGAGCACAAGTTGCAACTTTTAGTGCAGCACAGTGAGGCCACGCAAAAGCGGAAGCGAATGCCACCGCCTTTTATGCCAGACAAATTCGTATGCCATCTATATAATTTGTAAGTGTGTTGTCAGGGGTGGGGTGCAAGGGGGTTGGTCCCATGTGGAGCTGTGCTTGTGGTCCTCCGTGGGATATTG
Source organism: Drosophila sechellia (assembly GCF_004382195.2). Taxonomy (NCBI): domain Eukaryota; kingdom Metazoa; phylum Arthropoda; class Insecta; order Diptera; family Drosophilidae; genus Drosophila; species Drosophila sechellia. Next base: position 5,189,127 of record NC_045954.1, read on the forward strand.
GCACGCACACAGCATAAGCAAATGCATAACGAGACCACACACACATTCGCACATACACACACTCGCACATAACAATAACCGAGATAACTAATAGCAAATTGCTGGCATCGTTCACTTCACGGCCCTCTCTGCCATTTGCCATTTTCCGAGGAATTTCCTCGTGGCTGGGAGCTGATGTACTGCAATCTTGAGAGTAAGTATTTATAACACACACACACCCTGCGTTTTGCCGCTCCTAATTACTGTCACTGCTGTGGTAATCATGATTTAAGCGCTAATCTGTCCCTGTGCGCAGCCACGCCCACCCTGGGCGCGCATGGAGGCGATGGGGTTAACCGGAAACGGAAGTGAAAATAAATTCACACGTCAGCCATATCAGTTACTGCAGAAAGTCGCAGCAGAAGTACTCAGTTATCCAGTGAGGCAAAGGATTCAAGGTGCAATGCAATAGCTTACTAAAAGCTACGGCATGTCAGAACAACTCAAAATGGAGTAAAGGGTAGCACATCGAAGCGCGCAAAAAGCGTTTAAAGCAAATATGTTGAATTCAATTTGTAGCGCACACACAATCGCAAGCACCTTAAGAATGCCCCCAGGGGGCTTAGTGTGTGTGTGTGTCTAAGTACAACATGAGTAAAAGGGGGGTGGTGGGTGGACGGGCGCACTTGTTTGTTGGTTGTCAAAGAAATATCAATACGACAAACACACGCACTTCCGCCTCGAGACCCCAAAAGCCACCGAAATTGAATTGTGGGTGGGGAACAAACACAGAGGGGAAGCTGATGTTGCCGAAGGTGCGGTTCAAGTTTTATTGCATTTTATCCTTGGAAAGTTGGTAAGCTATACAATTATTTCCGTTATATTCGATGATTAATTGCAATCTCCGAGCTTTAAATTTCCACCAATTTAAGCAACGCAGTCAATTTGTATATAAATATTAATACAGTTGCGCTTATTGATACGTTGCTGATTCATAAGGATTGTTAAGTGATTTTCAATAAGGCGCATGTCCAATAAATAATTGCGAAGGGGCCAAATGAAAAAGATTTTAATGATAATGGGTATCGTGTGCCATTAAGCAATTGAATGCTGAGGCAATTGAAACACCGAATCCTGGTTGAAAGTCATGACTGGTTTTTAACAGGCATATTTAAAGTATGAATCTGAAGGATTCAGCCACTTGATGTTTGCGGCATACGTCCGTTCGACTCTATGTTCAGTTTGCAATCGGATTAACCTTGGGACACCTTGGTCAGTACGGAGACATGCTTTATGGACCCCCAGGACATACAGGATTCTCTCGATTCTCAGAGCTGTGGCGATTCTGCAGCGAAACCCCTGAGGCATATCAATCACTCGGAGCCTTTGTGCTGACCAAATTCTATGAAATTGAAATCGAAATCAACTGTCTTGCATGCACTACTCAGTAGTTTGTCGGTATGCGGGTATGATGGACTTCAATAAGTTGGCTGAGCAAAGTTACATTGCAAATATTATAATCAGGTTTTACAGTCTTATGGAGAAGTCATCAAACGTTTGGTCCCAGAAACACTTGTTCTTATTATAAATAATAGTACTTTTTAAAAGGAATCCCTTCTGCTTCACATATTTTTTGACATGACTTTCACTCCTTTGATCTTGCGAGGAATTGTGCTGCGTTTTTGTGCTGGTATTTCCCTGTCGCCCGACTTGCCAGCTCAGCTCCTTTTTGTTTCTGCGCCATTCGGTGTCCTGAGGAGGACTTCCGGTCCGGACCGTTCTGCCCACGCCGCAGGCAGGAGCGCAAAAATGCAATTATAATCCTAGAGGCAGCAGGCGGCGACGGGCAATGCACCTGCATTGGATATTGCGCCTGCAAGTGCAACTTTGCATTTCAAAGCTCATGAGAAGTCCCCGGGCGAAATCAGAAGGACGAAAAGTTGACAGTGGAACGTGTTCGGGCATTTTGAAGTCGCCCGATATCCTTGGGGCGGTGGCTTCGCCTCCATGACTCGGACAAAACGCTACAGTTTCCAATTTGATTATAAAGAAACATCGCTGAAGTGGGCGCACTTCATGCGTCTCCAATTCAATATGTTTGCTTGTCGGCACACTGAGCGAAAACGGAACAGAGTTGCTTATACTGTGAAGCTTGGCCAAGCAGGCGGATGAATGAATGGATGCAAATGGAGCCATATTTCTCGACGTGCACAAGCCGCCCACTTGGACGCCGATTTGAGTTGGGTGAGTGGGCTTATTGATTCCGGCAGGGCACTCATAAACTGGTATCTTATCGAGTGCCTGAGCGACTCAAGTGGATTGGATGCCTGGGTTGGAAACCACGCTCCAGCTCCAGTTGCCGGTAGTTGCTTGTAGTCGCAAATCGGAAATATGACAAGGAAGTCCATTTCCCATTTTTGTCTCATCCGACAAGGGATCCACGTACCGACGACGAGAGTCATTGAACTTCTTATTGTTTACCTGAGCCGAAGAAAGTCGCCAGAAATCCAGAAAAGCCAGAGACTCCCGGCAACAAAGCATCAATCAGCGCGCAATCAAATCAGGATTCAATTGAAATCGCCCGAAAATAAACCAGCCACATGCAATGAAATTAAAAAAAGGACCTGCGACAAAGGGCCCAAATGAAACTGATAAGGAAATTGCATTTCCACGGCCTCAGCGCCACATAAAAGTTAATGACTTTTAACCATTTTGCGCATTTCTCGCTGGCAAGTCCAATGACCCACAAAACGAAAGCATAAAACGGCAACCGCATGGCTTAAATCATAAAACATCGATGCTGCGCCAAAGTTTATTGGCTTTTTTCCCTGGCCAAAAATTGTAAGTGAATTAACCAGAAATTCGCATACAATGAGCTATGCGATTTATTAAGGTGTCCAAAAGTATGCTACTATACATTTTAATGTGAGTGAAGCACACGTTCATCTCATCAGTGCTATCCTTGTGTTAATTTCCGAGAGACGAGCACACAAAGTGCCACCTCCTGCCGTGAAAACTTTTCCCATTTTCCGCGAACAGCGTGTAGAGCATCCGTCGTTCGCCTGCAGGTCATGTGGATGTGTCTGGATGGGGAATCTCGTATCCCGTATCCCTCATCCGGACTCCTTTAACTGAGATGCGGTTAAAGCTGGATGCTCCTCCAGCTGTCGCGTGGATGGGGCTACATGACCTAGTGTCAAACACCTTGAGACTTTCTGGTCGATGGCAAACAGCTGAGAGAATTCAAAAACAAAGCGCGGCGCTAAGAGATTAAAAAGGGCTTGAGAAAAGCAACAATGCCGGCCGACAATAGATATGGCTGGGAAAGCGAGGAAAGCGGGGAAAGCGAGGAAAGCGAGGAAAGCGCCAGAAAAACAAGAAAAACGAGAAACACAAGGGCAACCGGAGGAGTCAAGCAGGGGCCATGTAAACAAACCAAAAAACTTCGAGCGAGGGAAAGCGCAGACGCACGGATAACGTGGAAATTCGGGGCGGGCGGATAAAAAGCGGATATCCAGAAACTGGGAACACTCCATCGAGGTTTTTCCCGACGCTTCTCCGAGCGCCAACGAACGGAAAGCCGCTTCCGAAATATCCGCCAACACTTTTGCGAATAAAACTAAAGAAATTTGTTTGTTTTGATTCAGTCGTTGCGGGTTTTTTAAGGCGAACACACAGCCCTGAAAACAAAACCGGAGACAAACACAAACAATTAACCAATCCAAATTCCGGCTAAACTGAAAAACGTTTTTTTCAAAAGCCAACCAAAAGAAAAAAAATAATAAAAAATCATAGCAAATGTGAAAATCTTTTCAACGACTTGTGAAAAGCCTAAAAAAAACATACAAAAATTCCAAAATAAATACATTTTTTTCCGCCTTTTTGTTTCTGTGCTCTGTGACCATTAAAACTCTAGCAAAAAAAAATAAATAAATAGAAAACAGCCGAATGTCAGGAATTTATCAGGTAAATAACGCATTTCTTAGTACATTTTTTGTATTTTTTTTGGATTTTTCCAAACAAAAAGCACTGGACAGATCCAAAATGACGGCCAAACAATGGCCAATATTTATCGCTGGCCTCGATGGCATAAATAGGCCAAAAGAACAGAATTTCGAAATCAAAGAACTGCTTTTCTCGTCCTCGCTGTCGGTGGTCATTTATCAAGTGCGGCCCGGAAAATCAGTGGAAATTAATGCCATAGATTATGATAATATATATCTGAACCCACATCACAATAGTTCCTTGAGGAATCCTTTGTACCAAGTTTGTGCCACCAATTGAATTTAACTAGCCACAGTAATCTTGGCCCTTTTGTGTTGCCCCTCGAAAGTTCAAAATATTGAATTTTTAAACCGTTTTCTTCGACTTTTTCTTGGCCCGCCGAGTTTTGTGGACCTTATCCGGTTGAAAGTTTTCACAGTCACCGCTGCAAAACGGCTTAAAGTTATACAAAATGAGGAAACAAAAAGTGGGGAACAAAAATTGCTATAAAAAAAAAAAAACACTTGCAGTTCGAAACTTGTCAGTAACTTGCACTTTGGCCTGACTTTTCTGTAAGTTCTGCAAGTGCATCGCTGCAGGAAGGATCTACCAGAAAGCATTAAGCTGAAATAAAGAGCAGACAATGGAAATGCAATAAACAATTTTTATGCCATATTTATACTTAAGTTATAGCAATGAAATTTAAGTGCCAGTGTTTAAGTTTTAACAGATATTTGTATGGTTTTTAAAAAGTGAACAGAAGTAGCGCTTTTCATGTGACAGATTCTCCCAATTATCAGAATCAGAAACCTATTAAAATTGAACTTAATACACTTAGCTGGCAAATGGCGATGAAGAGGAAAATCTGGGGTATGATGGTGGAAATGGGGAAATGGCTGCACTGGCAATAAATTCATTTGCTCTTGCCCCGATTGCAATTTTCAATTCACAAGCATTAGCCAAATACTTTAATTAAAAAAACAAAAAAAAAAACCAATAAAGTTAGCTGTTCAATTCAGTAAATAATTCATAAGCTTTTGTGCAATTAACTTTTGTTAGTGTGAAAAATTGGTTTCGCGATTTAGAGCATATTATAGCCAAGGACTAATTCCACTTTCCTTGGAATGTAATTTATTTAGAGTTCTAAGAGAACTTTAAAAGTTCCTTTGATGCCGTTTTTATCCCGAATTCTGTGCCATTTTGTGTGTCGGCTCAGTAACGTTTTGTTAATTAAATGTGAGCCATTTTTTCCAGATAATTAGGCCGACATAATATCGATTCCCGTTGATGCTGCAACAAATGGCAAAGCTTATCAGCGGCGGGCAGACCATGGAAAAGCAAATCCAAATAAATGGCGAGCAGCGGGGAAAACCTTTTGAGTTTTGATCTGCGAACAATGCGAATCCAGCTGCCAGTGGAAAAGCCTCTGGAAAAATGCAGCACGCACAAAGGCAAATGTCGAGAAGTCAAATCGGTTGGGCGATGTAAACCCTTTTCGTTGGCCAAAATCCGGTGACCTTGCACACTGTGTACCAGTGTGCCAGCCCACCGCCACCTCATTGAACCCATTGAATGGAATGCGACCCCTTTTTCGGGTTCCGGGGCCAAATTATTGAAAGAAAAACATTAAGATCCCTGCGTTCGGTTTTGCGGTCGGTCAGTTGGCCACTTTTTTTTTATGCCAGCCAAATTTGCACGCAGTCGAGCGGCAAACAAACAAAGCTCCCTGTGATCCCGTGGCCTTTTGACCAGCTTTCCTTTTACTTTCCACTCCGGAGTCCACTTAATGGCACCTGTGGCTCCTGCTAATCATGATTTTAATGACTTCTTGGCCCCGGTTGTTTATGAATGCCGCCGAAAGGTTTATCGCCCATCGCACTGCTCGGCCAAGAAAAAAAAGGTTACAATTAATATTTTAAATGCTTTACAGCCAAAGGTTTTGTTTTTTCTTTCGTTTTTTCGCTTTTCTGATTTTGTTTTTTTACCCCCGGACCCTCCTGATTGAGTGTTAAAAGTGCAATTGTGGGGGCTTGAAGTGGCTGTTGGTCCCTAAAAGAGTTTTTGGTGGTACATAATGTAATGTAATGTACTTGCTAATAACTGACGGAGTGCCCAGATTAACAAGTTTGCAGCAGCATATTTTAACTTTTAGTTGGTTATCTTTTTCATGCCTTTTGGGCACACTAATTTGAAGGGGGGAGGTGTGTGCGTGTGTTGGAAAACCAAATCAATCATGGTTTTGATGGCAAACCCCAAATACAAACTCAACTCGAGTAGAATCAACTTTGTGATCTCATTACCAATCAAAGCCGGTGTAACCTTAGACCCAAAAAACTGGCCTTGGTTATATAATCGTCCAAATTTAATTCCTCAACAAACAAGCAACCGAAAGGCAATATTTCAATAATTTATCTGCCCGTTTTTTACCCGACCATTTGTTTGCGCTTTCCGCTTTTCCTGCCCCTTGCTATTTTTCTTATTTTTCCTTTGTTTTTCTCAGTGAATGTGTTTATACGTATTGAGAAGAGCCTGGGGGCATAGTCAATATTGGCACAACACGTTGTTTGCCCACACCCACACCCACACCCACACACACTCGCACACACACTTACACACAGGGACTATGCAAACGAAGCTGACCAAAGATGAAATATGTTAAACCGACAACATATTGAATTCAGATTTAGTGTCGCCAAAAAGCAGGGCCATCGAAAATTGAGCAGCGCGTGCACAAGGATTTTCAGTTTTCGGCGCTCGGTGCTCGATTCTTTGTAAACAACATCGATGCTGTCATAGTCAACGGAAGAGTCTGGAGCTGGGAGCTGCCGGTTCATTGACATCAAAGTGCTCGTGTGGCAACAACGGCGTTCCGGGCAAGGACATGTGCCCCAGGATGTGGCAGCCAGGAGTCGGGAAGAGAATGTTCTCAATATACCATCGTCTACCCAGCCAGGAATACCAGGAAGTGGCCTGCCAATGAGGCGAACTTTCTTTGTTTCCTTGGGGCTAATTATACCGTATACCGTATATACCTTAAAAGTGCACTTCAAAAAAGAACTTGTGCCTGCAGAAATGTATTTAAAAATGGTCTAAATATTTTCCAACGATAATCGGTTATTACAAACTTTTGTGGAATGTTTCGTAGGCTTTGGGTTTCGTTTTTCATTCCTTGTAGCAAGCTGCCATAAGAGCACATCCTTGAAGGTAACCAGTGTAGCAATTATTACACGGCTCAACAAATGCCAATGAAAAGAAAACATCAACGAAGTGAAAAAATGCGAGTGGAAGTGGGGGAAATGGGAAATGGGGAGTTCGCTGGGCTTTCCTTTTGATGAGCACCAACCAAACAATGCTCAAAAAGTAGAAAGTGGAAAGCGGCGGAAAAGGAAACCGTGTGGTTTCGGCATGGATCCTCTAGAGAAGCTGGCTAGCAACAGGTTGGGTTTCCCTTTTCCGCTGGGGATTCTCTCCGAGATTGGGACTTAAATGGGCACTAAGACAACTCCATTCCCTTTTGAAACTATGGCTAAGGAAAAACCAGATAGGCATTTTTTTGGCTGAAATATCCTTTCGAATGTGTTTACGAAAGGCTTGTTTCGCCGTGATTTATGGATTTTAAATGTTTGCTTCACAATTTAAGGAGCATTAAATAGAATTATCTTTGGCTGCTAGTTTGTGAGATAATAGATTGCGCATTTCGGATATTTCTGGCTTTTGACAGGTGGGCAACTGAATAACAAAGCCAGCCCGACTCCAATAACAATATTCCAAGTCAGAAGACAATCGTACAATGCAGGCACTCACAAATGTAACTAATTAACGAGTGCAGGCATGTGTGACTACGATTACATAATACATAAGTAGAATCTCAGGTAAATGCATTCAGATTTATGCAGGCATATGACACACGCCTTCAGATTTATTGTCCAATGTTTTTAGGGGCTTAAAATATACTTGTACTATGTTAAGCCTTTTCTGCGTGGGTTAAATTTCAATTGATTTATTTGCACTGGCATTTATGTGTTTATGCGAATTATAAGATTATAAATCATATTTGTTGGAGCCCAACTAATTAGCACATCATTAGAGAAAGTTTCGAAGGCGATTTGCATGGGTTTTTGGCTTTAAATGCTTGGGCTTCGCTTCAGCGTGTACATAAATACATAAACATACGTACATAAATAACCATATTACGCATACGCAATGTGTGCATGACGAACAAATAAATTGAATCAACAATCGAATTAATCAATGTGCAAAACGCAAGATAAAACCAGAAGCGAAAAAAGAAATTAATGACGGTGGCGAGAATGTCGACGTATTTCTTTTTTTTTTTTCGTCTCTTTGTTTCTGTTGGCAAAAAGGTGTTTGTGGCTATCCAATCCATCAATTTTATTTAATCATTTATTTAATCAAATTACTGATTATGCAATCAACCCAGAAAAATGGCAAAAAGTCAGGCGGAGAAACGCCAACGCACATTTGGCACGCACACACATCGCATATAATACGATGTTCGGGTTTTTGGACTCTAATTCATTTCATTTTCATCGAACTACCAACTTTTCCGCAGTTTTCCCAACCCGTAAGTTATCACTTTGTCACCTAAATGTTGTCTATCTTTGTTAATTTGTTAATATATATATATAAAGCGGCTTACTCTGTGCGTTAATAGTACTAAGTTCATTTTAATTGGCACAATCTTCAGATTTGCTTTCTTTGCAATTTTAAACACAAAATGTAAATATATAATGATGTTGAAATGGGGGAAAAAATGTCCAATTTTCAAAGGCATTTTAAACAGTCCCTTTTTCTTGGTCCTTTGCTCCCTATCTTTGCTTCTGCTCAACTTTCTTCTCCACTTGTATTTACTTTGTTAGGGTCCTTGTCACTTTAGTCCTTGATTATGATGTCCTGAGCTTGTAATGTTTGTAAACGTTTATACGAAATAATAGAAAGGCCACAGATGTGCAGCATATGTATTGTAAATTGTGCGTCTGTTGTAAAATCAATCGCATTTTCGATTAGTTGCCATGTTGCCTGGGTGTTTCGCAACTAAATTGCTGTCAATGTAAAATGTGTATTAATTGTCATTGTTTATGGTTCACTTGGGCGCCCGTTAACCCCTTTTGTGTGTTATGTGGAAACTGAGTTACACAATTGGACTCGAATGCAGTTGGAGTCATTGAGTTGACCATGTTTTGATGGCACGTCAACAGTTTCTGATTTATTGATGTTTTGCTTGATTTATGCGTTTGGCGCTGGTTCTTGGCCATAAATTTCATTGTGTTTTCATTCGAGTCTATCAGTCGAGTCCTCTTGGGTCGGACATTAATTGAAATTGCCCAGGGATTAGTTCGGTAGCCGCAGCTAATACAAATTTAATACCATGCAGAATGTGGGCACACAAATTTAAGCTCTAAACACTTGGCTTTTGGCCCTTGGTTGCCGCCCCCAAAAAAAAGAAAAAAAATGAAAGAAAAAACACTGCGGATGCTAAGATAAACAATATCCAGTTGAGATTGCTGACTGGGCCACAGAAGCCCACAACTAGCAACTGCTGTCGTTTAGTTTAGTTTTCCTCTGGCGCACATGGCGTATGTGTAACATTTTGGCTGGGCTTGCACGTTTTTTTCACGCCCGCTGTTCTGGCACTTTGTGATACCCTAACTTATCACCATAAAAAGTGCATAGTAATCATAAGCAATACTTGAGTCTACAGTCTGCTTACTATGCTTGGCAAGTCATGGTGGATGCGATTGCTTCGATCTTAAGTCTTGTAATATTAGCTCAGATCAGCTTTCATCGATACTTGCCAAATAAGTTTTAGAGATGCCTGATATACCCAGAGCGATACCCATTCTGCTGGCTGCGAATCTTAATGAGTGCTCATTAAAAACTGTCACCTGGCGGGGATAGAATGGAAGCAGGCGGTAAACATGTGGATGACTGGGAAGTCGTCTAAACGAGAGCACCTGCACCTGACCTTCGTGGCAGTGGGCGTGGCCACGTGCTGGGCGTAAGTGGGCGGCGCCATTGATTTTCCACCGCTGCCACAAATGTGTTAATGTCCTCCGGATTCATGATTACTCGGATTCAGCTGGGAATGCAGACGGATGGATTTAAATTCGCTGGCATCGAGAGAGTGGCTGCACAAAGAAACCGCCTGCCCTTTATCAAACTTATTAATTTGGCCATAAAACCGGGATCCAACGCCAACTGGGTGCAACTAAAATGTAGTAAAGCATAAAAACTTTTGCCCGATTTTCCCAGCTTGGGAAAGCCAAGGGAAAACTTTGCGACGAGTCTGCGGAGCTTGATTAAGACTTAGTTGCTGTGTGTTCAGTACGTTCATCATGATGAAGATGTCGGGCAGTTATGACGATAATGCTGATGGACCTTGACTTATTAAATTCTCCGATTCCCGGGTGGAAAACGATGCAGCTGCAACACGATGGGCAAAGTTACAAGCTGCCACAGGCGCTCCTTTCTGATAACCATATCAGGTGGTTTGAAATAATTTTCCGAGCGCCCGCAAAGCCCCATCAAGTTTTATAGTTTGCTCGCAGGATGATAAACCCCAAAAAGGTATAGTTCCCAGTGAATTGTTACAAATATTTTGTACTGCAGCTTTTTTTCTTTGTTGACTTGAGGTTAGCTTACTTGTACGGGGTTTGTAAAAATAGACACTCTTTTCACAATTTTACGCGATATGCCATTAAAAAAGCCAACGAAACCGCACCGTAAAATATGGATACTCACCAATGGCGGTAGCCCTGAAAAAATAAACGAAGCGAAATTTATATTGATGGAGCAAACATAAACTGTGCATAAAATGTAACTTAAGTAAACAAAAGTATAGGAATTCAGCCAACGCAGCCACTCAGACGATGTATTTTGTTCTGTTTGTTTTTTTTGGGTGCAGGAAAAGTGGCAAGTTTTATGAGCGGAGCGCGTCAATTATTTGTTTGGGGATTTCCCGTTCGCAGCAAAGGAGAAAAAGCAAGGAAATGGCCACAAAAACAGGCAACTCGAGCTGACACACACCCCCGCCGAACAATTATGTGCGCCAATTAGTTGCCACAAAAAAAAAAGAAAGTAAAGAAAATAAGGGCGAAAGAGTGCGTGTAAGTACTTGCCACAATTATTTGGTGCGCGCAGACAGAGGCAAACGGAAAAACGTATTGATAACATCCAGCAGTTGTACAATTAATGAAACCCCCGCTGCTGCCAAGTGAGCGATAAGAAAAGCGGAAAATCGACGCGGGGAAAGGGCCAAACTACAAGCCACTGACTGGATGCTACGACCTCTTCATTGGCATATGCAGGCATTATAAAAAGTTTATGAGCGGCTTTTATGAAAGGAACAACTGAATTTGCATACGAGCTTGGCAAACAGGCGAAATGAAAGCACGAAGGCGAGCTGAATGTGTGATATAACCAGCCATTGTCGCAGACATCCATACAGTATATGCTATATGGTATGTGGCATATATCGCATATGTATGTATGTATGCATGGTAAATACTCGTGTGTAGCAGGCTCGACTGTGATTTGGCCTTGTTAGCATTCTGCCAGCTTCAATTTGGCCGAAAGCCATCCGAGATTCCGGCAGCCTCCCGCCTGTCACCTGTTTATTATTGTTGCCTGCGCCGTAATTGAGCGACATTTGTTTTGTTGTCTCGCCTCGCAGTTACCTGTGACAGGTAGCGAAAACTACCAGTAACAGTACCAGTTTCAGTTTCGGTTTAAGCCAAATTGACACGCCGAAGGTGGAGGAAAGCAGGCGTCTCAGTCGTAAGTGTAATTGGAGTGCATCTGCGTTACAAACTTATCAAACTGTCTAGCTGGCTAAATCAATTACATATTTATTTCACGCACATGGCGTATCTCTTGGATACAAATACAAATGTTAACTTTTTGGTAGTTTCGTCGCCTTTCTTTATAAAGTTTATAAAATATTTAATGCTGCCCATTTGTGCGCAAACATTTTACCTGCTATTTAAATTCTCTTTTTGATGTGTTTTGCCCGCCAGTCCGAATAAATATGCTTATAATCAAAACCGAGCCGTCGTAGCTTGTCAAAAGTTTATTTGTATTTGACCGTCTGCTAGCGACCTTCTTTCACTTTCGTTCACTTTCTTGCCCCACCCAAAAATATCACTCATACGCAGCGTGGTCGTCGGGCTGTCAGTGCTCGTGCTGGGATAATGTATATATTTTTTAAAATTTATTGCGCTTTGCAACAGTTTCGCATTGCCCGGGCATTATGTATATGACTGCAACAATTTTGAAGTGGCAACACGCGCCGCAAAGATTCGTTTTAGAGCGGTGATTGGTGGGTGAGACGGGGTAAGCGGCAAGCGAGGAAGGCCATTGCCCATAAATATGAAAATTCCTGCGAATTATGCTTTTTATTAGCGCAGCAACAATGGCAACCTGAGATTTGCATTCAAGTGAGCTGACTGGCTGGCTGGCTTCATCCACTCGAATGCCAAGTTGTGGCATAAAAATTAATGAACTCCAAAAGATTGCTGCCAGCGGGGGGATTTGATTTTGCTGGAGGGACAACAATCACAGTTCGCCGCCAGATGAGCTCGGGAATTACGCTAATACAAGTCAGACCCTCGTAGAGCACAATAAAACATTTACTGGCGAAGGGGAATGCGCATGGAAAACAATTGAGAGGAAGTACTTTGGGGGAGCTAGGAAAAGCGGAGCAGCGTGGCAAGGATCGCCCCGGCCAAATTGCAGATTGCAGCGGAAGAGCGGAAAGGAAAAGAAGCGGAAAGGAGGAAAAGCGGAAAAGCCAGGGCAAACCAGCTGAAAAATTACGCACATAGCACAACGCACATCGCACAGCCAAGTGCAAGCGCTGTTAAATGAGCGTGTTGCCCGCGGAAGGTCCACTTGCAACTTGCTACTTGCAACATGCCACCGCCGTGTGGCACTTTGTTGGCGAAAGGAGCTGATTGCCAGCAAGGATACCAGCCATGCTGCTTGTAAAAGCCGAAAATTAAGCTGAGAGCTGCGCTCAAAGGTATGCTGCAGCAAATGTTTAGTGCGAGGATGTAAAGATGCTCTTTTTATGGCGGTGTCATTATGCTGCTCCCTTTTTGTATTTTTAAGTAGTTAAGCGCCCCAGAGATGTGGAACCTTATCTACAATGTTGAAATATCACTGCACTTTGTCACTCATAATCAAGCGTGCAGCGGAAATCCTTTAAAGTCCCCAAGCTCAGGAGCCACATGAGATGGTATGAATGGCATTGCGTTCCTAAATCAATCAAATCCAGCATTAAAGTTCAATTGAAATTCTGTTCCGTTGAGCAAGTCAGCTATCTAATCTGTTCGCTGTATATGTTTCCTTTCGCATCGTTAAGATACATATACATTTATATATAGCAGATACTTGACGAAGTTGTCCCGAGTCTCGTATCTTTTTGCTCGATATTATTAAACATTCAAGGGCAGCGGCTTCATTTGCCTTTGTTTTTTTTTTGCTTTTTTTGTTTTACTCCCCAGTCTCCGTTCATTTTAATGGCCCAACTTGTCGTCGTTGGCAAACTGGATTGTCAACGTGTCTAGTCATCAGTTTTACGCACCACTTGTTCCATATACCTCACTTCCATAACTCCGATAAATCCGATATCGGAGGATTTCAGTTGCTATTGCCTGGAATTTACATATTTATTCCGATCGATTCGGCCAAAAGGACATTGAGTCGATGTCTACTTACTAGTGTCCTTCGACTAATGGGCCTCTTGTCACAATTGCCGTCTAAATGAAATTGAGTTTAAGTGCAATCTGCTTAGCCTGTTTCTCTGACACTAGATTTTAATGGCCGAATAGAGCAAATTAGGATTAGAACGCACTCAAGCGCCTTTTCTGGCATAATTTTTGCATTAAGTGTGCTAAGAATAGAAAATCAGCAAGAAAATCAGTTCGCTCTTCGATATTTTCCAATCGGATTAGGAGAAAACGTTCGCTTCATCTGCTTTTCAGGAAATACGCTGTTGAGGAAACGAGAAAAGCTTTAAGGCGACTTAAAAGATGTCTCGATGAACTGCTAGAAATTATTTTTATTTAATTTCTAGAAATGCAGATTTTCTTTGAGGGAAGCAATCCCTTCTGTTAAATATACAGAAAATACTACCCTCAGTCAGCCATTAAAGTTATCTCTACATTTGTCATACGCATAATTCAAAGTGCCGGTTGTCTCCCTAATAGTTTGTGGCCCGCCTCCAAGCGACCTATATATGTATATATAGTGAACGCTATATATCTGAAAGCATAGTGATCGGGGGAGTGGCCACGCCCAGCAGCAGCTGCTGCCAGTGGGCAACACGCCCAACAGCTTAATCAAGGTCGGAGGGCGAAAAAAATGCAGGGAAACGAAGGGAAAATGTAGGAAAATATAGGAAAATGTTGGAAAAGCCCTGGCTAACACCTTCGCAAGGGCAGGGCCGCACCCCCATCGCCACCTTAACCCCCTGATGGCCATCTCATTTATCAAGTGGCAAACAAACAGACACGCGCCCATTGTTATTATATTGGCATTATTGCGAAACAAGCGGGCCACCACCACATACAAATTGCTCAATTCAAAATTGTGTAATTTGGGGCTGTCACAGTGGCCACGCCTCCACCCGAGGCAGCCCCCCCTCTATTGTATCACCTAGGATGGCGTGACGATGAAAATGAAGGGGCATCTTCCCTCAATGAAGATTGCACACAGTGGCCACAAATAAATAATGTAATCAGCTATGGAGGCGAAATGAAAGGAATCAAAGGAGACAATATCGCACACGAGCAGCAAACTACGCACTGCACGAAAATGGGTGCTAGTCCATGGCCATGCTTATGTAATCTCTTAAGTAACTGCTGCTCAGCTGACAGCTCTGCTGGCGAAATTTGAAAAAGCTTCGCACATCATTTTTTATGGCCGGAGGTCAGTCTTTAAATGAATAAATTAAACGTATTACTTGTGGCACTTGTGCTGCGTTTTATTATTATATATTGTGTTATTTTTTTTTTCTTTTAGTTTTTGTTGCCGGACTGCCCTGCATAAAACATTAAGCACATTAAGCATCAAACGAAACGCACCCTCATCCCGGCACTTCTGCTCCAATTGAGACATTTAACAAAAAGGTCCGCTTACCTTTTTTAGTGCGTGAGTGTGCGAGTGTGTGTGTAATGTGTGTGTGCTCTGCATATCCTTTTGAACTGCCCCACCCCCTTACCCACTGTTAGCCCCAAAAAAATAACAGTGGCGCAGTTTGGTAGCCTCCAAAACTTGTTGATTTCAAAGATTTCGAATATAATTACCTTTGAAAACACTCTAAAGACTTTTGAGGCATGCCACTGTATCTATTTCTTTCGAAATTCCTTTGGATTTCTGTTTGCAAACTAATTTTTTTTTTAAAGAGCTGCAACCACTGTGTACTGTGATTATTATACTTTTTTTTCTTTTTTAAGCAAAAAGGTTCAATTTGCGTCTACGCTGGCCAGGCAAATGGTGAAATGGCGATGTGTTTTCCTTACTTTTTCCGGTTGCTTGTGTGTGCGTTAAGCACTGGGCCAAAGGAAGTGATATCCTTGCAGCCCCCCAGCCCATTTGCCAACCCTTTCGAACAGCTGCGCAACCCCCGAATTTTGCTTTATTTTATTTTATTTATTTTATTTCATTTCATTTTACGTATACGTTTTGTGTGCAAGTATTTCAGCCGCTCGTTCGGAGCTCGTTTAGACATCGTTTTGTCATTTTGGGGCGATGTGTGTGTGTGTGTGCCTTAAATGTCAAACCCTTTTCAAAAATAGTCCGTCGGAGGCCACAGAATTCGCTCGTTGTCCAGCACGTTTTGGGGCCACAGTGAACGCCTCGTAAATCGTAAATTTTCCGCTCGTTTTTTTCCAGTTTCCCGCCAGCGACGCATCGCTTCCTCTGCAGACAAGAAAAATTGTATTATTAACACATCTGAGGGGCCAAAGTAATGTTTGGTCAAACGTTGCTAATACGCCCAGATTCTGAGGGCGGTCATGCAAATTGTTTACCTTACTCCAGGCATTCATTCCCACGATACCCAAGCATTCCCAGACTGACCGATCAAATCGCAGTGTCTGCACATTAGTCTACCCAGACACGCACGGATTTTCCTTCGATTTTCCTAGGATTCTCCCTACCAACTTACCCCATGAGCTGCGACTGCCACTGCCACTGGCACTTGCCTTGCGCTTTTCCTTGGCTCCTGTCCAGATGTCCATCTGCCAGTTTTAATTTGAAACAATGTCGCCGGGGGCCAGAGAAGTGCAATTACTTTCATGTTTGAGGAATCGCTTAGCGAAATCAGGGAACGTCTTCGGACATTCCACTCTTGACTTTCTGATTGCTGGGACAGCAATTAAATGCGGGCCATGGAGGAATAGTTTTCCCCATCAAAGTCGCCCAGCGAATGCAAACAAAGGAGCACTTGACCAACTCGATGGCAAGTTTAAAAATTAATTTTTAAGCTCGAATCCAGTTCGATTGGAAATTTAAATACCAGCTCAACAAGATATGGCATTCCATATTCAGACAAATATTTTTATAGTTATGAACAAAAAATAGCTTATTTTAAGACAGAAAATTAAAAAATTATTTTGGCAAAATTTTAAAAATTTTATATGGCCATTTTTATCATAACTTGACTAAAACTGATCATAAAGATGAAAGAATGACTGTTTTGAGCAGCTTATTGCACGGGCTAACCATCCATATCATTTTTTGGCCGATTTCGGAAAACTAATTTTTGGGTCATTTTTCGCATTTTTGGTAAGGGGTTACATCATCAAAATTTGCAAAAAATGGCCAAAAAATAGAATTCCTATTTGTGGACACATTTCGATTGGAAATTTAAATACGAGCTCAACGAGGTATGGCATTCTATATTCAGACAAAAATTTTTAAAGTTATGAACAAAAAAGAGCTTTTTTTAAGACGGAAAATCAAAAAAATTATTTTAGCAAAATGTTTAAAATTTTATATGTTCATTTTTATCACAACTTGACCAAAATTGATCATAAAAGTAAAAGAATAGTAACCATACAAGTCACTTTTTGACCGATTTTAGAAAACTAATTTTTGGGTCATTTTTCGCATTTTTTGTAAGGGGTTACATCATTAAAATTGGCAAAAAAATGGCCAAAAAATAGAGTTTCCAGTTTAGTATACAGTTCGATTGGAAATTTAAGCTCAAAGAGGTATGACACTCCATATTTGGATAATTTCTTCCAATGTTTTGGCTAAAAATCTGGCAAAATCAAGTTTTGCCACTGACACTCTGTTAACTTTTTTAAACCAACTCTAACTATGATTTGTGACCTTTATTGATGAAGTATTGTTTAATAACTGAGGTTGCGAGCAACACAACCCTTTCGATTTGTAAGCACCACATGGCGTGTGGGTCATTTTTGAAGAGTTTTCGGAAACTGCTGAAACAAACTTATTTAGTCCACACAAAGAGCAGACTGGCAAACTTTGTCAGCTAAACAAAATTTTGATCAGTAGTGCTAACCTTTTTATGCGTATAAATACGTTTTTTTCACCAACCTTTTCTGTAGTTCGATTAACACTTTTTTTTTGGTGCCAGCGTGACAGGGAACATGCGAACAGCGAAAAATAAAATGAATATGGCCAACGGAAGGAAGCGAAATGGTTGGATGGGAAATGGGCGGGACAGTGTGTAACCAAACAGAGAAGCGGAATTTTCCCAGGACGTCGTGGATGTTGATTTTCCACCGATACCGATGCCTTGCTCCCTTTTTTTTCTTCTTTGGTGTTTTGCATGTTCACACATTGACCCTTCTTTTGCCCGAAAAGGGAGCAAATTTATGGCCATTTGAGTGTTTAAGTAGGGCCAAAAGAAAGGCGAGCCTTGTAGCAATTAGCAGGACCCGAAGTATTTTGTTGACCTTATTTAAAATTTATTTGCTCCTAGGGCACCCGAAAGTACGAAAATAAATTGCAAATCAACCGCGAGCAGGACATTAGTCATCTCCCCCAGATTCTCAGATTCATCAAGGGCGAAAGTGAATCCGAAACTGGGTGCTTGGTGTGTATCCCGATCTCGGCGAGGTCGTTGTCCAATGCCAGTTGTCCGGCGATTTCGAGGAGCTGCCCTTATCAGCTGACAAGCACACCGAACTGGACCGAACTGGACCGAACTGGACCCACCGGGCGTATGTGTGATATATGGCACTTGACCTGCGTTAATTGCAAATGAGAAACTAAAGAACTTCGTACACATTTTCATTGCAGCTCTGAGTTCGTGAGGAAAAACTGCTAGAAGTCGAAATTCGAAAAGGTGAGCACAGAAAATATTTAAGCTTGCTTAATTTAACAATAAATTCAGCAATTAAGTGAGATTTAAATCAAATTTCATATGAAAACTGGCCGAACCCCGTTTGCCATAGAACCTTTTGATAAAAGATTGATTACTTTAGCTCAAAATTAAATTCAATTTTGCCGTTACACCAAAGTCCACAACGGTTAACGGTTATTTATTCATTCGGGCGCGGCATGAAAAAATTGGAAAGCTTCAATTCAATCAGAGCGAAATACTTGAAACTCAATAGCAACATGTATGGCA
The DNA here is from genome assembly GCF_004382195.2 of Drosophila sechellia. Taxonomy (NCBI): domain Eukaryota; kingdom Metazoa; phylum Arthropoda; class Insecta; order Diptera; family Drosophilidae; genus Drosophila; species Drosophila sechellia. The sequence goes on from NC_045954.1 coordinate 5,207,716, forward strand.
AACATAAAAAAAAACAGAAACTTTATTCAATGTGGCAAATAAAAAATGTTTTACCAAAGCTTAAACATATAGCGAACTATACGCCATGAAAGTGGAGAGAAGAGGATGCCTCGGCCAAATAATAAATCAAATCGCTGTACCGATGGTGCCATGATTTTTGACCACTCGTCCTGGTCGAACGACTTAAATCTAGCCAGTGGTCGGTGGGCGTGGCAGTGGGCGAGTGGTAACGATGCCAACAAAAATGTTGGACATTGGTCGAGACGGCGTCGTGACCTTCGCAGCGCCTTTTTTTCGACTTTAAAATGTACAGCAAACAAGTGGCAAGTGTTGCCGAGATAAATATGTATATATATATATATATATATATATGTATATATAAATATATAGATATATACAGAATAAAATAAGCAAAAACAAAGGCCAAGCCGAAAACGACGAATTTATTTGCAACACGCGCCAGTCTGGCCAAGATCTGTCGCCGCAGATAATCCCGCAAAAGGGCATTTAGTCGACTCGCCACTATGCCACACATGCCACTATGCCACATGCCATGTGTACGACGAGTATAAACGCGTATACAGTCTCCGCTGACAGCCATTAAAAATGCTGTAAAGTTCGAGGATGTGGGTCCTGCCATACAATTAGCAGCCAGCTTTATGGACCCCGACTTCGGACATCGGAACCACTTTCCACTTTGGCGAGAGGAAAGCAGTAAGCAAGGAAGCAACGAATTTCTGCTTGTTAGTTCCAACACCTAGTAGAGTGAATAGTGAATAGCCAACGAACTTCCGGCCAACTTGGCACTCCGCTCACAAGTTTATGACCCCATTTGGCGTGATCAACTGCGGTGTATAACTATTTTGGGTTATCCTCCATTAGATAAAGCCCAAATGGCAGCCATTCGAAATGAAAAGCCCTGCGCTCGTGCGGCAAAAGTTTGCAATAATTATGCCAGTTTGTCCGCAATGAAGCAGAAGGCACAGTTCGCAAGCTGATGAATTCCCTGCAGCACGTTGCCAGGAAGTCAGGGATCCCAGGTCAGGGGTCAGGGGTCAGAAGTCGGAGGGCGGGGCTGGTTAAGGGATAACTAACAACTATTAGGTGAACTTTTTAATGCGCAACTTTTGTGTGCTGTAAATTTGGGCCACGAACTGTGAAGGCATCAGAATGATTGGCGGGATTCCCGGGAACAATGAAACTGCAGTAATTTGGGCTGTTAATTTACATGCCCTGAAATGCGCAAATACACTGAGAGCAATTGCCGCAAGGTGTTCAATGTTTGCATATAAATTACATGTAAATTAGCTGCTCTAACATATCCATTACCATTACCCATTCACCTACTTTATTGCCATATATTTTGCTGCCATATCATATTTCAAATCACACCACTTGTATTTCACGTGTACATGTACATGTGAGATAACCATGAGATAAGAGTCCCCATGCGACTGCGATTAATATGTTAGGGCGAGGGTATGATATGGGCCGGTTTTTCGCCCACACCCACCCACTTTTCCTATGATTTATAGCCGTAATTAAAATCTGTAGCTGCAGGCTGACTCAAATAAGTCGCTAAGACTTTTGTCAAAAGACATAAAGGCGAGCTTAAAGCGCTGGCCAGAGGAATATCCTTTTATTCCGGAATTTAATTAAGCCAAATCCCCCTAAACACACACACATACACGCCGCACAGATTCCACGGCAGCCAGTAAAAATGTTGAGGGAAAAGCGGAACTGGAAAATGTGCTGGGTTGTGTTTGGCCCATCCAATATTGCCGTATTGTTCCCATGCGCCTCCCCCTTCTCTGTTTTTCCTGGGATCTGCCAACAGTACACATGATGTTGCGTTGCTATCTTTTCCGCACAGCCTGCATATTTGTTGAGTGTTCATACTGGACACGAACCAAAAAAAGGGGGGAAAATCGGTCAACAATAACAAATGGGCCGACAACTCGGTGATGCCAGACCGGCAGCGGAAAAATGTCAAACAAAATGAAAAGATTTCAGCGACAAAGGCCTCCAAATGGGCAATCAAATATTAAAATTAAAATACACGACATACAGCACTAAACTTGTTATGTGCATACTATTATTTATTCTGAAATTATTAACAAACTATGTGAGGTTTGAGGAAAATATACAAATAAATTCGAGTGCAATCCACTTTTCCATATTTTCTATGCATTTTCTTGTGGTGTTCAAATGTGTGTGCACTTGTTTACCCCAAAACAGAGGAGCCACTCCACTCCAGCCACAAAAAAAAGTTTTCCAGTTAACAGCGAAACAATTCAGTCAACACCTTACACACATTCTACACTTTGGGACTCAATAGAGATGTCTGTGCATATCATCGGCAATAAATTGCTGAAAAGTGACTGCTTTACTGCCCACGGATATACTGGCACACTTGACTTGGTTTTTTTTCTAGCTAGCATTTCTCGTTTTGCGCCGCACACCACTGCGTATGTGGAATATTTATCGCTTGAGGCGATGAAAGGTGTAAATCAAACGGCTGGAATTTTCTCATCAAGAATTTCGCTCGCCAAGTGGAGGACACTGCTCACTGGATAAGAAACATGGCGTCATATTTTAAATTAGCCCTGATAGTTTTTAATTGGGAGGATTAGGAAATATTGGGTCGTTCACTTTAATTGCAAGTTGAAATGTTAAGCTGCAGTTTGCCCAGCATGCAGTTGAGCTTTAGCTTTCGTCGGATAAAGAAGTTCGTTTTTGGAAACGGAAGGTGTCTAAATCAATTGTGCAGTTTAATTTTGTGAAATTTACAAAGTGCAAGGTGCGAAAATGTTCAAGCTAGCCATAAATTAGGTTTAGTCTTAATAGAGGAACCAAGATGAAATTCACAGTTCCCATTCGAAGTTCTGTAACCTTGGACACTGGACCAGAAGCCTCTTTGTGTGCTTTTAATAGTTTGTCGCCGTAATTGAGCTGGATTCCAGAGTTATAATGGGTTTCAGTGATGGTTTGCTTTATAGTTGTGAGAAGTGAGGTTTTTCGCATTTTTACAGCTCAATGCTGTGTAGTTTACGACATCGCAGTGCTTATTTACACTTAACGAAATGGAAAGTACACCCACGGCACTCAAATGCCATGAAAATATTAATAAATTGCATTTAATTGCCGGCAAGTAACTAAAAAAAAAGGAAAAAATTAGATAGCAGGTCGAGTGGGGGACTTCTAATTCAATTACCGGCGGACCCGACGTCGTCTGCCAAGCGTCTCAATATAAAAACTCAATTTAATGGATGCCAACTTTGCTGCACACAAACATACATATATATATATATAAACGGGGGTGTTGGCTCGAGGTCTCGAAGTCTCAGAGTCTCGGAGTCCCTTGAAAGCCTGTCAACAACATTCAACTTCGGAGTCCTGGCCGCAATAACATCACCCGTAGTATTGGCCTATAAAAAAGGAGGCGGGAGGGAAGTGGGAGCTTAGCCTGGTTTTATGGGTTGGGTTGGGAGTCGGTTCTTCTTAGAGGAGCAAGTGCAATCAAAGCTGCAGCGGCGCACACAGAAAAACCCATTAAGGTACTCAAAGTGCTCATCCTGGGCAAATCTCTACCAAAATAAATAAACTTCGCAACTCTGGCAGACAAACTTTGCCGAACGATTTGGTTTTTCGTTTTGTAATTAGTTTAGTTTCGTTATGACCATATGAATGACTTGAAATGAATGAAATACTACAAATTTATTGCTGTGCACGGGCAGTGCTGGCAAAATCCGACGGAAAATAAGGACCAAGGACCTCAAAAGCAAAGACGCAAGAAGTTCAAAGCCGCAGCTGCTGAAAAATAGAAGCACTGCAACGGCGGCAACCAGAAAAATAGAACAGAATTGAGATACAGTAGCGAAAACCTCACAAATGTAAAGAAAATCACTGTGGCAACCTGGAAAAAGTACATCTAAAGAGCTAACAAAATGCTTAAACTGGAAAATAACTCGAAATCAATTTCATATGCTAAATATATTGTATTAAATATGACTGTAGTTAGCTACAAATCGCTCTACATTGCCAAAGTGAACCCTTGTGGCAAAAGTCAAATCGGCAAGAGTGAAAATCGGAGACAAAGACAAAGGCAGCTGCTGGACCAAATGGCGTTTCCATGGAAATTAACAGTTCGTGGACCTTTTTTGCCCAACGCACAGATACAGATACAGATACAGATACAAGTACATACTCGTATAATTAGGAGCAGTTGGCATCGATGCCGCGGCATTCGATGCTTCTGATGGCATCGATGGCGAAGCTTCAATGAAGTGTGCGCATCATTCGGCCGAATTTGTCACGATTACCAAACGCGATACTCGTATTCACTTCACTTTAGGCCGTCGACCCTTTCAGTGTGTGTGTGTGTGTGGGTGTGTGAAAGAGATGAGTAGGTGGCGGCCGAAGGAGACGGCAACAGAGCAGAGGGAAGAGCAGCAAGTTCGGAACGGATGGCGTAATTGATTCACTTCGATTGATTTTGGTCAGCAGCTGGGTCCTCCGGTTACCAGCTTTTCCCGAATTTTCCCCACTTTTCCGCTGCTCATCTGCTCGTCTCACAGCTTGCCACGTACTCATGCGGCATGCGACAAATGCTCATTATGAGGCATCAAACTAGTTAAGGAAAACTCCGATGATGTGTGGCAATGGGAGTGAGTGAGTAGGAAAACAGCGAGGAAAACGCCAACGGAAAATGGTAAAAGGACAACAAAATGTAACAAAAACCTTTTAGTTGTAATGAGAGGTCTTACTTGCCACAATTGTTGCTTATTTTTAGACACCTTTGTGCAAAAGCAATTGCAAAACATTTGTGAATTCGAAACGTTAGGTTAATTTCAATTTTTCAGCAATTTCCCATCTGGAAATTTCAGTAATTACGCTCAGTTACGTTTAGCATTCGGTGTATTTCCGCAATTTAAATTTGTTAACGCCTTGTATATTAATTATGTTTATGGGCTCTGATGCCTTGAGTTTTGTGTGCATATTACTTTTATTATCTGGCCGTAAACACTCCCCATGGAGAAGCAAGTTAAGATTGCGAGCCAAATAATAATTGTCCAGCTATGGGAGACGTTTCTGCCGTTACGAGGAGTCCCCAATGTCCCGATTCAAGCAATCGACTATGTCTAAAACCGAGTTCATGAAACCAAATAAAATGGGCCGCAAGAAAGTGGGGTATGCTGGACTACTGATACAGAATGCCAATTCCGAAGGTATTACTGCGCATAGCTAAGATATGAGTTTTTCTTGCATTTTGCGAGATGCTAAGTTAAAAGTATCCATATCCTTAGAGGGTACTTGGCTGTCCATTCCGATTCCGGCTGGCCGTCACATTATTATTTTAGCCAGTTTTGGCCGTCTTCGGTTTCGAGCTCATATTTATGTGGCCACTGGGAGCTGTTTGCCGAGCCTTAAGTGATTTTGTTCGCCGTCCGAGGAGCGACAACTGCTGCTGCCAAGTCCCAAAGCCCACTGCTCTTGGCCTTGGTCAGTTGAGTTGGCCAGCTGTCTGCTTTTGATTATTGTTATTATTATTCTCGTCATTTTCAGCTGATACTCCTGCCAGGTATGTGGTACACACAAAATGTGGCACACACGAAAGGAAATTGTGAAATATTAGGCCCAATTCGAGTTTGGTTATAATTCTGAACTTTTCTTCGTGTGTAGCAGCGCAGCATTTAGTTCATTGGACGCTGTCTGCCATTTTGATTCGTTTCTACTTGGCTGACATCTTTTTCATGTTTACTTTTGACTTAATTAGGCAGCAGGCCTCCCACCGATGGCCATCCAAGAAGCAGCCGACAGACACGTGGCCCAGACCATAGTTCATTTCGCCCACAATTCGTGACAATATTCGCAGGACCAAGCATGTTGCTCTTTGTGCCACGAATGTTCCTTTGAACGCACTCGTAGTCCTTGTCGTAGTCGGCGGCAACTGAACCCATGAACTGAACAAGAATAATAAATGAAGCGGGCGACGCGAGTGTTCGACTGTGAAATACGCTTTGGAAAATGCCGGCGTTTTCATTTCGGGAGGCCAATGGAAATGAGTTTCGCCCACGGACAAAAAAAAAAAAACATAGAAAAATGCATTGGATGTGGTGCACAATAATTTTACATCTCCGCTGGGAGCAGCAGTTGCCCTCGGAGGTAGGTTCTTATCTGTATCGTAATCGTAATGAGATGCTCTTTAATGTCATTTAAAGTTTGATCTGAGAAAAATTAACTGAATGCAAAGATTGACTTCCACGGAACATTGTGAAAATATTCAAATAAATATCTTATTTTAAATCACCCATTTAGTATTAAGAACTTGAACATATTTACGCGCTATCAGATGGGGAAAATCTTTTTGTTTTCCTAAGTTTCTTTCGGGGATTGCTGTGCTCCAATTTGTAGGGGCAATTTATAGTAAAAGTTTTTCCTGCACATCCAACAGCTTGCAGTGGATTTAGATGTTTTTGTTTTTGTTTTTTTTTTTATCGCAACTTGCGCGCCTTTGAGGGATTTTCCGTCTTTGCCGCTCAATTCTCTTCGCAACAGCCACCGCATTTTCCCCATTTTCCCACAAACAATAATGGCTGAATGGCTGGATGGATGGGGGGTGGGCTAGATAAATATCTTTGCATAATTAAATCCAATTGGGCGCACAACTCGCAGCTTTTGTTCGCAGCTTTCGGCTTGTGGCCAAAAAGGGCGACAAGGGGCCAAGTCAATCAAAAGTTGGCCCACAGCTCAGCTGGCCAGCGGCGGCGAATAATAGATGGAATAAACTTCGAATGGGCCAAGAAGTAGAAAAAATCCGACAGAGAGAGAAAAAAAATATAGAAACGAAGCGAAGTAAGACTAATTGGCAGCCCGCTCGCCGGCATAAACTAATTAAATCAAATATAGATATAGTATATAGATATAGTATATATATCTCCGTCGAGATCGTAAATCGCTTGCCACTTTGACCGCCCGCAAGGCCCTCAAATGTTGAAATACTAAAGTACTGGGGAACACACCTATCTGGATATATACGTATATATTGTTGTTTACCCAACTGCGTCTCCTAAAATAAATTTACTAAACTCATTGACGCAATTCAATTAGTGGAAATAAAGTTCGGCCACATGGTGTAAAATAAATGGCTATTCCTTTTACGGCAAAATTTGAATAGAGTTACACGGGGGGGCAGTGATATTTAAGCCCGGACATCTCCATGTTTTCATATTTTGACAAATTTCATCTATTTTACATATGTGCTGGACTAGCGGTTGTCCAGGGAAAATTCGAGAGTTTGCGGCCAAGTAAATATGCCAATGGCATTCAATTGTTTTTCCAGCATGCCACTGAAATTTGGCTTCAAGCGAGCTTGGGGAATTTTCCCAACTGCAGCAAAGCGGATAAATGCGTTCGGTCAGGGATTTTCCGGGCTAGCATTTGGAGAATTGGGCCACAGGGAGAAGGTTAAACTATTGCATAGAAATAACTGAGTTTACTCAACGATTGCTGCCCAAAGTACCAGTGTCTAGTAGTGGCGTAAGCAAATAAATCATAAACTCATACCCACACTAAAAAAATATCCAAAATTGCCGGGGTGCGGACAGTGAATAAATCACAGGGTAGCCATAAAGTAGTTACTGTCGGTGCTCACATATTTACATTTATATTTCCATAAATTACTACACATGAAACTGAAACAAGTGCCGTCCGCTGTCTTTTTTTTTCTATTTTGTTATAAATGCCACATTTCCGTATGTCAAATTTCACACTTCTGTTGAGTTCACTCGTTTTGTTTATGCACTCCACCTATAGGAATTCCTTCGATCTCAATTTGCTTTTTTAATATAACATTTTTGCGGCAAAGTTGCGAAATTGTTGGATACTCATTGATTTTTTGGACTTTAATTGAGACCAAGCCGATGAAAATATTTCATTTAGTAATTCGTGCGATGAAAAACCAACAAATAAATACGAAGCATTCGTGCATCCAGTTTTTGCTATCAAATGCTTGTCAAATGTGATTGACGCACCGAAATTCCGAGGAATGTGTAATCTTGGTCGCTGTCCGTTTGTTTGATGGACACTCTTATTAAATCGTGTGCCAGGTGGTAAAACATACATACGTATATGTATCGGCTAAATACTGATAAATCTCGGCCCATAAAATCGCATGGGCAGCGATCAGTTTTTCAATTAGCGGTCAGATCCTTGGGCCAATTCGACTATTTTGGCTGCTTAATTTTGCGTAAAATCGCACAGGTGACCGGCGTTGCTGGCAACTATTTCAATTTGGCAGCCAAGTGGCTTTCCAGCACATTAAACCCTGTCTGGCGTCTGCCCACCTCGCTCGGTATATACTATAAATATTTTACTATATACACTTGCTTTTGAGCCCCTAGTGGCTGGCGACAAGAGCCAAGTATTCGGATTTTCAGCCAACTCGGGCATCATTTTTTTCTGGCCCAGTCTGGATGACAAAGCCCTCGGAATTTAAGGAGTGGGCTTAGTATTCCCAATTCATAACTAGCAAGGGGCAAAAAGTTTGTGAACAAGTTTGCCCGGATTATTGCGAGTTTTTGGCTTGGTTCTGGGGCTTTGCCAACTTTCCACTTGTTATGTGCAGATTAATTGTGCGATCCTGTCATCGGTTGAGATGCATGTCTGTACATAAATTGGGGAAATATTTATGTTTACTTCGAAAAGATTACGATTTCGCACCAAAAAGGGGGCTTGACTAAAAATGAGAAAATCTGCAAATCATTTAAAATGCCATACTTTATGCATTAAAGCCACATTTCTTTGCTGTTCAAATATATTTGGTATTATTTGTTAAAGTCGAACTTTTAGATGTTATTTGCAGTCGACCAAAAGTTTGCTGGCCAAAAGTTTTGTTGAAAATATTTCCTTTATTCCCGTTGTGGTTGTCAACTTTTAGTTTAATTCATCGAGTTGGCAACAAATTATATTTTCGTAAGCTCGTGCGTGCCGCTTTAAATTTTTGTTTAACTTTCGCACACATGTTTGCGGTTTGTGCGAGTGTTTTCCACATGTATTCAGCTTTCCTCTGGCTTCCCGTTTTGCGTTCTGCGTTTTCCGCTTTTCCCGCACTCAGTGCGTCCAACACTTGAGCCACTTTTCAATGGAGGCGGCCGAAAAGATTTAGCCCGGCTCCTGGCAACACCTTGCCCCCCTTTCCCCGCTCCCATCAAGCCGTCTGCCAAGGTATGAAAAACTCGTACATTTTCTACAAACATTTGGCAAATTGTTATAGAAAAAGCCCGCACACACATGGGAATACATATGCGGATAAATTTGGTTGCGAAACTCGACTACAACATATGTTAACGACGCATTTGCCTTGGGATCCGTCTGCCGGCTGTGTTCCTATACCCTTTACTCGGAGATAATGGTGGGGGTATGATGGGCTCGCAATATTTTGGGACACACTCATAGGCAAAAGCGGCAAAATCTAGTTACTCTTGGCTGAAAACATATACTTTCAAGTATCTAACTAGCACACTTTTAGGCAGCTGCACTAAAGTCGTTCATGCCGAGATACTTTTCTATCTTTCGTTTGTTAGCGTATCTAGCACGTGACACTCGCACAGTGCCTACCAGAAGCAGGGCCACACTTAGTGCGCCAGCATAGATTTTAAACTCGTGTTACGTAAAAACAACGAGGAAGCCGGCAAAAGACACAGAGAAATTGAAAGGGATAGACACTGGATAAATACATAGATTTAAGCTGGGCAAACAAACATCGGGGAAACTTTCTGACAACGGCAATTACTTGCTAAAATACTCGAGTCCTGGCTTAATAAAAGCTGGAAAATTCCAAGGAAATTGAGTAATTTGCACAGCTTGAAAGCAACTTGTGATGAGGTCATTAAATTGCTCTTCTTGCTCGGAATAACAACCAGCAGCGATTTGAGTCGGCAGGCCACATTTTATTTAAATAGATTTATAAATCTGCCATATTGCGTTTGGCCCAGCTCTGTGTGCTGTCTTCTCATTGTATAATTACGTTTTCGGGCTGCGCATTAAATATTAAAACTTGTTTCTTGTGTCACACACTCGCAATATCTGAATAAATGTACAAGTTGTTTAATATTTGATGAAAGTCAAATTGCACAAATTGTTGCGAAAACGGCAATTTCAGGCGAGTTATTGTGTATAGAAATCCACATTGAACATTATTCGCTTTTGTTTAAAATCGATATAGATATTTGGCGTGTCTTTAGTCTACTTGTTTTTCCATTATTTGTCACCTTTATTCCACGATTGGGCTCCATTTGGGCTACAGAACTCATTTGCATATTTTGCAGTTGCTAACGGTAAAGCTATGGCCAACGCCGAAGGTGCCTTTAACTGTAAGTGTGGGTGGTAACCGTAACCGTAATGACGGAGCGGATTTGTGCCGGCTTCGCGATGTAAATGCGAGCCATTCGAAGTAACGAAGTGCATTCCACACGCACCGCTGCGATATATATTCAAATATATATATGTATATAAATTTAGGGTTCGTTGAACCTGCCTAATGTTGTGTGTGTGGGTGTGTGGTTTTTTCTCTTTCAGTCTTATTCGAAGTTCATTTCCGGCGCAGAGGCGAGCGGATGCGGAATGGCAGCCATTTTACGGCTTAGCCGGTGGTATTCAAATTGAATTGCAAATAAAATGGAGAAATGGAGTGGCTGCAGCAGCTGCTTAAATAATACAATTCTATTTGAATGATTCAGTTTTATATTTTTCGTGGCAAACTGCAGCATAAGGTGGCAAGCGTTTGAATCGAATTCATTACGGCGGCACTTTCTATGCTCGGCGGGGCAACAGGGCGGATGCGCGATATTGCACGTAGCGAAATACGGATTGCTCATACGCAGTGTGGCCAGTGCATAATGATTTTTAGATATATCTTAGATGCAGCATTGCTATTAGCATTGATGAGAACCACTTGCAGCATAAATTTGTTTTTATAGAAAGTAATAATCTGGGATAATCAAAATATATGCTGCTGCAGAGTACAAATCTACAAATCTGAAGTGCCTTCGATAAATTAATCAGTTAATGCCGCATAATCTGCTTTGTGGAAGCGCGCGTATTTCGTAAGCAGCTTTTCCCTGCGGAAAAGTGAGATGTGCCTGTAAAGTGTGCGGATGCGGCGCCCAATGAAGCGGAGTTCCCGATTCAGATTGAGATTTTCTCCGTTCGGCTGGCAGTTTTTTTTTTTTCGGCGCGGCTGTCATGTTGAGGCAGACATCTAATCCTTTTTATGTGCCCCAGACACGCAAGGTGCTGCCAATTTGTGGCGGCTTTTCCCGAAAGTAATAGGCGGGGGTGGGGTGGAGATAGGGGCACACGTTATGGCTTTGCCCATTAAAGTCGAAAGTGGCGGGAAAAGCCTCAGCGATGCGTGCAGAGTGGCCGGGAAAACTTTCGGCTCGACGATCGCCGGAGGGAGCTGGAAAATTCAGCAGGAGCGGCAGTGGGGTGCTGGAAAATCCGTTCGGGGTGGGGGCTAGAGAAAATCCTCCTTGGCCAGAGGCCATCCAGCTATTATTGCTGATGCCTTTTTATTTTAATTCCCAAATCGAAAAAGTTTCGCCTTGGAGATTAGGCGAGTAAACTCTAAACGCTTTAAGCGTTTCTTGGAAAAGCTGTGCAAAATCATCGGTGGCGAATTTTGGCGGAGAGTGGGCAAAAGCGTATGTGAAATACTAATTTAACATGTCTGAGAACTTTCTTTTTTTTTCCTTCTGTGCCATTCAGCCCACTGTGGCGACTTTATCTCATTTTCTATGCTCGCTGAAAAGCGTGGGGAGTGGCGGAAAATTCAGAGTCACGGAGTGGAAAAGCAGAAGTTCTTATCCCCCAAACGATTACAAATGATTAAGTCTAAAAAGTTTGCGTGCAAATAACTAGAGTAGAACTGATATTAAATGCAATTTGCGGCAGGCAAACTAAAAAGGTTTATGGTATTCATTCGAAAAGTTCGGCCAGCAAAGGACGTTTGTTTATAATCATTAGGATCTGCAGTGCAAACGATATGGTTTTCCATATGGCTGCTGGCTGTAAAATTTATTCATTACATTGCAAAACAGACAGACAACGTTAAATACATAGATGCCACCAAAGAGCAGCACCCACAAAGAAAAAAAAAAGAAGGGCATAAGCCGTGGAAAGCAAACATTAAAAAAAATTAAGGGCAAGAGACAAAAATGCCAAGAGTCAGTCGCCTAAATGGAAAATGGAAAATTACTTAAGCCATTCGAAGGCGCGGGCTTCCATCTCGTTCATTCATCTTGTCCTGGGGCAACGACCATGCCCACTTTTCCTACGCCCCATTTTCCCACGCTCCGCCATTCAGGCCTTTGCGTGTTATGCGTGTTTTTTTTTGCCCTGCTAAAAAGTACAATTAAGTTCATCTACCAAAAGCAAAGCATTCAAACCCATGCTCCTGTCGATTTTTCGACGACATCGTTCTATTTGATCGATTTTTTCGATGCCATTGCTGTTCGTCCTGCAAACGGGGGCGGCACACAGCCAGAGTGGGCGTGGCCGGGCTGCGGAAAATGGTGCCAAAAAATGGCGCAAATATCAATGCATGTCTTCAATTCATCCTTGCAATTCTAACTTTTTCGAAACGCGTACTATTTCCTCGACACTAAATTCATGCGCCTATTAACTTAGACAACGATTTCTCGGAAAGCTTATAATATATGTACTAATACCACAGTGGGAATCAAGTAAGCCGCAAAACTAAACAGTTTGCTCGCAGATCGCAGGTAATGCCCAATTGATGCCATTGAAGGCAGCTCCTTGTGGGCGAAACTACACTATATATTGGAAATTCATTTGGGCAGAAGTGTCCGTGTCCCGAGGCAGGAAAGAGACAAGCGTAGTGCAAAGAGAGAGAGAGAGAGAAACAGAGCCATTTTAATGGCTGTTTTAGTTCCACTAATCGCTTTATGATGATGACTTGACTATGCATAAGTGTGCGAGCGTGCAACGGAGTGTACGTGTGTACACGCAGAGAAAATTCGTCTGATTCCGTTCAGTAATTGAGCCAATAAAGTATAGACTTGCTTGGCTTGAGCCATGATTTTGATTGGTTTTTATAGAATTTTATAAATTATTTAAATTCTGCATGTCATCCCGAATTTCTGCCAGTGCATTCGGAAGTGTGCACGTGTTGTTTGCAAGCAAGATTCGCATCTGCGTTGTCCTACTTAAAGTTTTCCATCACCGTCTTCTCGCCTTTTCCTCGCTCACGTAGTAATGGATCAAAGATGGCGGCTAATGTCTGTGTGAAAGGGCGGAAAAGCGGGTGGCGGAAAAGCGGTTGGGCTGGCACAGGACAAGATGGAAAATAGATCAGAGCGTGTGTCAAAAGAAAAGCCAAGGCGAGAGCATAATTAGTGAGCCGCCGTCAAGGAAATCGATATGCAACACCTAAGTTAATTAAATGGACGCCATCTGCGAACACGAGTGACTTCCATTTGGGACTTGGCCAGCAGTTGGCACGTATCATTACAGTGGAAATGTAGCTGAAGCCGGGAAAATCCCACCTAATACCGGCCAAAGTAAATACAGTTGACAGATTGGGTTAATTTCGAAGGGATTACGGATACATTAGGCTGGGGATATCTTGCGTTGCTCGGCTTTTCAAAGCAAAACTATTTTGCTAGCCAATAAATATTGTATATAAATATTTTTCAATTCAAGGAAATGCCAGCTAGCAAATGAAGCCTGTGCCGAGAAGCAGAGCTTCGAGGAAAAATGAAAAGTGACGGATGGCTGACAGTCCGGCACGGAATGGAGTTAAATTTCCCGGCGGGCTTTTCCTTCGACTCGGAGTGAGCTTTTCCAGGGCTAATTAAAAGGACTCGGCGTGCCAGTGGGTTAACGAGCGAAGAGATGTCCTGGGAATGGAGTTATTTCCGCTGCGGTTTGCCGGCTGCAACTGACGGCGTTTTTCATGGGATTTTCCGAGATTTCCGTTGGCGCTTTGGTTTTCCGCGCAGCGGCTGACGCCTTGATTGCATTTTGCATGTTCCCACGACATTCGATTTCGCGCTGATTGGCAGCCAACAATCAATGGCAGTTGATTATTCCGTTTGCCTGCTTGCCGCTTTTCCGCTTTTCCGCATTTGGCGATCCTTTTATAATGGCCAGCAATCCGCGTCAAAATAGCCGGAACTAATTTAATAATTCATTCAATTGTGCTCGCACGCATTGTGCTCGCATTATTGATGAGCTCAACAATTGTATCTAAAACAAATAAACTGCAGATGCAGCAGCACTGTGCATAAATTAGGTTTGCAAATCCGTTTGTGAGACCAGCAAGAAATGTTTGCTTTAATGATTAATGCCAAATGCAAATTGTATTTTAGCTGTATTTCTTTTTGGCGCATTAAATGATTTATTCGCCAACGGCCATCGAAGTGCAGCAGTGCCATTTTCAAGGCAATGTAAATAAATTATGATTGTTAATTCAATTTCACAATTTTATCTACAACTTTACCCGTTTTCCTGGCCGTCTTCATCTTCGAATGGCCCACTTAAATCGCATTAGGCATGTAGAACATGCTGAATGAATGAGTTTTTCTTCGCTCTTCGGTCTCTCGGTCACATTCAATTTTCTTCTTCTTGGGAGACAAGCCCGGACCCCAGACCCCTGACCTCTGACCCCCAGGCCCGTTCCTCTTCGTGCGCTTATGTGGGTCAATGTGGCCATGACAAAAAAGAAGTGGAAAATAGCAAGCGGCAAGTCGAAAATATTGGCAAAGTTCTCGGTTTGCCAATGCGAAAAATAAAGCCATTAAAAAGGCAGCATAAACATGACATAAACATGCGGAATACGCTGTTATTAGCTTCTGCGGCTTCTGAGATCATGGCCAAGAAAAGGCCAAAAAGTTACCATCTCTTTCATAATCTCTGGGCTATTTACGAAATAGTTGTTCAATTTAAAGTTTATGGATGCCATAACGTTTTAGGTTCCTAAATAAATTCAATACAACTACGATGTCAACTTTTCAATCAAACAGGCTGATACGTTATTTTTTAATTACAGGTTCAATCGAAATAGATACAGATAACCATTTAGCTTGCATTTCCCCAGAGAGCACAGTTCAAAATATGAAACGCTTTTAGAATAACTAAATGAATCATAACCGTTTTGAATATTCAACTCAGCTGGCAAACAAACAAACAATCGCTGGCCTCCAAACCTTTTAGCAAATCGAAATCGCTCAGACAAATGAAAGTTGGCTCCTTTTGTTTGAATTATTCCCCAAACGGAAGCGTTTTGGGCCTTTCGATGGCGTTTTTCTTTCAGAAATATAGCGGACAATGCCGAAAGTTATGCTAAAGACTAACAAGCCGGAACAAACAAATTGTACTTTAATGTGTTGCAGCAGAAACAAGCAAAAGCCGAGAACTTTTATTATAATTATATTGTTTAAAGTATACTTGCACAAAGCTGAACATCAGATGAGCACAAAGTAGTCGAAAGTAAATAAGTATGCTTGCCTTCAAGCGGAACATCAAACAAGATTAGTAAATGCAAGTGCCTTTGGTTTAACAAGTAAATATTTAAACTATTTTTTATGAGCCCGCTATTTGTAAGCCAACTTTTGTATAGCTTTCGTATTTGTAAGGTAACCTGCTCAGTGAGTGGATTGTCTGGCAATCAGTTCAGCTGCGATATTGAACCGAATAAGATATCTAGTGAGATATATAATTTAGATATTAATTAAAGATAATTTCATTTTCCATTTCTTTGCAGAATGCTTGGCGTTTTGGAGCAGCGGAACAACTAGCGCCAGCTTATAGATCGCGGAAAATGCCTGATTTGCGAGCTGCAACTGAGAATTAAGGCAGCGCCAGGGGAATCCGCTCGAGAAACCCACGTCCGCAAGATGGACAACTATACGGACGTACTGTACCAGTACCGCTTGGCACCGTCCGCCAGCCCGGAAATGGAAATGGAACTGGCTGATCCGCGCCAGATGGGCCGCGGATTCCAACTGCCAACCAACGAGTCGCAGCTGGAGATTCCCGACTATGGGAACGAGAGCCTGGACTATCCCAACTACCAGCAGATGGTCGGCGGACCCTGCCGCATGGAGGACAACAACATCAGCTACTGGAACCTCACCTGCGACTCGCCACTGGAGTACGCCATGCCGCTCTATGGCTACTGCATGCCCTTCCTGCTGATCATCACCATCATCTCGAACTCCCTGATCGTGCTCGTGCTGAGCAAGAAGAGCATGGCCACGCCCACCAACTTTGTGCTAATGGGTGAGTTAAATAGCGTGTTCTTTATATCGATAGTATATGAAATGAACTTCCAATTCGTATCGTGCCACATGCAAGTCACTCCATTCAAGGGCTCTCTTTGAATTTTCCCCCTGACATTGGCGCCTTTCGGATATATAATTGTTATATGCCTGCTTGTTTTGCAAGCATCTAACAAATTTAGTGAAATAATTCACAGTCTTAAGCCCTCCCCCCACCACCGATTAGGCCCATTTTGAATTCCCCCTTTTGCAGACGCCGCCTTTTATGATTATTATTTATTTTTATTCCATGTCTTTTCATGCCGCAGCCTCGGCACGTCGCCCCTTTTGGCGCTTAATGTGCCACAATGTTAAATCAGGCAGAAGTGAGATTTCAAATAGTTGGCGATGTGCGTGCTCCCCAGAGCCCCTTCCGTATCCATAACCCCCCCAAATCCCCACCCCCCTCCAATCCCTCCGCGTAATGCTGAGATATTCCAATAGCGTGTGTAATGCTAATGGCTTGTCGTCTGGCGATGGGAAAAACTTACTGCAGATCATGCCAGGATTTGAAAATGGCCAACAAGGCTGCTTTCAGTTAGTTTAAACTCTTGAACAAAAGATCTACTATAATAACTGAAGGGCTGTGCATTTGATTCGCTGAGAGGACAGCTAAACTTCAAAATGATACTCTCTCGAGCATTAGGGCTATTAATGGGTTAGGTGACACCCTTTGAACCGTCACCACTTAACCGCCGCCTGGACCAACCACCACCCACTAAAAGCCATAGCACATAACCAGCCAGCACCCGCCGGGTGTCAAGCGCAGGCCAAGGCTAATCGCATTCGGTTCAAGTGACAGCGGACCAAACGTGAAATGAACTCTGGCCCTGCAGCAGCGGCAACCGCAACAGCAATGGCACGAAGCACATGAACGATATTTGCCATTGGTTTTGGCCAACAACTCATGTTTATTCTGTGGCTAAAGCACTTGTAATATTTAACCCATCAAATGTCAGCTCTGAAGACAGAGAACCTACCACCAATCTGAAACAGCAGTTAGGTGCTATCTAATTCGAAGTTGTTTGGCAAACTATACGAGAAGGGGTTACAATTTGTGACCAGACGGGCACAGAGGACTGTCATTCCAGTGAGCGGGCCAAAGGTCAGGTTATTCAGGGTGTGTCATCAGTTCAAATGTCACTGGGCCGCAAAAAAGACTGAAAACTACAAATGCCGACTAGTTGATGTTTGAACTACCCAATTCTGTTGCCTTTGCTTAGATAAATTACCAATTTTTGTCGGGTAAATAAGTCCGTAAATCATTTATTTTAGAGCGCTCGCATTTTAATTAATTTGCAATCAAACGGCACAGCTTTTGATTTCGAGCGGTCACTGTTTGCTCACCAGTGAACCATGAACTCCAACGCAGAGTCAACACCCAATTTAACCCATTTGGCATGGGAAGTCGCCGTAAATAATTGAGCAGCGCATCGATTATTGGCCATGAAATCGGATTACAGATGCGACCAAATTTGTACGTCCGTAATGTGACATCCGTAATGCCCAATCGCACAGTCAGTTTACATTGAAAATCGCAATTGATTGGGCATAAGCATTACCATAATTTCCACAATTTCTAATTTCTAATTTCCAATTTCGACTTTCTCTTTCGCTGCAGGAATGGCTATATGCGATATGCTGACGGTTATATTTCCGGCACCCGGTCTCTGGTATATGTACACATTCGGCAATCATTATAAGCCCCTGCATCCGGTCTCCATGTGTCTGGCCTACAGCATTTTCAATGAGGTAAGTCAACAAAGACGCCAGACGTTCGTCCAGTTACACTCAGCGAAATCGTATACCAATATTACCAGAAGTAATCTTTGTTTTAGTAATGAATATCTCTGGGCTAACCACTGAATTTTACTTTGATTAGAAAGAAAGTTATGTTGCGTATTTGCATTGTTTATTTGTAGTGTATTTACTTGACACAAACTAATTGCGAAGAGCGAAAAACTGTTTGTTTTGGCTGCTGGCCACGTTTCCACCTCTCCACCCAAAACGTTCCCCTTCACCATTTTGCCGTTTTCCCATTTTCAGGGAAGACGCGACGCTCATTGACCTAAATAAAATGCTCGGCTGGAAGTTTTTGTCCCCGTCTCTTTCTCGTAGCAATTGCCCCTCTCTTTCCTTTGTCTTCGACTGATGTACGATGCTTTGTTTTGGATCCCGTCGCGTTATCGTTATCGTTATCGCATTTGCTGCCACGTTACATTTCGCCCATTTTCCGTGATTTTCCCTTTTATGTGTGTCATTTCTGTCAGCATAATGAAAGAATGAAAAACGCTGCTAGTGCCACTTGCCATTTGCCACCTGCTGCCCCTGAAGCCGGGGAATCCGTACAATCCGTAGAATCCAGGGAATCACCCACCCATCTACATCCACATTCACCCATTCATTCAGCCATTCACAGCACTTATTCATTCGAGAGCGTTTTTCCACCATTACCATGCAAACTCCAGGCTTTGCCAGCTTTTCCTGCCCTTTGCACGTTTGCCTTGATTAATCAACATTTTCAATTTATGGCACTCGAAGGGCGCGGAATGGGGGTTCTGGGGCTTCTGGGGGTGGCAACGCAAAACTGTTTACTCACTTCAATGGAGTAGTGTCAAGCTGATAAAATGCCCACCCCCTTTTGGCCATAAGCATAAGCCCTCAGCCCCTGGCAAAGCCAATGGCATAGTAATTCACAGAGGAAGTCTAAGGAAAAGCTCGGGTGCTGAGCGGAATTAATCCATTTCAGAGTTGCATTTTCCAAAAAAAAGATAGCTACGAACTTTTACCTCGAAAAGGTGATAGCCATTTGAATAATTAATTCTTCTGGAAATGGAATTAAAACTTAAAATCAACGAGTAATATAATATTACTTATGTCTCTTTTCCATAGCTAAAGAGTGGCGCTTAAGAACAATAAATTGCGCTTGGATTATGACCATTTCGCAAGCGCTCTTGCCCCACTGTACTGGCTCCTTGTGGCTACGTGCCGTTAGTGGACTCTCCGGGGATTTGTACCAGCTAAATTCCATGCTGGGCTGGATGTCTAGATGGATTCCAAGGGACGGGGGCCAAGAACTGAGATGCCTGCTTGGCCTGGCGGGGGGTGGGCAAGGTCCTTTGGCAGCGGGACTATCTCTGCGTATGACTGCCATAAAATTCAACTCACATTCGTTGGAGCGGCACTCCTCGTTTTGGTAATAACCACCAGGCGGCCATTGCAGCCTCAAAGTTGAAGATTCCTTTTCATTTCCCCCAAAATTTATATGCTCGTCGGCAGCACGTCCTGGCCCGTCGCCATTCGGAGACTCCAATGCGAGTGGTGCGCATAATGACCATGTTAATGTGAAAAGGGGGTAACCGTTTCATTGTAAAATATCCAGGCGAGTTTATCTGGCCATGTCGCTGTAATTGCAGCCCAGACAGACACACACACACATAAACCGGATTAGGCCACAGATTGTGCATTATATGGCCAAGAGTCCGATGTCAGGCCCACAGTATCTCGCCCATGGAGCGCCTGTCTGCCGCAGAGCCGCACTCATAATGGTCCATAAATGGAGCAGACACCTGTCCAGGTGGCCATTTGCCAGCTACCATTTGCCAGTTACCATTTGCCAGTTACCAGTTACCAGCTACCAGTTACCAGGATTTCAGATGCCGCACGCCATTCCATTCCATTCCATTCCGTCTTACTGCCGGCTAATGCAGTTGAGTACCACAAATCCGATTTGGCAGACAGGCTAAGGAATGAGTTTCTGGGCCCTTGGGCCAAATGCTGATTTACTTACCTTTCGCAGACATATATCTTGGCCAATGCTCATGGGTATGTGGCTCGAATGATGGACATTAAGAGATTTGTTATTTTTAAATGGCCTAATATAAATGGAATTTGAGCAGTATTCATCTGAACGGATTGCATGAAGTATAATGTAATATATTTTGTAAAATCAAATCACTATGCTTTAAGTCAAATGGCTAAGAAGCATGCCCGAAAGTAGGCTAGTAATCACACCACCAGCTAGTTTCAGCTGCTGCCAATAATCTCCACTGCAAACGCTCGCTTTCAGTCATCTGTAACTATATATAATATATATTCCCGTACTTTTGCTTACAGATAATGCCAGCCATGTGCCACACCATCTCCGTTTGGCTAACTCTGGCCCTCGCCGTTCAAAGGTAAGCATGCAATTGGGCCAATAAAAGTAAAACCACCTCAAACAGGTTTCCCAGCCGCCACGCTTTCCACCTTTTCATTTTCCCCGCTTGAGATGTAACTAAAATACTGACTGACTAACTGACTGACTGGCTGACTCGTTGACTTGTCAATGGCGGCAATAAATCAGTTTCTGTGTGGGCAAAATAAAATGTCAATGCCTTGAGGGAAAAGAAACAAACAAATGGCCTTACCTTGGCCAACGAAGCCAACGCTGCGTATGAGTGATGCGAGTTATACTTTCGGCCGACAGCGGTACAATCAATCGATTCGCTTTAACATTAAACCACAATGCATTGGCCTTTAAAGCGCCACTGTTTCACCCACCGAGCCCATAAAGCATAACCACTAATGCGAACAATAAACTAATTTCGTATGGGTAACATAAATTCCACCCTGTCTTCGTATCAAATTGCCTTCAAGAGTCCACAGAAAGTCGGAGCATGATGGGGTGGCGCTTTGTTCTATTAACTCATGTGTGGGATCATAAATTTTACAGCTTTGCAAATAAATTTCGCAAAAGTGGAGTGGTGGCCGAAGAGTCACCGAAAAAATAGTCATAAATATTTGGGCCATTATGCGAGTTTGGACCGTTTTCAAGTGGCCGCAGCCAAGTGTGTGGATGGGTTATGTACCACCAAATAGCTAAATAATACCTATATGTATATGTGCATATGACAAAAGGACCAGCAGGAGCGGGTGGGGTGGGGCAGCGGGGCAAGACTCACTCTAAAATGCGTTGAAAATTGCCCGAGGACAAATAGCGCGATAAAAACATTCAGCGTTTATTGTTATTATTGTTGTTGCTGCTGCTGCTGCTGCTGCTGTGCCTGTTGTCAACTTATTGTATTTCAAGTGTTTTTATGGCCCTTACCAATGGGCGCAAGAGGGGCGAAGTGGGGCAAAGTGGGGCGAAGTGGGGCAGAGTGGGCCAGAGTGGGGCAAAGTGGGGGAAGTGGGCAAGTGCCAACTGAGTGAGTGACACTCTCCATAAAAATTTCATAGAACAAAAAGTGTATGATATGTGTGTAAAACAGTACCTGTTATTGTTTTATTTCATTTCCTGTGCCCATCTAGTACGAGGTCTATTGGCATACATTTGCCAAGGGCGCTTGAACGGATTGAGATTCCAGGAATTCCAGCAATAAGTGCTAATTAAATGGAGAATAAATAATTGTGTCTGCAAATCGATATAAGCGCAAGTACTTATCACATATTAAATACGCACCGGAAATAGAAAGGCTTGACCATATTAAAGTATTGCAGAGGCTTTGCAGCTTTTAAGTACGAGCTTAAATCACATCTCTACCCATTTTTGCGAAGTTGAGAAGCCACTTTGCAATCACAACAAAAAACTTCCACTCAAAGGGGTAATCCCTCGAACAAAGGCATATCCTTTGTTCTTTAAAAGTATTTATCCTTGGCGTAACATTTTCATCTGCAGCAGATTCCCATGGCTGATATCGTTCAGCTCTCCTTCGAAATGTTCACCCTGATTGATTTATTGTGTCGTTTTATTTGCCAAAATGGGTTAAGGTTTGAGGGTTGATCCTGCAGCGCTTTTTCCCCTTTTTTTGTGGCGCCATCCTTTTAGGGAAAATTAACTAAATTGTTAAGATGACACGGAGAATGAAGAGGTGGCGGGAAGAACAACATAAGCCAGCTAAATGTTATTCATTTATTAATATCAATTCCATTGCGGACTAAACGCCTGGCAATCTCTCTCGTCCTTCGTCCTTGGAGCTCGGCTCGTTGCTTTCAACTTTAATGAAATCTCCGCTTGACAAAGGTTCAATGAAAGATTGATTGAAACGCATTTTCAAGTGCCAGCGCAGTGGGCGTGGCCATAATTATGCGCATAAATTAGACCAATACCAAGACCTTCGACACCAATCCCATTATCATGCCACCATCAAAAGTTCGTTCGCTTCTCGGATTGGAAAATTAAAGGGGCGCTGGGTGGCGGACTTTGGAGGCCAACTATAAAGCGGCCAACTCCGGCCCAAATCTTCACAGGAAACAAATTTATTCTTTGACAGGACGCGACCCCTGACAAATTACTCAAATTATGAAATTACAAAGCGCCAACTTGATTAGCTTTTCAGATGGCTTTTGATTGCCCCTCCCCTCGCGATTTTCCAGCGGCGCGGCGAAGTCGTGGCTGAAATTAGGATTTGGCCAATTCGTTGTCACCACATTGCCATCGTAAATTCTCACCTGGGGAAATTGGTTTATCTTCCGTTGACGTTGCCATAAAATTATATTAGGCAAATGCGTTTAAGGCGCTCGAGCTCGTTACCAGGACTTAATGCCGTGACAGGATCGCTGGCAGCGGCTTTTGATAAAAAGTCACATCATTCAAGTCGGCAAATAATGCACATCAGATAAAGTCCATTGTTTAATAGCCAAAGGTATTGCCTTCTTCTTGGATGCCTTACTTTTGGGTTTACAAGCAAAATTACCGACCATTTTGAACAATCAATTTTTCCAGCAACATTGATTTTCTGTTTTTTGTCCGAATAAAAATAGGATTTTTAGCCAAAAAAGTTTAAATAATAGTCCAAAAATGAAATGCCATACCTCGTTGAACTCGTAATCAAATCCTTAATCAATCTGGATTTAAATTAGAAAATTTTATTTTTTGGTAATTTTTTGCAAATTTTGATGATGTAACCCCTTACCAAAAATGAGAAAAATGACCCGAAAATTAGTTTTCCAAAATCGGCCAAAAACTGAAATGGATGGTTAGCCCGTGTAATAAGCTGCTCAAAAAAGTTTTTCTTTCATCTTTATGATCAGCTTTAGTCAAGTTATGATAAAAATGGCCATACAAAATTTTAAAAATTTTGCCAAAATAATTATTTTTGATTTTCCGTTATAAAATAAGTAGTTTTTTGCACACAACTTTAATAGTAATAGTCTGAATATAGAATGCCATACCTCGTTGAGCTCGTATTTAAATTTCCAATCGAACTGTGTCCCCAAATAGAAATTCTATTTTTTGGCCATTTTTTGCAAATTTTGATGATGTAACCCCTTACCAAAAATGAGAAAAATGACCCTAAAATGAATTTTTCTAATTCCGTCCAAAAGTGATAGGGGTAATTAGCATTGCTAATTAGATACTCAAAACAGTTTTTCTTTTAACTAAATGACCATTTTTAGCCAACTTATGGTAAAAAATCCATTTTTGGAATGCACCTTTTTGATACCGCCTAATCCTTTCCTTAATCCGTACTCCGCAGGTACATCTACGTTTGCCACGCCCCCATGGCCCGGACGTGGTGCACGATGCCGCGGGTGAGGCGGTGCACGGCGTACATCGCCCTGCTGGCGTTTCTGCACCAGCTGCCCAGGTTCTTCGACCGGACGTACATGCCGCTGGTGATCGAGTGGAACGGGAGTCCAACGGAGGTGTGCCACCTGGAGACGGCGATGTGGGTGCACGATTACATTGGGGTGGACCTGTACTACACGAGCTACTATCTGTTCCGGGTGCTGTTCGTCCACCTGCTGCCCTGCATTATCCTGGTGACCCTGAACATTCTGCTGTTCGCGGCGATGCGGCAGGCGCAGGAGCGCCGGAAGCTGCTCTTCCGGGAGAACAGGAAGAAGGAGTGCAAGAAACTGAGGGAGACCAACTGCACCACGCTGATGCTAATCGTGGTCGTGTCGGTGTTCCTCCTGGCCGAGATACCCATTGCCGTGGTCACCGCGATGCACATCGTCAGCAGCTTGATTATCGAGTTCCTGGACTACGGCCTGGCCAACATTTGCATCATGCTGACGAACTTCTTCCTGGTATTCAGCTACCCGATCAACTTCGGCATCTACTGCGGCATGTCGCGGCAGTTTCGGGAGACCTTCAAGGAGATATTCCTGGGTCGACTGATGGCCAAGAAGGACAGCTCCACCAAATACTCAATCGTCAATGGCGCCCGCACTTGCACCAACACCAACGAGACGGTCCTCTAGTAATTGGTGATGTTGGTGCCGCGTCGGGGCAGCAGCGACCACCGTCGCAGCTCCACTAGCACCACCACCACCACCACCACCACCAAGACCATTGGTGGGTCACTGATTATCGGTGGTGAGGCCTCGGCGCAGCACCAGCATCTGGTAACGCACCACCTGCAGACCCACTCACAGCCCAGTCAGCAGCGGCGGGTCAGCACCATGGACATCATCACCGAGGAGCGGATTGTGTAGACTGGGTGCGAGGATCGGATGGGTTCGGAATCGATTGGGTGCGGCTATCGAAAATCGGAGATCCCAATACTATCGGCTGTCTGCCGAGAAGCGCAATTCACAATACAGTTTTATATTCGTTAATGGTCTCAGCATGAAATTTTTTCAGAATTTGCAACTAACCCAGCAAAAACCAAAAAATCAAAAGAACTCCACAACACAAATGGTTTTTCGAACAGAGCTAAGAAGTAAGGTTTCAGGAGAAAACTACATAGGTACACAGGAACTTGTTTAAATAAAAACACTAATATCAATATCAAAATAACCAAGAATGCGTAGAGGATTGGGAATGATGCAGTCTGAATTTTGATGGATTTTGTAATTGAGCGATTTTCACTTTTAAATAACTATAGGCAGTTTAAAAACGTTAAGAAATACATAGATATCTTAGGGTAGCCCGAATAACACCCAAACCGAACATTAAGTGTCATTAAGACAAAAGTTTCTCCATTCGAATCTGTGTGTATTTCTCTGTGCGTTGGTGTCATATTCAGATTAAATGTTAGCGCTTAAGCCCATATATGTATATGCTATTTTTACGGCTAAGGGTGTACGTCTAAGTCTAAGAGATGCGGGAAACTTTTAAGAAGTGATAGTGGTAGGGGAAAGGTGTGGGGAAAGGTGTGGGTAACAACAATAACATAATACTACTGTAATGTTAGGAAAAATACTTACAGGAAACTCACGAGTCACAACTATCGGATTGAAAAGCGAAACTGAATTAATCGAATAGTCGATAGTATTGACGATTAGTGTTCGCTTCTAGGGTATTTAAGAAATTTTGAAACAAGGCCTGGGTAAATATGTTTATTTGAGAGCAACGTTTTGTGCGCCCATTTGTAAAATATTTTTGTAATTTAACTAGGGTTCTTAGCGTAGTTAGTTGTAGAATGGAAAACTCGTTTAAATTCGTAAACCTTTTGAGCCCCAGAGTTTACCGATTTAAATGAACGTTAAGAACACACAAAAACAAAAACATAAGAACATAAGAAATCAGTCCTAACGAATTTCAACTCAATGTTCTAGGCTACGCGTACGTTTTTTTTAATAGTGTAAGCAACAGCATATACAATTGTAATGCAATGTTAATATGTGTACACGCGTTTAACAGTTACAATTGCAGTTTCCGGTTTAAATGTTTTCAGTGTACACAAGCTAGGTGACTAAGCATACAACTACGGCTAAAGCTAATACTACAACTTAAATTGCAACTACACAACTATGAACTATAACCATAACTATAGCTGAAAGTTGTCTGTCTGAATGGAATGTGTTAACTATTTATATGTATTGGTGACGACAGATTCGGTTTCCGTTTCCGCTTCCGTTTAATTTGAATTTCGATTCTGATGACGATTACGACCTAATTTTGTACATATATTTCGTCGGGTGGATCCAATAATGAATAAATAAACTAATTAAATGTCACACAGTTGCGTTTTGCCTTCTATTTCGGTGAGCAAATATTCGTAAGTATATCAGTGGAATTAGTTGTAATTTATTAATCACTCGTTATATAAGTTCGTTGATCCAAGCATCTGCTAATACAATCGACACTGCCTTCGCCTGGGCGAGGGGCCACAGGAGAAAGCCTCCCGAAACGGCTCGAAGTGGGCAACTGCATCGTTGACCCTCTTCCTATCGCTGCCATGAGTAGGCGCCTCCTTATCGAGCTCCATATTGGAGCAGAAGTACTGGGCAAAGTTGAGAAAGAACTGCTGCTTCTGGGCCACCAACTCCTCGGCACTGCGTTTCCGCTTGTGATCCGTTTGTGCGGTGTCAAAGTAGGCGGAATAGGCCAGTTCCAAACCACTGGCGTCCGCGAACTTTTCATACCGCCTGCTGCTGAATCTCCTGTCCAGACAGTCAAGCTTCTGCTGGAACCTCGGGTTCCATTCAAGCTCAGTGTCCACGGCGCTATTATCCACTCCGTTGGAGGAGAAGGTCATGCCCTGGGAATCAAAGCCGTGGGAGAGCTCGTGGCCCAGGATGAAGCCCAATGAACTGTAGGTTAGTATCGCCGGCTGGCCATGTGTGTAGAACGGCGGTTCCAGGAGCGACAGTGGCACAATCAGCATATTCTGTTTGACTATGTAGAACGCAGAGGCGAAAGTGCCATACCCATGCACTTGGGTGCGGTACAAATCGCTCTTGGAGGTTCGGCTTGGAATCCACTCGTGGCCGAAGACTATGGCCCATAGTTCGGGGTAATCCCTCTGGGATCTGGAGTGATTGAGGCCGATATTCAGATTTCCAAAATAATCGCTGGCATTCATATGAACATCCCTGTAGTGCCTTTCGATGCGTCGCACCATGGATTGGGCCGTACAGTTTCTGGGCAGGATGCTCAAGCGCAGCCGCATCCTTTTCAATTTGCCCAAAAGGAAGTGTTGTGTGCTGCGAGTAAAGTTATTCCTGTTCGCCAGGAGCTTCTGGCCAAAGCGGTGCTTCAGCTCCTCGAAAATGTCCTGCAGCACTGGCTCCTCCTTGAGCCTGGGATGATTCTTCTCTACCAACCATACAGCGGGATGACTGAGCATCTGCCTGGACTGCTCGGCACACTGGTCGCGATCTATATGCCAGGATTCCTTCGAGAGTCCTTCCGGAACTAGCTTCAGTCTCATATAGATATATACGACAATGAACTCATCGGTTTTTAAGTCCAGAAAATGGGCTATCTCGAAGAGATTTTCGTAGGTAATATTCCCATTTGGCCAGGGCATCATCCAAAAGGATGGTATCCCCGTAACCAAATCACCGCGAGCAGAGGCATCGTCCTTGATCCCATAGCTCATTATTTTGTCTTCCAGCTCGCTCATTTCGTGCCAATAGTACTCCTTGAACAGAAAGGGCATTTTTGGCATGTTGGCCCATAGCTTGTCGAATATTTCGCGAGTTAAAGGTTCCCGGTTCGTCGTATGTGTATCCCAATGCTCCCCGTTGGACAGCAACTGCTTCCAAATGTCATACGTATTGGAGTCATTTATATCTGGGAGGACTTTGAGACGGAAGGCGGCAGTCAAGCCCACTGTCAGCTGTTCAGTTTGGATATTGTCCATTGCGATCAGATGCTCTAGGATCCGCAGGACCTGATCCTGGCTCAAAGGTTTTCGGCAAGCGGTGTAAAAAGCCCTGAGCTGCTGCACAAAGTGTGGCTCGTCGTCCTCTCTTCTGGAATCGATTCAATCGTCAAGTATTCGGTATAAGCTTCCTCTCTTCAAAATTCAAGTTACTCATTATCCAGCAAGTCCGCCAACTTCTCCTGGTAATTGTAGTCCAGTTGGTCCATAAAACTCTGGTACGAATCGGTTGCATGACTGGAGGACCAATTGCCGCAGGCCACCTTATAGAAATTCTGGCAGGGATTAGCTTGCGGACGCGACTTTACCTGAACTAGAAGGAAGCCTACGAAGAGCTCCAGCAATCTCAGTTTCAAATGCATGACTGACTGCCCTGAATGCGAGGCTAAACAAACCAACCGCTCAGAGGGTTATCTCTACGGATCGAGATCACTGGGCTCATCAGCGCCGAGGGTTATCTCTACGGATCGAAATCGCTGGGCTCATCAGCGGATTACGGAACTCCACGAAAACCTACAACCAGACGACGATCTCAGAAAGATTGGCTTGATGTAGTAAACAAAACGCACACAGCTGGCAGTCAAGGTAAAGATTTAAAGTTTAGTGCATGCTATAATAAGTTTTTTATGAAAAACTAGTGCGGCAAGTTTAGCGCTGCAAAACACTTTGCATTTGGAAAGCTGCACGCTATTTCGTTGCAGAGCACATATGAAAAACCACAACTTTTCGGAGCCACAAAAAAGGGTTAAGTGCGCAGGGGATCCCTGAAAATAAGGTGGCGACACTTACTCATTTATATTTAATGCACTTTGGCCAAAAGCGTTGCTCAGGCTGGCTAAGTGCCCAAATATTTGGTGGCGAAAATGCCGTGGGGTTGTGGAAAGTAAGCTGTCTGCAGAATGCCAGTGCACTTGAAAGTTTTCATCAAAGTCATGGGATTTCCAGCAACTTTTCGCAAGTGTTCGAGCGGCTGGCGAGGACTGGGCAATCTGATCTGAATTCAGGAACCTGCGAGCGACCCAACTCAGGTTTTCAGATGAGATAGCAGCAATTTATAACCGGCGGTACGGGTTAATATGTGTCTGGAAGGAATTTACAATTTTAAGCCTTTTTGCGGCCCAAAAGGGCGGCATAAGCCTCATTTATTTCACTCAAAATTGATTGACGCCTTTCACACACAAATACACACACAATGGACGCGGTGACGGACAGGCATAGAGGTGCAGTGGGCCCTCCCATGCTGGCACTTGCCGAGAGATGCTAGAACCGTACCGCTTAGCGAGGCCCCACTGTGCGTGAGTGTGTGCTTCGCAGCTTAAATCAACACGGAGACAATGAGCGGGCAGCAGATAATCAATCAGAAAGCTGCTTATTGGCTTTTCAAAATGCGTCTAACAAAATAAATAAAAGTCAAAGCGACAATGTGGCATGTTGTGAGCCCCCCACCCCCTTAACCATCGCTTACTGGTTATGGCAAGAGCAAAAAACCGGCAAAAACAAGTCGAGTTCAATCCAATTTTGGGCCAGAACCGAGCAGGCCTGCTGGTCCACTGGCCTGACCTAATGCCAATTTAATGCTGCGTGTGGCTTATGTCGTCTAAGTTGCCTCTATTACGCCATCCCATCCCCCATGCCCCATGCGCCATGCCACATGCCCCATATGCCACATCCCATAGCCCCGCCCACACATCTCGTATATCTGGCAGATGAGCTCATGTGCGTGCTGCGATGGGGTAAGCCCATCGTAATGCCCGAGTATCGATGGATGGATGGGTATTATCAAAGGCAATTAGGCTTTCCAGACAATCGCTAATTAATTTTCATTATAATTTATGCACACCCGCAAAGTGCAGACGTAATCCATTGATTAGTTTTGTTCTAAACTATTAGGCAGCCCGGAAATAAACTGCGTGCTATTCACATACTTCATCCGAAGCTAATTTACTTAACTTGTAGATACATTCTGGATACCCAAAACCAGCTCGAGGCAATGAAACTGGACTCAGGTAGAAGATCCTGGCATTCGTGGTCCGAGTTCCAATCCGAATGTTTGGGCAACTAGATGCTCGGCAACTGGATTGACCGCACTTTCCAGATATTTGCTGCCAGATGCTGAGGAAAACCGCAATTTCCATGGTCTGCGGTTCTTGAAATGCCGTTCCACATGCAATTAATCGTCGTAATTACCCCGAAACTAAATGTTCTTGCTTGTAACGAATTATTATATATGTGGGTTGCATTCCTTGCAACCAACGATGGGTTTGTAAATGCAAGGATAGCAGTTGATAAGAACAGGTGTAATCGTAGTCATAGTCATTCATCATCCTTAAGAAGTCCCTAAATAGTCGGGCCATGACTATTGACTATGCCACACAGAGAGTGTCAACCGATGACTCTGCATTCAGCGCACTCCGACCAAAAAAAATGGAAGTTCACGTGTGGCAGGTCAAGTGGCAAATTATGCTCCGCTCTTTTCAGAGGGTTCATAGATTAAGGACTCCATTTAGACCAACACTGCGAGAAATCACTTAACTTTATTTGGTTATTTTAAGTTATTTTAAGATCTCGTAGACTTCAACCGCGAGATAACTATGTAACATTGTTTCGTTCGCACGTATAGTTACTGCCAGAATAGTAGAATATTTTTTTTCGGTGTACCTCGCTCGCGGGTGAATGTCTCCAAATATTTCGGACACCCCGAGTGGCCAGTCATTAGCACCCAGCACCCCGAACAGCAGATATTCGGCTGGCATGTGGCATATACACAGGGTGGATATGGTGGAAATAGTGGATATAGTCACGAACCCGCAATCAAAGGTGTTTCTAATTTATGAATCAACGCAATTAGCTTTAATAACCTCGCCGGTTCCCAAATTAGCTGGACACACAAACACATGCACAGCATACACAGACATATACACACACTTATGTGTGTGTGTGAGTGTGTGGGGGCGTGGCCGAAATGTTGACTCAACATTTGGCATTCATTCGCATTCATTAAGTTGGCTCGAAATGACAAACGGTTTGCCGACGGCCAATGTTCAACAGATGTAGATGATTGTCATAAATTTCGAGACCACAAAATGGAATCAAATGGAAAAGCGAAAGGAAGGCAAAATGTGAGCAAGGAATACCACTGAATCGAGTGGGAAAATATACGACAAGTTGGGAAAAACAATTGCTGGCCAAATAAAGTTAGACCAAGTGGCTCAGAACCGAGCTATGTGCTCTTGAAAAATGATTAGACTAGCCAGACAAACATTTGCAATAATTACAAACTAACAATTTGCAATTTTTTTACACGTACGTATTCAAGGTATGTTGATTTCAACAATTTTGCTTTTCTCATCCTTACCAACACGACAAGGACTTTTCATTAACAACCAGAAAATGGGATGGATGGGATGGATACATCCCATCCATTGCAATCGAAGCCACAGCAAAATGCCATAGAAACCAATGGCAGACAGCACCGCAAACTGATTTGTTTGATTTGAATTTGAATTCGGTTTGATTAAGGACTCCAAGGCGTTCTCAATTAGAGCAAAAAGTTATGCGAGTAAAGTTCGCGACAAGTTCGAGTAGTTGGCTTGCCAAACGTGGCCAACGCTGCGTATGCGTAATGTGTGTAATGTGCGTAATTCAATAAACTTTCCGCTCGCAATGGAAACTAAGGCGCCAAGCAGCAACTTGAATATGCAATTTCAGTCAATTTGGCTGGGCATCTATCAATTAATTAGTGCTCCCCAGAAAGTTGGACATGCAGGAATTTCATACGCAACAACGTGAAACTCGGCAATTGTAATTTGAGTTCTTATTACTTGGGGCTTCTTGGCCAACTTCCCATTCCCATTCCCATGCCCATCACCGTCGTCTGGGCAATGGCAGATGAATAATTGGTAAAGTTGGGGCTGGAAAAGCAAACTGGGAAACGCCAATGATCATTAGCGGGGATTTTCTTGGGGCCGGCGCCAAAGGACATTGAACAGTTAATTATACCTGAAATCCAACGATCACAGAAGCCTGCAATCGATACAAAACGGAAAGTGAAGCACAAGTTTTGCGTATAAAAATACGAGGAACTCGTATTGTCATTTCATGTTGCTTTCCACTTTCAGCGGAATCAATTAGCTGCTACCTATAAACATATTTGTTCGAGTTCCTCCTGCGAAGGCTGCACCTTTGCCAATTTGCATTTTGGTCCTAAGTTTGGGCCAAGTTAGACTTACAGCCATGTTTCCCCCATCAGCTCAGATCAAAAGCGGATTTTAAGCGCGACTTGCAGTTTATTTATGACTTTTATAGCGCACATTGGATGTTGGGTAGAGAAAAAAAAAAAAATGGTAATGTGTGGCCACCGAAGTCCCTGATCCTTTAGGCTGGCCGGGCGGTGGTGGTGGTGGTGCTGGTGGTGGAGGTGCTGCGCCGAGTGGTGGTGCTCGGCGCACGGGTGGTTCTGGGCCGGACTGGCACACGGATGCAATTCTGCGGCTTATCGCCCAGCTGCAGACGGCCACAACGCCGCCTGTCTGTGCGCAGCCAGTCTGGAATGGAATGAAGGAATTGGGTTTCGAATAAAGAAGCTCTGAGTGCTCCGACCACGGTCACGGCTACTCACTGTTCCTGGGCTGGCTGTGGCAGTTCTGGTTGCGCAGCTGGCAGTTGTTGGACAGCACCTTGCACTGCCGGTTGTCCCTGCTCCGCACGCAGATGTGCTGGCTGGGCGGCGATCTCTTGCAGACGACGGGTCGTGCGGGGCAGGGATTGTAGCAGGGTCGGCGATTGGCGGCACCCGTTCCCCTCACATTGCGGCAGTCAATGTCGCGGGTGTGCCTCACGCCCTCGGGCTGCCGGAGCACATTGGCCAGCATCAGGTGGCAGATGTTCTCGAAGCGCTGGCACTCGCCACGCGGAGTCCGGCCGCAAACCCTGGGACTGGTCTTGGAGCAGACCTGCGGGAAGAGCGGGCAGTTGCGGGGCGTGGTGCGGGCGGTGGTGACCGGCGGACGCCGGCTCGGCGGTTGGGTGGTGCCGCTGGCCAATGCCCACAGGAGGGCCATGCCTGATGAAAGAAAATTTGGGAGTTTAAAAGTGGCCTAGATAGTGCGCGTACATTTGCCTACCGAAAATCAAAGTCAGTTGTTGGCTGGGCATTTTGGTTGATTGCTGGGAGTTGGCTTAACTTCTGATGCCATTCCAGCCGAGGGTCCGAAGTATTTATACCACCAATGGGCCAACCTGACAATTACGAGGAAGCAAATCCAAGACAATTCTTCCTTGGCACGCGTCGCTTTGGCTTTTGTTTAAATATTTAATCAACAATTATCAAGAGCCATTTACCCGGCGAGTTGGCAGCTGGTATTCTAGAAAAAAATGCCATTGGAGATTCTGGAATGATATGTATATTGCAATAACATGGAAATATGCTGAAGTAATAAGTAATAAAGTGTTATATTTAAATTATATTGCATTTATAGATGATTAGTTACGCTGCTTGTTTCAGTTACTTTCACCTTCATTTACCTAAGATATTAGAGTGAGTTTGCAATGAGTTCCTAAAGAATCTGACTGCAAACTCCCTTACATACATATTAAACATATTAATATATAGTTATAAGATAGTTAAAATTTAAAAAGATTTATTAATGGAAAGATTACCCCAATAAAACGTGAACAAAACACGCGCATTCGATGAAAACAAAAAAACCTCGGCAAACAAGAGAACAGATGGCGTTCCCAAAAATATGGTAAAACATGCGATCAATCCAAGCTGCTATATATACTCGGCCTGCCCAGCGGAAAAGTATCAATCAACCAGCAACAGTTGACAGCAGCAAAGATCCCCAGATCCGCCAGAGAAATCATGAGCAAGTTCACCATTTGCCTTCTCCTCGTCGTCCTGGCCATCGTGGCCATCCAGGCTGATGGCGATCGGCGTCCATGTGTGGGTCGCTGCACCGGTCTGTCCAGCGGCAAGAGCGTGTGCATCCGCAACAAGGTGACCAATGTCTGCACCCGCCTGCCGGCCTGTCGTCTGCGGGAGAAGAACTGCCGCCGCCGGGACAATGGACTGGAACCCATCCGGGAGACGTGCATCACCCGCTGCCGCAACATTCCCGGCACCAGCGGCGTGGGCCAGTGCGCCACCAGGCTGCGTCCTCGTCCCCAGTCCGATGGCAAGCGCATCAGGGAGTGCCAGAGGAGGGCCTGCGACGACGACAAGCTGGCCAGCTGCTGGAGGGACCAGCAGGGCGCCTGCATCCTGCAGACCCGCTGCGAGGCCCAGAGGAGGAACTGCGTCCGCAATCCCCTCAACCAGTGGGTGAGGACCAGCAAGTGGAGCTGCCAGGGCAATGTCGTGGGTGGTGGCATCCGTCGCTGCCGCACCAGGCCCATCATCATCAAGGACTAAGAGTTCTCGCGAGGAAGGCCCCATACGCGGATCCCAACTTGAATCCTGGCACTGACCTCCAGCTTTTACATACCATTTTTTTTGTCCAACTTCTTCCAATTTTTTTTCCTATGT
Organism: Drosophila sechellia; assembly: GCF_004382195.2. Classification (NCBI taxonomy): domain Eukaryota; kingdom Metazoa; phylum Arthropoda; class Insecta; order Diptera; family Drosophilidae; genus Drosophila; species Drosophila sechellia. The sequence continues at coordinate 5,242,128 of NC_045954.1, forward strand.
TAGTCCCGTACAAATAAAAATAATTCAGTCACATTTAAATCGTAACTATTTTTCTCTACTGCTTCTCATTTTCCGAAGTCGCTCTTCCTAGTTTTCGCCAAGAAAATAATCCGTTTTTGGGCAATAACAATTGAATGGAATAATTTTTCGATTTTCCGTTATAAAATAATCAGTTTTTTGGCCACAACTTTAATAGTAATTGTCTGAATATGGAATGCCATATCTTGTTGAGTTCGTATTTAAATTCCCAATCGAACTGTGTCCACAAATGGGAATTCTATTTTTTGGCCATTTTTTGCAAATTTTGATGATGTTACCCCTTACCGAAAATGCGAAAATTTGGCCAAAAATTAGTTTTCCTAAATCATTTAAAAAGTGATAGGGATGGTTAGCATTCGTAATTAGCTGTTCAAAACAGCTATTCTTTTATCTTTATGATCAGTTTTAGTCAATTATGATTAAAATGCCCATCTGAAATTTCCTAATTATTGCCAAAATATTTTTTTTGATTTTCCGTTATAAAATAATTCGTTTTTTGCTCACAACTTTAATAGAAATTGTCTGAATATGGAATGCCATACCTCGTTGAGCTCGTATTTAAATTTCCAATCGAACTGTGTCCACAAATGGGAATTCTATTTTTTGGCCATTTTTTGCAAATTTTGTGATGTTACCCCTTACCGAAAATGCAAAAATTTGGCCAAAAATTAGTTTTCCTAAATCATTTAAAAAGTGATAGGGATGGTTAGCATTCGTAATTAGCTGTTCAAAACAGCTATTCTTTTATCTTTATGATCAGTTTTTGTGAAGTTATGATTAAAATGCCCATCTGAAATTTCCTAATATTTGCTAAAATAATTTTTTTCGATTTTCCGTCATAAAATAATCAGTTTTTTGCCCACAACCTTAAAAGTAATTGTTCGAATATGGAATGACATATCTTGTTGAGTTCGTATTTAAATTTTCAGTCGAACTGCGTTCACAAATGAGAATTCTATTTTTTGGCCATTTTTTGCAAATTTTGATGATGTTACACCCCTTACCGAAAATGCGAAAATTTGGGCAAAAATTATTTTCTCCCTATCAACAAAAAAATGATAGGCACTATTAATTTAGTAAATTAGCTGCACAAAACAGTAATTTTTTGAGGTATTGGAACATCTTTAGCAAAGTTATGTTACAAATTCCATTTAAATAATCGTATTTTGGTCACAAGTTGGTATCCCGATTTTCCGTCCCCAAATGTAGCAGTCAAAACAGGAATTTCGTTTATAGCCTATGGTATTTATATTGACTGCATGTATAATTTATGGCTAATTTGCAAATGCATTCGTGAGCTGCACACGTTCAACTGGCAAACGAGCATAAATGGAATCGATAAGTGATGGCGTTCAAATGAACTGTGCCACAATTTCGAATATTTCAATGGAGTTGGTTGGGAAAACAAGTTTAATTCACTTTTGTACCATTTGAGTGCTGAGAACGGAAACAGTTTCCGCATTTAAATGCGACTAGATGTTTGCCCAGAAAGTGGCATTATTTAATTTAACGTTCGTTGATTCCAAAGCGGCGATGAGTAAGGAGTATGTGTACATACATATGTGGTCTTATATGTACTCCACTCTCCATTCTCCATGGTCGGCGAACATTTAGTAGCCCCTTAATTCAGTTAAAGGTCCAGTTAGCCGTGCTAATGTTTTCCAATTTTATTATTCGCACTTAGTGTGTATACGTATGAATTTGCATTTGAGCACAAAGTGGCGGTGTAGTTTTATATTTGCACTTACGTGGGTCGCCGCTTCCACATGAGGCCACAATGGGAGTTCCGTCCGCCAGCTGAATGGTGAATGGTGACTGGTAGGCTGGGGCTGCATACCCACTGCACCCATATCCTGGTTAAACAGCAGGTGCCACTGTGCTGGAAAAAACCCATGGAATGCGCCAGTTCTGAAAGATACCTTCTCTAAACTATCATATCCATGACCCAAGGGAGGCATTTCAAGCGATTTGAAGTGAAAATGCTTGCAAAATAATTACATGTTGGCTGGCCCAGCTGATGTGGGTGGACTTTGCTCGCAGTGCAGCTCGCAAAGGACGAGAATAACAGTTTGTGGGTGGTGCACAGTGGTGCACGGTGGTGGTGCATTGGCGTCGCACGTGTACTTAAGCCGGGCTGAGGGGGTAAGGGGTTTCGAGGGGCCAGCACAAAGCACAACTTCTCGTGCTTCACTTAACGTAAGCCGGGGAAAATGTCGCTGGAAAAGCGAGTTGAAACGGAGGCAAAAAGGGTTAACGAGTGCATGGCGCGCTCTGCTGACATATTATGACGATTTTAGAGTGGGTTGGGGGTGGTGTTGTTTGTTTTCCACCGTTTACTGTAGAGGAATGTAAGTCAAGTGGCTGACAGCGGAATCAAGTTGCCCCGCTCGTAAACAATATCGATGGTTGCATTTAAATACAGATTTCTTTGATGGCCATTTCCCCGCTGACTTTTGACCTGCGGTGTGAAAATATGAAAAGCTGTGGATCCGTTGAATACCTGTATAGAAACTAGCTTGGAATTTTCAGCGTGCAGCATTGGGAAATGGCGCTAAGTGCAAATATCGATTCGCTCTGCGGTGCGGCAACTCAATTAAAAGGCTCTTCATTTTGCAGCGACTAAGCCGAGAACTTTTGTCGGCTAACATAGGTTAGGATAGGTTAACACGGGGTCACGTTAACCTTTAACCCCTTCGACGCGGCGCCACGAGCTCTTCACACACGCCAACCGATGGCCGCGGGAGGCTGAAAAAAGGGACCCAGAAAGGACACGGGGCCAGAGATGAAGGCCAAAGTGTTCGTCAGGCTGTCTAAATGGGATGCACTGCGCGAAAATGCCAAATCAAGTGTAACCTCATAGCCTTAATTCCAGTGAAAGCCTCTGTGGTGTTTGATAGTTTGGAAAACCCATTGGAAAACCCATTGCTAGTACTAGGCCTAAACAAGTTGCATATATTTTCTTGCAGTGCACATTCGCTGCCTCGCATGCATGGCACATAGACACATATTCACATAATTATAAATTGCTGCGCCCAGCGGAAATTGAGGGGCAACAGCGCCGCCGAGACATGGAACCCAAACTGGAATGCCGGGAGGTGCGGGGCAATGATGCCTCCGGCGTCTCCGATTCCGGATAGTGTTCGCAATTTAATTTCCTAGCGCAGGACACAGGACTCGGGACACAGGACGCACTACAGACAAACTGCAGGATGCTGGAAAACTACGTCCGCTGATTGCGCTACGGAAATGAAATTAGATGAGCACGAGGCGAAGAGCGAAAGTGAAAGTCGAGAAGAAAACCATCTGGCCAATTCGGCCTCGTAATGAGTTGGCAGTGAAAAGTTGTATGTGACCCGACTGGGAAACTCGCTGACAAATTGTCGCCCGAATTTAATTACTTGCAAATGAGTTCGGCTGCTAATTATGCGCCATGAAAAGCTAGATAATTTCGCCGTAAATCAAGCATGCATACATATTCGCCTCTTAAATGAACATTTTTCAAACAGCATTACATTTCCATTCCAGTGAGTGACTTCTTTGCTATATTAATATTTACACATTGCAAAAAGTGTTTGTGTATTAATTAAAGTGTAAAAAAACGTTTAGCGATGGCCATGCAGAAGTGGCATTGCACTGCTTTTTGCCACTTTAACCACTGGGATCATGAATATATATAGACTAAAAATATCGCAGAAGGGTATTACATAGGTCGTTATTTCTCTGATTTAGCAATTATGTAACCGCTGCCCATCAAAATGTCAAATGTGGCTTCGTAATAGTGGCTCGATTTGTTTCCTTTAATTGGATTTATTGGCGGCCTCCGTGCGGTTGGCATGAAAAACGATGGGCAAAATAATCAAGTGCAGAAATGGTATTATGAAAATAAACAAAACTCATTTCCATATGCAAAGAGTGTCTCAATCCATCGCCCCAGTGAAAGTTCCCGTTTTTCTTTTTTTTTAGAATGGGCGTGCGTGCATCTGCATATATTTAAAACTTTTTACAAAATTTTTTGTTTATTTACTTAGTTGTGCTCGTGTTTGTTTTCGCCGTTGTCCCCGTTCGCTGAACAAAACCGAAAAACAGAAGCTACCGCAAAAAGAAAAATACATAAAAAAAAATAATAATAATAATAAGCACACAAAAAACCAGAACCAGAGAAAAACATTTTTGCATAATTTTTTAATTTACTCTTTCGGCTAAAAATAGCGTGTTAACAACAATAAGGGGTTGCCAACAAAGGCGCCTCTGGTTTTTTTTTTTTTTCTTTTGAAATCGATCCCACGAAGGCAACAGCCCCTGTTCCCAATTTATTCGACTTCTTCTTAAAGTTTTCCGCAAGACCTTTTTGTTCTGCAATATCTGTTTTTTTTCTCTTTTACTGTAAGCAAGACAAATGGTTGACGCACGCACCTACGGCTGCATTTAAAACTGGCCAAAAAGGAAATGCAGCACGATTCTGTGCAAATGGACCCCAGGATACTAGGACTCCACGACACTGGGACTCCAGGACGCCGGGAGATCGGAAAAGCAGGATAACAGATGGCGAGGCGCTGGTTCTTAGTGGCAAGTCATAAATGTCAGGAGCTTCTTAGACCCAAAATCATACGAGACACACATGCGAGCAGCCAGTCGTGCACTGAAAGAAAAAACTATTGAATCCAGACACTTCAATTGCATTCAGATGCCAGTGAGCTCTGTATCACATATATAACTGAATATATCGGCATTAAACATATCTAAAGCCCCTTTGAATGTTTAGTAGTGGCAACTTACAACTTACTTCTCCACTTTGCTTTCGCGAGTGTATTTATTCGACTGACAAATAACTCAAAATGTGATTGATGGCGGCCCTGACACGCTGACACATATAAATGCCTGCAAATGGAGCACGAGACGCTGCCGCTGACGTGTCAGGAGGGTCCGGAATTTCGAATCCGGAATCCATGCATGGCTACCAGTAGCAGCACCAGCAGCAGGATGAGCTTGCCCTCCGTAGAAGTCGTGCTCCTAATCCTCCCCACCCACAGCCCAAAAAAGAAAAAACCAGAAACAGAACCTTTGTTTTGCAATAGGCGTGCGTGATTTTTGCGGCCGCATCATTACTCAACGTTCTAAGTGCTTTTCTTGGGAAATTCAGCTGCTAGTGGAGTGGGCGGCGTTTAACCCACGATTATTGCCATTCATGGCCGAGACTAAAGTATGTCAACAAACTTCTCAGGACGCAGGGACTGGCTCATTGGCCCCCCAAGTTGGTGGAAACTTCCTGCGAGACAACTGTTTCAGTTCAGTTCAGTTTCAGTTTCGGTGGCCAAATGAATGCAATTTGTAGTCCAGGTCCACGTGAAATTGGGCTCGGGGCTTTCATTTACATTAAGTAATTACCTGGAAAACCCACGGAAAACGGCCGAGCAATAAAGAGCAAATGGTTGGGGGCGGAAGCCGGAGTAATGTTTAGAATCTATTCCAGCCCGGTCCGCGCCGCAGGCCAACTTTTCAGACTTTTCGCGGAATGGTCCTGTTTAGTCCAATTTGTTGGAGTCCAGCATTAAGTGGAGCTTGTTGTTTTTTTCTTTAAAGAGAACTAGTTTAATTCATAATTGCCCGTTTCTAATACTAATTGGGCAACTGAAAGCCTCTTATCTCGGAAATGATGGGCATCCGGCTGTTTGAGGGGGATGCTGCCGGATGATTGGACCGTGTATTTATTCCTTCGTTTAAAATTAATGCCCCAACATGGCGGCTCCCTGCTTGGCTGATATGTGAGTGCTGTCCATTAGGATCGGTTGACATATGTCCCACCTTATGTGTGCCCCGAGGGCCAGCAAAAAGCGGGCCGCTCGCTGCTCATCTTCATTCAGCTTAAGTTGTCTTGGATGGCGAAGTTCGGAGTCTGGAGTGCGTAATACAAATTGCCGGCAATTTTGAAACATGACCATCCCCATCCCGGCACAGGAGCGCCCGCTCTGGGAAAACCGCCCACCAGGAGCACCCGTTCCATGGCCGGAGCGATGGCACCACTTCAAAACTGATGACACTGTCAATTTGGATGGGCGCCCGTTGCACGCAGACATGTTGGGCTGATTGGGGTGGGTGGGTCTGTGGGTCTGTGGGTCTGCCCCGCCCACTTTACGCCACATGATGAATCTCTCACTCCACTTCGCTCCAAACCGCCCACCGAACCACATCCACATCGAGAGGGCCCATCCCCCTGGGTGATGCATTGCAATGACATTTTCATGCTTTATCTGCGGCTGGCCTCGCATAAATTCCTGTTTTCCACGCCCAGCAGGATCGCAGGTTGGGTTTTTTATTGGGGGGCTTCTCAAACTGCCGCAAAGCTGTCCAAATGTATATAAAATAATTTATGGAATTTGCAGAATATAAATATATTATTGCCATAGAAAGGCAAAATACCATACTTTAGTGAGGCATTCAATATACACTCTAAGCACCCAAGAACATTACTTAGCCCCCTTTGAGGTGCGCCACTGGCTGCTGCTGCTGCTTGACATAAAAATGCAGTCAATCCTCTTGACAAATTTTACTTTTATTACACGCTTTGTTTATGTGAATTTGTGTACATGGCATTTGCACATCATCAATGTACGAGCTTTTCCCTTCGCCGCTGCTTGTGCGAAACCTTGGCGAATAGGAGTGAAAATACGATTGCTCCTGCTGCCATCATCATCATCATCCTAATCGACATGGAAACTGTGCACATGACTTGGCAATGCTCTAAAAAGAAGTCCGGCTTGCTTTTCCCACTTGCCGTTCGGATGACATGACTTTGCGGCCAACATCCTGTTGGCTTGGACAATGTCCTTGCTTACAAGTGGCTCTTCTCAGTGGCTTCGAGGGGGACTTTCACTATGACGCCAAGTGGAATGCAAATATTTGTCAGCTTTATTAGTGCTTCGAAAATTTTGACTATTGAAAATGGGCCGAGAACAAATGAATGTGATTTTCCAGCTCATTGTTGCCGTGTTACGCCAGAGATTACCAGACAATTTGGAGGGACTTGCCTCGAAATCCCCTTGGTGGCAAATCGATGGATTCGTGACACAGAGCATCGAATCGAATTGAATCGCGCATGATGTTTTACAGGGATATAGCTCTTTATTTCGGCTGCTTTTGCCGTGGCATACTTTTATGCGCTGCAGCAAATTGTTTTAGACGCGACGCCACTTCGTGTCCTTGTAAATCCCTGTATCCTTTTTTTATTCCAACTCGCACATATTGAGCGTATTGTATTTGGGTGTTGTGCACCAACTAAATTCATTTTCGCAGCGCCAACTCAAAAGTAATCGATTACGCGCCTTAGTCGGCAGTCGTCACCTGATTAGCATAATTCGATGTGTGCGAGCGTGTTGCCAAGGACATTTCGAGGTGGTGCCGACTGAAAAGGACGAGCCGGCGGAGATGGCATTTTCAATCTTGCGAGAAAATTGTTCAATTTTCGACAGAAAATATTTTTGAATCAGCGCCGTTCGGCGTTTTCATTTTCGTTCGTTTCGTCGCCCTCGATTGCCAACATTTCATCAGCAGCAATCGCGACGCGCGACAACTTCATTTTGCATTTCCCCCAAACTGGAAAATATCACCAACCCCAACATCATCACCCATCGACGTCGGCAAGTGACAGTTGAAAGGCTGAGTCGAAAGTAACTTTAAAATATGGAAATGTGGGTCAATGAACTGGCAGGGGAATGAAGACCACTTTCGGTGTCCTTTGAGAGCAGGTCTTTTTACACAAACTGGATATTGGATACTGGATATTTCGATCTAATAAAGGGAATACTTTTAATATTTTAAGGGGGTAGCAACCCCTCCAATGCAATGCAGTTAATAGCCAAAGCGTGTTTTGGAAAGACATCTCTCCATTTAAATGTTGATTGATGAACAGGTAACTTCACATCCCATTCGCCCAACATCGCGATATGCTCAGCATATGGGCACCCAGCTGCCGTCTGGCTTTGTCAACACAATGGGGATCTTTTGGGAGCATACTATGTATGCTCGCAGATAGATGGCCCCTTCCCGAATCGACGGACTCTGACCCTTTAAAACACTCATTCGAGACATGCGAACGCCATTAAAGCCGCTCAGGAAGTTGTTGGCAAGCAGAGCCATTAAATTTGATATACGACAATAAGCGAGGATAATGCGTTAAAGGAGCTCAAGCAGGACGCAGGACCAAAGACGCACAGCCATAAATTAGTGGGAAAAGCCAAGTTGTCTGAGCCAAGACGATGGCTCGTGGCCCAAAGTGAAATTAAGTGCAGGTAAAGTGCATCCACAACTTGCGTTTTCACTGAATCCCGGGTATGTTGGTCATGACCAAGTAAAGTTGGTAAGAAAAGGTTGCAGCTATTTGGCAATCTATTGGCAAATTTCAAGCGAAGCGCTATGCGATAGTATTGTTATATTGACGGCTTACCTCAAAACGAACTCAATCGCAGATGAACTATCTGTATCTGCGAGATACCTTTGCCGTTTGAGCTTCCTTGGCCAGACAGTCTGCCTCCGTCTTCACCCGAAATTTAAGCCGGGCAAATCCCGTCGGAATCGACCAGTTCAGTAATAGAAATAGCCATGTCTTAAGCCTTTAAGTTGCCAATTACAATGAAAATTGATTTTATTTCGCTGGCTGTCGTTTGTGTTTTTCCTGCTTTCCCATCTCCGCGTCGACGGCTTCTTTCCATTCTTGTTTTTTGCACTTGCCCATTGTTTTGGTTTGGTCTGCCGGCCAGCATCACCCACTAAGCCAACAACGACCCTGCTCCCACCCACCGCCCATCGTCCTTGGCAGGACTTTTATGAAAGCACAGCTGGCTGGGCTTTAGGATTTCTTTTTGTGTTTGGTTCTGACTCTGGTTTCGGTTGTCTGGTGGCAAAGTGCCGAATGTACATAATGCCAGTGGATTAGGGCTTAGTTTATCAGCGTTTTCACTGCCAATGTCAAGGTCAAGCTCATAAGCGCGTATGACAACAGCATTAGACTGCGTGCGTGTGTGTGTGTGGCTGTGTGCTTGTGTGCGAGTGCACGAGAAGATAAAGTATCTATCTATCAATCTATCGGAAAAACCTCAAGGTGATCATAGCTCTTGTGCGTGCACTACATCCGATTATCAATGTTGTTACTAGCTATTTTAAAGGATTTAACAAGAAGTGAATCCGAAGGTTCAAGGCTAGTTTTCAACGCCTTTATTGACATTTTGCTCTCAGTGTAGGAAATAAATTCGGCATTAGCCACTTCCCCGCCTGCAGCCAGCAGCTGTTGAGCCACTTGGTCATCGCTTCGCTGGGGCTATTAACATACAATTATGCCGAAATGCCAATCAAATGCAGACAGAAGCGGAACGGACGTGCCCCGCCCGAGTTCAAGTCCGAGTATGGATCGGACTGCCATCCTGCCACTCTGCATCCTTTTCCCCCACCATAGCACCCGGAGAGGATTGCCCGTGTCCTTGGTCCTTGGCCCTCGACTTGGCCATTTATCATGGTAATAGGCGAACGCGTGCGGGAATCGCTGTTTTGATTTAACGATCCCGTTTTGCTGCAATCAAAGTATCACAGACACACGAATGAGCCGGCCATAAAAAGCGAAATAAAATAAATAAAAACACTCAAGTCTCTTTATCGACAAGCCACGGGGAAATCGGACAGGGCGTACTTTTTATTATTTAATTTTAATATCCACAAGATATTGCATATTTCGAGTGTCGAGTGTCCTGGCGACTCCGGTGCGTCTGTGCGGGCACTCAAATGTATCTAAGTTGTGCAATGCTCCGATTCCAGATACATTTCGGCCAATCCGACTACATTGTGCGAAGACGCAGCTGCACGTTATGATAACTACGGGTATTGGCAACAAAGTAGTGAATGCAGCTACCCACCTGTGCGAAAGGTGATTGCATCGAGCTTATGCCGGCATAATGCCATTTGTGATGAGTGCACCTTTCATCGCTAAAACCTCTTTTAGAACAGCTCGTTGCTGTCATCTGGATTGAGTTCTTAAAGGCGCTACAAAGTTGCACTTTGCGTTGCAATTTAATTATAATTATAGTGCGCATAATGCGAAACACCCACGCATTTGCCAACACTTGAGGCAAAGTTTCATCGCTTCCGTTCCGGAAAATCTGCTCGTTTTTTCCAGCACTACGAGTATCTGTGTGCGCAGCGGCAAATTGAAAACTCTTAATGTCGTTGGTGATTTGATCAGGGCACCTCGTTAGTTTGGACCCGCGGCGAAAAGGGAAGGCAGCCAGTTGGCAACTGCTAACTGATAATTTGATTATTATTATTATATATCTATGTAATATGCAGCGGGAAGCTGTGTGCATGTGTGTGTGTGGCTTGTGTGCACTTGAGTGTGTGGGTGTGGCCAATCATCAGCTCGGATTTCGATTTTTCCCGCTTGTTGCCTTGGGTGCCATAAATATGTGCATCCGCATCTATGTATGTACATATGTGTGTGTAAGTAGCAATTTCCTCCCGCATGAGTGTGTGTGTGTTTGTGTGCGATATGTGATGTCTTTGTGTGCGCTGCTTTTAGATAGATCGAAAATTGTTGCTAAAGTCACTTGTGCTGTCGTAATTTCATAAATTGCGTAATTGCATTGGCGTTGGAGGAAAGGGATGCAGTGTTTGATTAAAAATAACTTATTCCCAAATGATGTCTAATTTGCATCGGTTTCCAGCGAAAGAAAACTGCTCATATTTATTGAAGCCAGAAAACTTCTCATTTGCATGCGCAATATTTCGTTGCATACTTTCGGGCCCTTAGTTGGTGCTTACTTATTCATTATTTGTCGCATCAATTTAATTGATACTGAAAATAATATGGAAAGGGCCAGGTGTACCTTTACCTGGCCAACTCGCATTTCCGAGAACCGAAACCACAATTAGGGCCAGCCAAGCGAGCTGAACTGAAGATGGCCTCGCCTTTTGTTAGCCGAATGCACACTCCGGTTTCCATATCGAGTGCATATATTATTTACCAAACATGTACTTGAGTTATCACCGATACCGTATGCAAACGTAAATTTCCTTGGCTTTTTGACTACGTGGTCATTGGTCTACGTGCCAATCCAATTTCCTCGGCACATTGACTGTGGCTTTTCCTTGGCACGCTTTCAATTCGAATTTGCCGACATCGAAATGCAAAAAAAAAGAAACAAAAATGTATAGAGGAAAAGCACACACACTCAGTGGAAAACAATTGGGGTGCCAGTGGCTCGGGACCCCTGCACCTGTAACTGGCTTTTCCGAAATGACAGACAACTTTTCAGAGCAGCGCCAGCAGAGCGAAGCGTTTACATAAGTGGCATGTACGGAGTCGTAAATCGTGGCAAATCGAGTTCGAGGCGAGTTCGGTGTTCCACTGGCTGTTTCCTGTTTCCCTGGACCACCTGGCCCACCTGGCCCACCTGGCCAAGTAAATTGATCAAAAATCACGCGAAGGAAATTGCTTTAAAATGTGCAGCGGCAGCTGAATTCAGCGAAGAACAGATACTGAAGATGAAGTGGAAAAATCGCAGGGAGCTTGTGAAAAGTGAGTACAATTCGGGGGAAACGGGCCAATGAAATGCCAATTAAATTGATTTGAGACTCTACGATTTTTTCCCCCATATACTCGTGCACGGGGAGGTCATTAATGAGGTCTATAGGAAAATGTATTTTTGTTTATTGATTGACGGATTGATTGGCAATTCATTAGCATAAATTACCCGCAGAAACCGAACTTAAAGTGAGAGTCCCACCAGCGAAAGCTTAATGCCCTCGAATCTAGTTATACTTGGCGTTTTAAATAATATTTTCATTTCAAGTAAATTCGTTTACAACATCATTGAAAGCTGTCGAAGAACATGCACCCACAACGGAGGTGACAGTAAGCTCACGAATACGAGATGAGCCGCCAGACAATGAGATACAGATAGCAAATAAAGGATACTTAAAAAATGGAGGCAAGGACATCCTGTTGCACTTGGCCCATTTGATTGATGACGTTGGCCCTTGAGTGCACACGATAATCATTTATAAGGCGCATAAATGTTCTGTTCCCTGGGGGAAAAGCTGGAAAATCCGAGGGGAAATGGGGATGGTTGTCAGCTGGCGTTGGCTGGCGGGTAAAAAGCGCCCAAAGACGAAGGGAATATCAGATTCAAATTCACTTGGCAGATATGCTGAGGTCGTTGCTATTTTGGGGTATTTCGGGGTTCGAAGTTGGGGGTTCTTGGTCTTGTCACGTCAGCTGCAGAGTCTGACAGCCACTGCACGAAATTTGCATTCAAATCGAGCCGTGTATTTGGGCAACTCAGTATCTGTATCTGACAGATACCCAGCTGGCACACTTCTTTGTCGAGGGTGAGAAATGGCTCCGGCCCAACTTGCCGCTTTCTTCCGAACTTCCTTCGAAGTGGCTGAAACTAATTATCTGCCTGCTCGCAAACGGTTACTCCAACTTTCGTCTAATTGGTCAAGTTATAGCCAAGTTTGTCATTATTAAAGAGCTCCACATGCATCCGAATCTGGAGTTTTTCAGCCAGAACTCTGCTTAATAGCTCACATGTCGCTCCTTTGGTCCTGCTCCCCATTTGCCCGTCGCCAAAGCAAACAAAATCTCGCTGATGCAGCAGCTGGCAATTACAGCGAATGCTTTTCTAATTAGATGCACCCACATTTTCCAATCCCCCCTCTCTACAACATGGTTGGAAAAGCGATGGAAAATGCCTGAGTGCGTAAGCGAAAAACCAGCCATGTGCATGAATCGTAGGCGAGATATATCACTAAACAATGCACTCTCAGCAACGTGCCACTGACTATAAGCTGGATATCTAGTTAAAAACTATTTAGATGCTTTTGCTGATAGCCAGTGGTTTAAAGCGCACATTTATAAAGTCTTCTGTGCACTCATCGAATTCAAAGTCCTAAAGAAATCAAAGAAATGTCCATAGGTAATCATAATTTTCTGCCATTGAGACTCGCACGCCCTCGAGTGAAAATCCGCTCTCCAGCCAATTTTCTTCGCTTTTCCTCCGCACATTTTCCCCGCTTTCCCAGATGATTCGATGCTTATCGATGAGCGCAAATCTCGTGCCTCCCATATTTATGTATATATATATGCATAAGCTTTTAGAAATCATGTATACATTTGACTGTTTGTTACCCTCGAGATGGAAACTGCACTTTATCGGTTAAATTGCTCAAGTGCAGTTCATTTATGTTTTTCGTGCTCATTTCCGCTTGTTGTGGCCGATTTCCGTCGCATAGATATCTCACTCAGCATTTTCCGCTCTGCATTAGAATATGTAAATCTGTGACTGTGTCTGAATCTCAGTCAGTCGAGGCGATTGTGCAAGTGACCTTGGCCAGGAGGCGGGGGGCCACCCATGCGCCCATTTCGTAAACGAGCCACCTCTCCTGAACATGAGTCAATTAATATAACTCAATTTGATGTCGGGCTAGAGTGTTTCGACTGCTACCCTATAAAAGTATCTATGCATTTTCAAGAGGTTTGAACTTTCGCGATTGAATGTGGAAAATCATACATGAGTAGCGAGAAATCAAAATTAAATATGAACACAAATTGTATCTGTAATATCTTTGTAGCTTTGTATCTTAATATTTTTGTATGGAGTAGTGTGTTCATAATTCGTCAAACTTCTCTGACCACCAAATGGCTTGTGTATTTACATATTCCGTTTGGTGTGATATGATATGTGCCGGGCAGTTTGTGTTTTGCAATGTGAATCACTACGAAATTGCATTTGATTTTGGGAGGCTCGCATTTGCATTCGCATTCGGATTTGTGCAGCGATTTATCCGTTTAGTAACTTAATCAATTAGCCTGCTGTGCCGATTAAAATAACGAAAAGCCGAAAGCAAATGCGATTTGAGTGGCACAACCTAATGATGCTGGCATTAAGATAGAGATGGAAATTCGAATGCACAGTGGTCCAAAGGGCCCAACCTCAATCTGCATGTCACAAGCAACAATGCCACTCATAAAAGCTCGGCACTTCACACGAATAAAAAGCTTTGCTCACCCAGTAACCGTCACCTTGCCTGATGAATATACATATATTTAGTATATCCCTGGAGGTCAGTGAGTCACACCGTGCTAGATTCACCCCTTGCCACCCCCCACGAAAATTAGTATAATGTAACGAAGAAGCATTCACAATCGTCACTCAAATGAACAGACCCCCAAGACTACAGTTAGTAAGACGAATCAAACTCATTTCATTCATTTATTGTAAAAATATAGAGTCTGCTTAAACTAATAATCTTATCTTTAACAAATACCCAGCTAAAGCTAAACTCTTAAATATTTGTAATTGTATCTAATGATACAATTTGAATACAGAACGCGTATTGAGTTGTATGAACTAAATTACCTGATCGTTTCGCCCCACTGTGCCATGTGTTGCTCGCTCTCTCTCTCTCTCTCTCTCTCTCTCTCTCTCTTTAGCCCGCTGCTTCTCTCGCTCTCGCAATTGTTGTTTTATTCGCCGAGTGTAACGATGGGAGAATTCTGAGTATTTGTGTTTGCGAGCAGTGTTGTTTGTATTACTTCAGTGGCATTCTGTGCGTGCTGGCGAGCGCAATATGAATTAGTCAGCGGCGCTTCGCTACATTTCCTATATTCGCTCGATTCTTTGGCATCTATCCGACTGGACAATCTGGACTAACTGCATCCAAAGCGTATACAACTGCATCTGCCGCGATGTCGTTGACGGGAACGCAGGACTACGATCGCAAGTACCTGCTCAGCATGCCGGGCCTGTGCAAGCTGGCCTGTTTGGTAATTAGCCTTACACATATGTGTCATTGTGTATCCCCCTAACGTGTGCATGTGTGTGTGTTTCAGCTGTGCAGCTTTGTTGGAATACTGTGCATCATCTGCGGACCGGTGCGCGTGAGCAATTTCCGCGGCAGTTTCTACCTGGCCGTGGTCACCATCGGATTCGTGGCCACCGGCTGCCTGCTCCTGGCCAGGTACCTCCGGTTGTGGCAGCGCCAGTTCTGCCGGTGCGATCCCACGCTCTGGTCCCTGGCGGTGCACTCCTCATTGGCCCTGGCCTACTTCGCGGCCTCCGGACTCGTTCTCTCCCTGGACATTGGAGCCTACACGGCGGCGGCGGTAAGTGGCGTTCTCGCAGTAAGGAAAAGGTGGTCGAAAACCAATAGTATTAAGGCTCAGTGTTCTAGCTAATGAGTAAGCAGGGAAAGATACCAGCCTCAAGCTGGAGCCGATTCATTCACTCGCTGCGATGAATAATAATAATACCCTTTATTCTCCGCTTTTTATTCCAGTTCTTCGGCCTGACAGCATTCTGCATCAACGGACTGGAGGCCTATGGAAACTATCGGCGCAGTCGCCAGCGGGAGGTGGCCACCCAAACGATATAGACTTCGCTTCAGGTGCACGAACCCAGCTTTTGGTGGCTCTTACTACGTTAGGCTTACTCTGTGTGTGTGTATCTGTGCGAGAGCGAGTATCTGTGTGCGACCGAGTATCTGTGAGTGCGTGTGTGTGTGAGTTTGAGAGAGCGAGTATCGCTTGCGTTTGCTTGAAGCATTTAAGTCTGAAGTTTGAAATTGTGGCAAGCTTTTGTCGCGCGAACAGTTACCGTATGTGTTATCTAATAGTCGCTAGATATAGGTCAAGAAGTGAAGAAGATAAAGCCAGTCGATCGCAGCAATAACGTAGATATAATAGCGAACAGATAGCGAGAGAAAACCACTAACAAGAGAGCAAATTCCAAAGAGATAAGTTGTATTGTGCCACTGGCTCTGCTTCTTCCCTTCTTCTGATAACTGGTTAACAATGCGTGAATATATATATGTATATATACATATAGATTTTTTTTACCTTTATTAAGTACATAGTATTCGTGTGTCTCAAGTGAATATAACCTGAAGTAGTTAGTTTAATATCGATCCGCAGCACAATGCTTTTTATGACCACTGAATTGTTGTATTTATAAACAAAAAAAAACCGTTTGCAATGGAAGAATAAAAAATACATGAGTGTAATTTGTAAATGAAGCAGTTTTTTAATGCGTAAATTGGGCTTGAATGTCAATTGTTTAATGAAGAGTTGATCGTGCTCTCCAAATGTATATTGATTCATTTACGCAAAAGGCCACTTTCCCGAGGCCATTGTTTATTTATTTCACTGCGACCATGTTGGCTTGCACAACAAGCTATTTTCACCAAACACTGCCGGATAGAATTTTTGCAACCGGCGCTCCATGAAAAAGATATCGCCAGCCTGCACACCTTTGTTTACCTTATCCGCATTGAAACTGAAAATAAACAGGTACACTACGGTGCCCCCCCGTCTGATTTTGCTTCTCGTTTCGTTTTGGTTTCGGTGCTCTGTAAGCTGTTGCCATTGTTGGCTTTTCAAATCTTTTGAACCACCCACAATCAAACGCCCATCACCCACAAAGCAGCACCCAACGCCCACAAAAAAGCACTTGCCTCCTCTATTGTTGGTGTTGTTTTGGGGGCACCCGCCTCATTATCATGTGTTTTATGCCGAAAGCGAAAAAAAAGCCGAAAAAATTCATAATAAATGTGTATAAATGGAGCCGCATTGCAGACATAATATGGTTTTCGCATTACTTTACACGTGCAGTAGGCAACCCTGATAAGTGCTGCCAGTTGTCATGACAACTCATGACCTTGTGTACTTATCGGCAGTGTGCACAGAGAAAAACTATGTCCTTTAAAGGGTAATTTCTTTTCCATACAAGCTTCATTTAATTGATATATTTATGTGGTCTTGGCTCTGCTGTAAGTAGTTAATTTTTTGCGGTGCTTCCTAGCCCTCTTAGCCAAATGATCATTTAATTATTTCTTCGTCGGCAGCTCTTAGCACTTCCCATACCTAATGTGCCATAATTTCTGCCCCACCATCGACGCTCTCGGCCATGCAAGTCACGTAAAGTGAAATTAATTAGTCTTGTTTGCCAGTTAGTCAGCCTCCTTTCGGGATGGCAAGACGAGAAAGTGGAAAAGCGGAAAAGCAGGGCAAGGGGTCAATCCTTGAGTGATTGAAATGCAATCGTGTGGACCGAGTTCATATTGAGTTTGTGGAAATGCCATCGGTCCGCACTTCCTGCCAGCAAATGATTTATGCCGCCTGCAATTTGGAAGTCGGCTGGCTTAAAACATTTTCTTTTTCCGCTCATAGGATCGTGGTCAGCAGCTCAATTGGAAAATGTGACATGGCAACGCTAGCTGTTTCATAATTCTCTTCTGCCCTAATTAACTGCTAACATATCTGCGATAAAACATCAATGGATGGCAAGTGAATGGAGTCCGTAATAACCACAGGGTCTGGCTCAGATGATAACTGTTGCCCAAATTACAAATTGTAATTGAGTGGGGTGGGTTGGGTTGTTGTGAGGGAGCAACGTCCTTAATTACTGAAATCATTCTCAAATCAAACGCGCATTTAATCAAAGTCAAGTCGCCGTTCCTTGTGCAATTTATCTGGCTTGGTCCTGCACTTGGCGAAATTTATGTGGTCAAAATAGGCTAATCCAATTTCCCTAATAATACGATGTATTTCACAGTTCCTTCACTTTCAGCGCTCAAATGTCTGGTTATTATCCCTGAACTATAATTAATGTTAAGCGATTTAAATACTAGTGTATACTTCGGTTTGAACAAATAGGCATTTCTTTTAAAGAGGATATTTTTTAATTTGTTACGCTTCTCTTTGAACCGTTTTGTGGCATTGCCGTCCCAGCCAATCCATTCCATTTAGGCCAAACACTGCGGTGGCCAAATGACGCGCTGAAATGTGGGCCTAGAGCACCCGCTCTCACCCCCTTGACCCGCTTTTGGCCCACTTTCAAACCTCCTTTGGCCGCCCGCCTTTACCACAGCTATGCAAACGCTTTGGGATGCTAATGCGGCCAAAATAAATGATGGCATGAAGGCATCTTTGGTCGTTTTCTTGCCGCCTTCATCTTTCATCGGCTGTTGCTTTATTCTGTTTTTGTATTCTGCTCTTCGCTTTTGGCATTACTTTTAATTTTCAGCGTCCGCATTTCATTTCTGGAAGCCGGTAATTGTCGTCCTTGCCTTTAAAACACACGATACCTCAATTTGTTGATATTTTCGCAATTTGCATAATTATTTAAAGTCATTTTAAAAATTGACAATCGTTTGGATCGATTCCTTGTTGTAAGAGCGATTTTTCCACAACTTTAATTTGGATGAATTTTTGATGTCAATTTTTATCATAACTTGACTAAAACTGACCATAAAGATAAAATATATTATATATATATAAAATAAAGATTTCAGCAGCTAATTAAGAAGGCTATCCAACCCTATCACTTTTTGACGGATATAGGATAACTTATTTTTGGTCCTATTTTCTCATTTTTGGTAAGGGGTCATCATCAAAATTTGCAAAAAATGGCCATAAAATAGAAGTCCCATTTGTGGACACAGTTCGATTGGAAATTTAAATACGAGCTCAACGAGGTATGGCATTCCATATTCAGACAATTTCTATTAAAGTTGTGTGCAAAAAACTAATTATTTTATAACGGAAAATCAAAAAAAATATTTTGGCAATAATTAGGAAATTTCAGATGGGCATTTTAATCATAACTTGACTAAAACTGATCATAAAGATAAAAGAATAGCTGTTTTGAGCAGCTAATTAAGAAGGCTATCCAACCCTATCACTTTTTGACGGATATAGGATAACTTATTTTTGGTCAGATTTTCTCATTTTTGGTAAGGGGTTACATCATCAAAATTTGCAAAAAATGGCCAAAAAAATAGAATTCCTATTTGTGGACACAGTTCGATTGGAAATTTAAATACGAGCTCAACGAGGTATGGCATTCCATATTCAGACAATTACTATTAAAGTTGTGTACAAAAAACTGATTATTTTATAACGGAAAATCAAAAAAAATATTTTGGCAATAATTAGGAAATTTCAGATGGGCATTTTAATCATAACTTGACTAAAACTGATCATAAAGATAAAAGAATAGCTGTTTTGAGCAGCTAATTAAGAAGGCTATCCAACCCTATCACTTTTTGACGGATATAGGATAACTTATTTTTGATTCGATTTTCTCATTTTTGGTAAGGGGTTACATCATCAAAATTTGCAAAAAATGGCCATAAAATAGAATTCCCATTTGTGGACACAGTTCGATTGGAAATTTAAATACGAGCTCAACGAGGTATGGCATTCTATATTCAGACAATTTCTATTGAAGTTGTGTGCAAAAAACTAATTATTTTATAACGGAAAATCAAAAAAAATATTTTGGCAATAATTAGGAAATTTCAGATGGGCATTTTAATCATAACTTGACTAAAACTGATCATAAAGATAAAAGAATAGCTGTTTTGAGCAGCTAATTAAGAAGGCTATCCAACCCTATCACTTTTTGACGGATATAGGATAACTTATTTTTGATTCGATTTTCTCATTTTTGGTAAGGGGTTACATCATCAAAATTTGCAAAAAATGGCCATAAAATAGAATTCCCATTTGTGGACACAGTTCGATTGGAAATTTAAATACGAGCTCAACGAGGTATGGCATTCTATATTCAGACAATTTCTATTGAAGTTGTGTGCAAAAAACTAATTATTTTATAACGGAAAATCAAAAAAAATATTTTGGCAATAATTAGGAAATTTCAGATGGGCATTTTCATAACTTGACTAAAACTGATCATAAAGATAAAAGAATAGCTGTTTTGAGCTGCTAATTAAGAAGACTATCCAACCCTATCACTTTTTGACGGATATAGGATAACTTATTTTAAGTCCGATTTTCTCATTTTTGGTAAGGGGTTACATCATCAAAATTTGCAAAAAATGGCCATAAAATAGAAGTCCCATTTGTGGACACAGTTCGATTTGAAATTTAAATACGAGCTCAACGAGGTATGGCATTCTATATTCAGACAATTTC
Source organism: Drosophila sechellia (assembly GCF_004382195.2). Classification (NCBI taxonomy): domain Eukaryota; kingdom Metazoa; phylum Arthropoda; class Insecta; order Diptera; family Drosophilidae; genus Drosophila; species Drosophila sechellia. The sequence goes on from NC_045954.1 coordinate 5,262,145, forward strand.
TATTGAAGTTGTGCACTTTTTGACGGATATAGGATATCTTATTTTTGGTCCGATTTTCTCATTTTTGGTAAGGGGTTACATCATCAAAATTTGCTAAAAATGGCCATAAAATAGAAGTCCCATTTGTGGACACAGTTCGATTGGAAATTTAAATACGAGCTCAACGAGGTATGGCATTCTATATTCAGACAATTTCTATTGAAGTTGTGCACTTTTTGGATATCTTATTTTTGGTCCGATTTTCTCATTTTTGGTAAGGGGTTACATCATCAAAATTTGCTAAAAATGGCCATAAAATAGAAGTCCCATTTGTGGACACAGTTCGATTGGAAATTTAAATACGAGCTCAACGAGGTATGGCATTCCATATTCAGACAATTTCTATTAAAGTTGTGTGCAAAAAACTAATTATTTTATAACGGAAAATCAAAAAAAATATTTTGGCAATAATTAAGAAATTTCAGATGGGCATTTTAATCATAACTTGACTAAAACTGATCATAAAGATAAAAGAATAGCTGTTTTGAGCAGCTAATTAAGAAGGCTATCCAACCCTATCACTTTTTGACGGATATAGGATAACTTATTTTTGATTCGATTTTCTCATTTTTGGTAAGGGGTTACATCATCAAAATTTGCAAAAAATGGCCATAAAATAGAATTCCCATTTGTGGACACAGTTCGATTGGAAATTTAAATACGAGCTCAACGAGGTATGGCATTCTATATTCAGACAATTTCTATTGAAGTTGTGTGCAAAAAACTAATTATTTTATAACGGAAAATCAAAAAAAATATTTTGGCAATAATTAGGAAATTTCAGATGGGCATTTTCATAACTTGACTAAAACTGATCATAAAGATAAAAGAATAGCTGTTTTGAGCTGCTAATTAAGAAGACTATCCAACCCTATCACTTTTTGACGGATATAGGATAACTTATTTGTGGTCCGATTTTCTCATTTTTGGTAAGGGGTTACATCATCAAAATTTGCAAAAAATGGCCATAAAATAGAAGTCCCATTTGTGGACACAGTTCGATTGGAAATTTAAATACGAGCTCAACGAGGTATGGCATTCTATATTCAGACAATTTCTATTGAAGTTGTGCACTTTTTGACGGATATAGGATATCTTATTTTTGGTCCGATTTTCTCATTTTTGGTAAGGGGTTACATCATCAAAATTTGCTAAAAATGGCCATAAAATAGAAGTCCCATTTGTGGACACAGTTCGATTGGAAATTTAAATACGAGCTCAACGAGGTATGGCATTCTATATTCAGACAATTTCTATTGAAGTTGTGCACTTTTTGACGGATATAGGATAACTTATTTTTGGTCCGATTTTCTCATTTTTGGTAAGGGGTTACATCATCAAAATTTGCAAAAAATGGCCATAAAATAGAAGTCCCATTTGTGGACACAGTTCGATTGGAAATTTAAATACGAGCTCAACGAGGTATGGCATTCCATATTCAGACAATTTCTATTAAAGTTGTGTGCAAAAAACTAATTATTTTATAACGGAAAATCAAAAAAAATATTTTGGCAATAATTAGGAAATTTCAGATGGGCATTTTAATCATAACTTGACTAAAACTGATCATAAAGATAAAAGAATAGCTGTTTTGAGCAGCTAATTAAGAAGGCTATCCAACCCTATCACTTTTTGACGGATATAGGATAACTTATTTTTGGTCAGATTTTCTCATTTTTGGTAAGGGGTTACATCATCAAAATTTGCAAAAAATGGCCAAAAAATAGAATTCCTATTTGTGGACACAGTACGATTGGAAATTTAAATACGAGCTCAACGAGGTATGGCATTCAATATTCAGACAATTACTATTAAAGTTGTGTGCAAAAAACTGATTATATTATAACGGAAAATTCAAAAAAAATATTTTGGCAATAATTAGGAAATTTCAGATGGGCATTTTAATCATAACTTGACTAAAACTGATCATAAAGATAAAAGAATAGCTGTTTTGAGCAGCTAATTAAGAAGGCTATCCAACCCTATCACTTTTTAACGGATATAGGATAACTTATTTTTGGTCAGATTTTCTCATTTTTGGTAAGGGGTTACATCATCAAAATTTGCAAAAAATGGCCAAAAAAATAGAATTCCTATTTGTGGACACAGTTCGATTGGAAATTTAAATACGAGCTCAACGAGGTATGGCATTCCATATTCAGACAATTACTATTAAAGTTGTGTACAAAAAACTGATTATTTTATAACGGAACATCAAAAAAAATATTTTGGCAATAATTAGGAAATTTCAGATGGGCATTTTAATCATAACTTGACTAAAACTGATCATAAAGATGAAAGAATAGCTGTTTTGAGCAGCTAATTAAGAAGGCTATCCAACCCTATCACTTTTTGACGGATATAGGATAACTTATTTTTGGTCAGATTTTCTCATTTTTGGTAAGGGGTTACATCATCAAAATTTGCAAAAAATGGCCAAAAAAATAGAATTCCTATTTGTGGACACAGTTCGATTGGAAATTTAAATACGAGCTCAACGAGGTATGGCATTCCATATTCAGACAATTACTATTAAAGTTGTGTACAAAAAACTGATTATTTTATAACGGAAAATCAAAAAAAATATTTTGGCAATAATTAGGAAATTTCAGATGGGCATTTTAATCATAACTTGACTAAAACTGATCATAAAGATAAAAGAATAGCTGTTTTGAGCAGCTAATTAAGAAGGCTATCCAACCCTATCACTTTTTAACGGATATAGGATAACTTATTTTTGGTCAGATTTTCTCATTTTTGGTAAGGGGTTACATCATCAAAATTTGCAAAAAATGGCCATAAAATAGAAGTCCCATTTGTGGACACAGTTCGATTGGAAATTTAAATACGAGCTCAACGAGGTATGGCATTCTATATTCAGACAATTTCTATTGAAGTTGTGCACTTTTTGACGGATATAGGATATCTTATTTTTGGTCCGATTTTCTCATTTTTGGTAAGGGGTTACATCATCAAAATTTGCTAAAAATGGCCATAAAATAGAAGTCCCATTTGTGGACACAGTTCGATTGGAAATTTAAATACGAGCTCAACGAGGTATGGCATTCTATATTCAGACAATTTCTATTGAAGTTGTGCACTTTTTGACGGATATAGGATATCTTATTTTTGGTCCGATTTTCTCATTTTTGGTAAGGGGTTACATCATCAAAATTTGCAAAAAATGGTCAAAAAATAGAATTCCTATTTGTGGACACAGTTCGATTGGAAATTTAAATACGAGCTCAACGAGGTATGGCATTCAATATTCAGACAATTACTATTAAAGTTGTGTGCAAAAAACTAATTATTTTATAACGGAAAATCAAAAAAAATATTTTGGCAATAATTAGGAAATTTCAGATGGGCATTTTAATCATAACTTGACTAAAACTGATCATAAAGATAAAAGAATAGCTGTTTTGAGCAGCTATCCAACCCTATCACTTTTTGACGGATATAGGATAACTTATTTTTGATTCGATTTTCTCATTTTTGGTAAGGGGTTACATCATCAAAATTTGCAAAAAATGGCCATAAAATAGAATTCCCATTTGTGGACACAGTTCGATTGGAAATTTAAATACGAGCTCAACGAGGTATGGCATTCTATATTCAGACAATTTCTATTGAAGTTGTGTGCAAAAAACTAATTATTTTATAACGGAAAATCAAAAAAAATATTTTGGCAATAATTAGGAAATTTCAGATGGGCATTTTCATAACTTGACTAAAACTGATCATAAAGATAAAAGAATAGCTGTTTTGAGCTGCTAATTAAGAAGACTATCCAACCCTATCTTTTTTTGACGGATATAGGATAACTTATTTGTGGTCCGATTTTCTCATTTTTGGTAAGGGGTTACATCATCAAAATTTGCAAAAAATGGCCATAAAATAGAAGTCCCATTTGTGGACACAGTTCGATTGGAAATTTAAATACGAGCTCAACGAGGTATGGCATTTTATATTCAGACAATTTCTATTGAAGTTGTGCACTTTTTGACGGATATAGGATAACTTATTTGTGGTCCGATTTTCTCATTTTTGGTAAGGGGTTACATCATCAAAATTTGCAAAAAATGGCCATAAAATAGAAGTCCCATTTGTGGACACAGTTCGATTGGAAATTTAAATACGAGCTCAACGAGGTATGGCATTCTATATTCAGACAATTTCTATTGAAGTTGTGCACTTTTTGACGGATATAGGATATCTTATTTTTGGTCCGATTTTCTCATTTTTGGTAAGGGGTTACATCATCAAAATTTGCAAAAAATGGTCAAAAAATAGAATTCCTATTTGTGGACACAGTTCGATTGGAAATTTAAATACGAGCTCAACGAGGTATGGCATTCAATATTCAGACAATTACTATTAAAGTTGTGTGCAAAAAACTAATTATTTTATAACGGAAAATCAAAAAAAATATTTTGGCAATAATTAGGAAATTTCAGATGGGCATTTTAATCATAACTTGACTAAAACTGATCATAAAGATAAAAGAATAGCTGTTTTGAGCAGCTAATTAAGAAGGCTATCCAACCCTATCTTTTTTTGACGGATATAGGATAACTTATTTGTGGTCCGATTTTCTCATTTTTGGTAAGGGGTTACATCATCAAAATTTGCAAAAAATGGCCATAAAATAGAAGTCCCATTTGTGGACACAGTTCGATTGGAAATTTAAATACGAGCTCAACGAGGTATGGCATTCTATATTCAGACAATTTCTATTGAAGTTGTGCACTTTTTGACGGATATAGGATATCTTATTTTTGGTCCGATTTTCTCATTTTTGGTAAGGGGTTACATCATCAAAATTTGCAAAAAATGGTCAAAAAATAGAATTCCTATTTGTGGACACAGTTCGATTGGAAATTTAAATACGAGCTCAACGAGGTATGGCATTCAATATTCAGACAATTACTATTAAAGTTGTGTGCAAAAAACTAATTATTTTATAACGGAAAATCAAAAAAATATTTTGGCAATAATTAGGAAATTTCAGATGGGCATTTTAATCATAACTTGACTAAAACTGATCATAAAGATAAAAGAATAGCTGTTTTGAGCAGCTAATTAAGAAGGCTATCCAACCCTATCACTTTTTGACGGATATAGGATAACTTATTTTTGATTCGATTTTCTCATTTTTGGTATGGGGTTACATCATCAAAATTTGCAAAAAATGGCCATAAAATAGAATTCCCATTTGTGGACACAGTTCGATTGGAAATTTAAATACGAGCTCAACGAGGTATGGCATTCTATATTCAGACAATTTCTATTGAAGTTGTGTGCAAAAAACTAATTATTTTATAACGGAAAATCAAAAAAAATATTTTGGCAATAATTAGGAAATTTCAGATGGGCATTTTCATAACTTGACTAAAACTGATCATAAAGATAAAAGAATAGCTGTTTTGAGCTGCTAATTAAGAAGACTATCCAACCCTATCTTTTTTTGACGGATATAGGATAACTTATTTGTGGTCCGATTTTCTCATTTTTGGTAAGGGGTTACATCATCAAAATTTGCAAAAAATGGCCATAAAATAGAAGTCCCATTTGTGGACACAGTTCGATTGGAAATTTAAATACGAGCTCAACGAGGTATGGCATTTTATATTCAGACAATTTCTATTGAAGTTGTGCACTTTTTGACGGATATAGGATAACTTATTTGTGGTCCGATTTTCTCATTTTTGGTAAGGGGTTACATCATCAAAATTTGCAAAAAATGGCCATAAAATAGAAGTCCCATTTGTGGACACAGTTCGATTGGAAATTTAAATACGAGCTCAACGAGGTATGGCATTCTATATTCAGACAATTTCTATTGAAGTTGTGCACTTTTTGACGGATATAGGATATCTTATTTTTGGTCCGATTTTCTCATTTTTGGTAAGGGGTTACATCATCAAAATTTGCAAAAAATGGTCAAAAAATAGAATTCCTATTTGTGGACACAGTTCGATTTGAAATTTAAATACGAGCTCAACGAGGTATGGCATTCAATATTCAGACAATTACTATTAAAGTTGTGTGCAAAAAACTAATTATTTTATAACGGAAAATCAAAAAAAATATTTTGGCAATAATTAGGAAATTTCAGATGGGCATTTTAATCATAACTTGACTAAAACTGATCATAAAGATAAAAGAATAGCTGTTTTGAGCAGCTAATTAAGAAGGCTATCCAACCCTATCTTTTTTTGACGGATATAGGATAACTTATTTGTGGTCCGATTTTCTCATTTTTGGTAAGGGGTTACATCATCAAAATTTGCAAAAAATGGCCATAAAATAGAAGTCCCATTTGTGGACACAGTTCGATTGGAAATTTAAATACGAGCTCAACGAGGTATGGCATTCTATATTCAGACAATTTCTATTGAAGTTGTGCACTTTTTGACGGATATAGGATATCTTATTTTTGGTCCGATTTTCTCATTTTTGGTAAGGGGTTACATCATCAAAATTTGCAAAAAATGGTCAAAAAATAGAATTCCTATTTGTGGACACAGTTCGATTGGAAATTTAAATACGAGCTCAACGAGGTATGGCATTCAATATTCAGACAATTACTATTAAAGTTGTGTGCAAAAAACTAATTATTTTATAACGGAAAATCAAAAAAAATATTTTGGCAATAATTAGGAAATTTCAGATGGGCATTTTAATCATAACTTGACTAAAACTGATCATAAAGATAAAAGAATAGCTGTTTTGAGCAGCTAATTAAGAAGGCTATCCAACCCTATCTTTTTTTGACGGATATAGGATAACTTATTTGTGGTCCGATTTTCTCATTTTTGGTAAGGGGTTACATCATCAAAATTTGCAAAAAATGGCCATAAAATAGAAGTCCCATTTGTGGACACAGTTCGATTGGAAATTTAAATACGAGCTCAACGAGGTATGGCATTTTATATTCAGACAATTTCTATTGAAGTTGTGCACTTTTTGACGGATATAGGATAACTTATTTGTGGTCCGATTTTCTCATTTTTGGTAAGGGGTTACATCATCAAAATTTGCAAAAAATGGCCATAAAATAGAAGTCCCATTTGTGGACACAGTTCGATTGGAAATTTAAATACGAGCTCAACGAGGTATGGCATTCTATATTCAGACAATTTCTATTGAAGTTGTGCACTTTTTGACGGATATAGGATAACTTATTTTTGGTCCGATTTTCTCATTTTTGGTAAGGGGTTACATCATCAAAATTTGCAAAAAATGGCCATAAAATAGAAGTCCCATTTGTGGACACAGTTCGATTGGAAATTTAAATACGAGCTCAACGAGGTATGGCATTCAATATTCAGACAATTACTATTAAAGTTGTGTGCAAAAAACTGATTATATTATAACGGAAAATTCAAAAAAAATATTTTGGCAATAATTAGGAAATTTCAGATGGGCATTTTAATCATAACTTGACTAAAACTGATCATAAAGATAAAAGAATAGCTGTTTTGAGCTGCTAATTAAGAAGACTATCCAACCCTATCTTTTTTTGACGGATATAGGATAACTTATTTGTGGTCCGATTTTCTCATTTTTGGTAAGGGGTTACATCATCAAAATTTGCAAAAAATGGCCATAAAATAGAATTCCTATTTGTGGACACAGTTCGATTGGAAATTTAAATACGAGCTCAACGAGGTATGGCATTCAATATTCAGACAATTACTATTGAAGTTGTGCACTTTTTGACGGATATAGGATATCTTATTTTTGGTCCGATTTTCTCATTTTTGGTAAGGGGTTACATCATCAAAATTTGCAAAAAATGGTCAAAAAATAGAATTCCTATTTGTGGACACAGTTCGATTGGAAATTTAAATACGAGCTCAACGAGGTATGGCATTCAATATTCAGACAATTACTATTAAAGTTGTGTGCAAAAAACTAATTATTTTATAACGGAAAATCAAAAAAAATATTTTGGCAATAATTAGGAAATTTCAGATGGGCATTTTAATCATAACTTGACTAAAACTGATCATAAAGATAAAAGAATAGCTGTTTTGAGCAGCTAATTAAGAAGGCTATCCAACCCGATCTTTTTTTGACGGATATAGGATAACTTATTTGTGGTCCGATTTTCTCATTTTTGGTAAGGGGTTACATCATCAAAATTTGCAAAAAATGGCCATAAAATAGAAGTCCCATTTGTGGACACAGTTCGATTGGAAATTTAAATACGAGCTCAACGAGGTATGGCATTTTATATTCAGACAATTTCTATTGAAGTTGTGCACTTTTTGACGGATATAGGATAACTTATTTGTGGTCCGATTTTCTCATTTTTGGTAAGGGGTTACATCATCAAAATTTGCAAAAAATGGCCATAAAATAGAAGTCCCATTTGTGGACACAGTTCGATTGGAAATTTAAATACGAGCTCAACGAGGTATGGCATTCTATATTCAGACAATTTCTATTGAAGTTGTGCACTTTTTGACGGATATAGGATATCTTATTTTTGGTCCGATTTTCTCATTTTTGGTAAGGGGTTACATCATCAAAATTTGCAAAAAATGGTCAAAAAATAGAATTCCTATTTGTGGACACAGTTCGATTGGAAATTTAAATACGAGCTCAACGAGGTATGGCATTCAATATTCAGACAATTACTATTAAAGTTGTGTGCAAAAAACTAATTATTTTATAACGGAAAATCAAAAAAAATATTTTGGCAATAATTAGGAAATTTCAGATGGGCATTTTAATCATAACTTGACTAAAACTGATCATAAAGATAAAAGAATAGCTGTTTTGAGCAGCTAATTAAGAAGGCTATCCAACCCTATCTTTTTTTGACGGATATAGGATAACTTATTTGTGGTCCGATTTTCTCATTTTTGGTAAGGGGTTACATCATCAAAATTTGCAAAAAATGGCCATAAAATAGAAGTCCCATTTGTGGACACAGTTCGATTGGAAATTTAAATACGAGCTCAACGAGGTATGGCATTTTATATTCAGACAATTTCTATTGAAGTTGTGCACTTTTTGACGGATATAGGATAACTTATTTGTGGTCCGATTTTCTCATTTTTGGTAAGGGGTTACATCATCAAAATTTGCAGAAAATGGCCATAAAATAGAAGTCCCATTTGTGGACACAGTTCGATTGGAAATTTAAATACGAGCTCAACGAGGTATGGCATTCTATATTCAGACAATTTCTATTGAAGTTGTGCACTTTTTGACGGATATAGGATAACTTATTTTTGGTCCGATTTTCTCATTTTTGGTAACCCCTTACATCATCAAAATTTGCAAAAAATGGCCATAAAATAGAAGTCCCATTTGTGGACACAGTTCGATTGGAAATTTACATACGAGCTCAACGAGGTATGGCATTCAATATTCAGACAATTACTATTAAAGTTGTGTGCAAAAAACTGATTATATTATAACGGAAAATCAAAAAAAATATTTTGGCAATAATTAGGAAATTTCAGATGGGCATTTTAATCATAACTTGACTAAAACTGATCATAAAGATAAAAGAATAGCTGTTTTGAGCTGCTAATTAAGAAGACTATCCAACCCTATCTTTTTTTGACGGATATAGGATAACTTATTTGTGGTCCGATTTTCTCATTTTTGGTAAGGGGTTACATCATCAAAATTTGCAAAAAATGGCCATAAAATAGAAGTCCGATTTGTGGACACAGTTCGATTGGAAATTTAAATACGAGCTCAACGAGGTATGGCATTTTATATTCAGACAATTTCTATTGAAGTTGTGCACTTTTTGACGGATATAGGATAACTTATTTGTGGTCCGATTTTCTCATTTTTGGTAAGGGGTTACATCATCAAAATTTGCAAAAAATGGCCATAAAATAGAAGTCCCATTTGTGGACACAGTTCGATTGGAAATTTAAATACGAGCTCAACGAGGTATAGCATTCTATATTCAGACAATTTCTATTGAAGTTGTGCACTTTTTGACGGATATAGGATAACTTATTTTTGGTCCGATTTTCTCATTTTTGGTAAGGGGTTACATCATCAAAATTTGCAAAAAATGGCCATAAAATAGAAGTCCCATTTGTGGACACAGTTCGATTGGAAATTTAAATACGAGCTCAACGAGGTATGGCATTCCATATTCAGACAATTTCTATTAAAGTTGTGTGCAAAAAACTTATTATTTTATAACGGAAAATCAAAAAAAATATTTTGGCAATAATTAGGAAATTTCAGATGGGCATTTTAATCATAACTTGACTAAAACTGATCATAAAGATAAAAGAATAGCTGTTTTGAGCAGCTAATTAAGAAGGCTATCCAACCCTATCACTTTTTGACGGATATAGGATAACTTATTTTTGGTCAGATTTTCTCATTTTTGGTAAGGGGTTACATCATCAAAATTTGCAAAAAATGGCCAAAAAATAGAATTCCTATTTGTGGACACAGTACGATTGGAAATTTAAATACGAGCTCAACGAGGTATGGCATTCAATATTCAGACAATTACTATTAAAGTTGTGTGCAAAAAACTGATTATATTATAACGGAAAATTCAAAAAAAATATTTTGGCAATAATTAGGAAATTTCAGATGGGCATTTTAATCATAACTTGACTAAAACTGATCATAAAGATAAAAGAATAGCTGTTTTGAGCAGCTAATTAAGAAGGCTATCCAACCCTATTACTTTTTAACGGATATAGGATAACTTATTTTTGGTCAGATTTTCTCATTTTTGGTAAGGGGTTACATCATCAAAATTTGCAAAAAATGGCCAAAAAAATAGAATTCCTATTTGTGGACACAGTTCGATTGGAAATTTAAATACGAGCTCAACGAGGTATGGCATTCCATATTCAGACAATTACTATTAAAGTTGTGTACAAAAAACGGATTATTTTATAACGGAAAATCAAAAAAAATATTTTGGCAATAATTAGGAAATTTCAGATGGGCATTTTAATCATAACTTGACTAAAACTGATCATAAAGATAAAAGAATAGCTGTTTTGAGCAGCTAATTAAGAAGGCTATCCAACCCTATCACTTTTTGACGGATATAGGATAACTTATTTTTGGTCAGATTTTCTCATTTTTGGTAAGGGGTTACATCATCAAAATTTGCAAAAAATGGCCAAAAAAATAGAATTCCTATTTGTGGACACAGTTCGATTGGAAATTTAAATACGAGCTCAACGAGGTATGGCATTCCATATTCAGACAATTACTATTAAAGTTGTGTACAAAAAACTGATTATTTTATAACGGAAAATCAAAAAAAATATTTTGGCAATAATTAGGAAATTTCAGATGGGCATTTTAATCATAACTTGACTAAAACTGATCATAAAGATAAAAGAATAGCTGTTTTGAGCAGCTAATTAAGAAGGCTATCCAACCCTATCACTTTTTGACGGATATAGGATAACTTATTTTTGGTCAGATTTTCTCATTTTTGGTAAGGGGTTACATCATCAAAATTTGCAAAAAATGGCCATAAAATAGAAGTCCCATTTCTGGACACAGTTCGATTGGAAATTTAAATACGAGCTCAACGAGGTATGGCATTCCATATTCAGACAATTTCTATTGAAGTTGTGCACTTTTTGACGGATATAGGATATCTTATTTTTGGTCAGATTTTCTCATTTTTGGTAAGGGGTTACATCATCAAAATTTGCAAAAAATGGCCAAAAAAATAGAATTCCTATTTGTGGACACAGTTCGATTGGAAATTTAAATACGAGCTCAACGAGGTATGGCATTCCATATTCAGACAATTACTATTAAAGTTGTGTACAAAAAACTGATTATTTTATAACGGAAAATCAAAAAAAATATGTTGGCAATAATTAGGAAATTTCAGATGGGCATTTTAATCATAACTTGACTAAAACTGATCATAAAGATAAAAGAATAGCTGTTTTGAGCAGCTAATTAAGAAGGCTATCCAACCCTATCACTTTTTGACGGATATAGGATAACTTATTTTTGATTCGATTTTCTCATTTTTGGTAAGGGGTTACATCATCAAAATTTGCAAAAAATGGCCATAAAATAGAAGTCCCATTTGTGGACACAGTTCGATTGGAAATTTAAATACGAGCTCAACGAGGTATGGCATTCTATATTCAGACAATTTCTATTGAAGTTGTGCACTTTTTGACGGATATAGGATATCTTATTTTTGGTCCGATTTTCTCATTTTTGGTAAGGGGTCATCAAAATTTGCCATAAAATAGAATTCCCATTTGTGGACACAGTTCGATTGGAAATTTAAATACGAGCTCAACGAGGTATGGCATTCTATATTCAGACAATTTCTATTGAAGTTGTGCACTTTTTGACGGATATAGGATATCTTATTTTTGGTCCGATTTTCTCATTTTTGGTAAGGGGTTACATCATCAAAATTTGCAAAAAATGGCCAAAAAATAGAATTCCCATTTGTGGACACAGTTCGATTGGAAATTTAAATACGAGCTCAACGAGGTATGGCATTCCATATTCAGACAATTACTATTAAAGTTGTGTACAAAAAACTGATTATTTTATAACGGAAATTCAAAAAAAAATATTTTGGCAATAATTAGGAAATTTCAGATGGGCATTTTAATCATAACTTGACTAAAACTGATCATAAAGATAAAAGAATAGCTGTTTTGAGCAGCTAATTAAGAAGGCTATCCAACCCTATCACTTTTTGACGGATATAGGATAACTTATTTTAGGTCCGATTTTCTCATTTTTTGTAAGGGGTTACATCATCAAAATTTGCAAAAAATGGCCAAAAAATAGAATTCCTATTTGTGGACACAGTTCGATTGGAAATTTAAATACGAGGTATGGCATTCTATATTCCCAATTCGCCTAGTAGTTCAAACGTTCGGATTTTTGATACCAGGCGTAGTACATAATTAACAGATTGACACCGTTCTTGGAAATATAAAATGTTGGTAAGTTACCGTAAAATATTTACGAAAAGTGGTTAGTTAGATTTTAAACAAAATAAAAATTGTTTCTCGTCCTTGGCACTGATGTCTAGAATTAAATTCAATCGACTTTTATCAGCTTCCTATTTATCGGAGAATTTTGTTTAATGTTCCCCTGTACATTGGGCACGTATGATTTGTCATTTTATTTTGGACAACAACGCGTGGCGGAAAATGTAGGGGAATTATTTCAGGAACTATGATCCAATGTAAAACCGCGTGATTCATGGTGAACTCGAACCTGGGCTCCACTGAAATCAGTTTAGTTTGGAAGATGATCCAAGTGACGGCATTTAAGCGCACTGAACCATCGCAGACTTCCAAGTAATGTTAATTAGGTTAGCGACACTTCCTTGCCGATGCGAGTCTCACTCCCATCGATGCACTGCTTTGCCGACGACCCTCCCCAACGTTAGATGGCGCTTCAGGCTCATGGCGTATTTTTTGTCGTGTAATGTCGATTTGGAGCTATGTAGAGGGACTCTACATGTGCGTGTCAATTGACATGTTACACACTGTATGCATTTGACGAGTATCTTTTGTGTTCGACATTCGACTTACCCCTGTAGGAATCTCGCAGTCGACTGTCGTCTTACTTATGACATTATACATTGTAATCTTACTTTCTACTTATGACCCACACATATATATTATTTTCGGAAATTATTCATCATTTAACGAGAATAAAAGATCCCATTTCAAAAAACAATTATATTGTCCAAATAAAAGACACCAGATTATTTGTCACATATTCGTACTTTTATTTCAGCCATTGCTGTTAACTATTTTATATATTTGTTGGTGCCCAAATTGATGTTGGAAAATAAAAAAATATTTTCGCTGATGAATTTATTAAAATATTCCGATTTTGTATTTTTACACCTTGAAGCAGACTTTTTAAAATGCTGCTGTTTAAAATTACTGTTTCGATTACAGATGTAATGCTCCTTAGGTCTAGTAAAAAAAAGGGTTTTCGTATCATTTTTGGTTTGGTGTGTTTTGGGATCATAGCATTTGCATTGGGCAGCTTAGATTAAGTAAACTGGTTGGCGCTTCCGTTAGGCCTCCTCGTAGTTTTTCATTGATCCCCCATTGGCGGTCAGCTCCATTTTCACATTAACTTGCGGATTGACAGTCGAGTGGGCGGGTGGAATGGCAATCGGGCTGTTGTTGTTGTGCTCCTCGCTGAGCTTGAGCATATCACTTGGGTCCTGGATCTGCGCCTGACCCTGGGCGAACCGACGCACCTGCAGGAAAAGCCCACCGTTGTTCAGGAGTCGGGCCTGGTGCTCCTGCGCCTTGGCCCTCAAACAGGCGATTGAGTTGTTTCTGCAAAATATAAGTACGTATTTCAATTTGATGCACTTGCTGGCAGGTGGGAGTAAAGTAAGAGTATGCAGTACATTTGATAAACAAATAATTATGTAGCATACTCCCGGACACCCTCGTGTCGAGCGCTCTGTGTCACCTGAAGGCATCCGGATCGTGTTCCATGAGGACGGCAGCCAAGTTGTGGGCATGCAGTCCAGGTGCTGTCGCTGTGGCCTGCTGATGATGCTGCTGCTGCTGCTGCTGTTGCTGATGTTGCTGCTGAGCTGCTGCTGCTGCCGCTGCCACGGCGGTGTTCATGATCATGTGGAAGTCCTTGCTGGAGGCAGCCGCGCCGGCACCAGCGGCATTGGCGGCGTCCAGCAGCGGATGATAACTGGGCGGGGCACAGCCACTAACCGCCGCGCCACCGCCCAAGTAGAGCGACGCCTGTTGCTGCTGCTGCAGTTGCAGATGCTGCTGCTGCGGCGAGGGTGAGCCCAGCTCAATGTGGGGACTGCCGGAGCTGTTGGTGGTGGACGCCCCTGTGGGTGTGGTTGCCGCCGAGGAGGCTGCTCCCGCATAGCCGCTCGTCGAGGTGGGCGGCGCCGAGGTGGAAGCGGAGGTGGGGCAGCTGCTGGGCGCAGGACTGACTACGTTCAGCGATTCGGTGGAGGAGCTGAGGGCGTGGCAGCGGGAACGGGAAAGATCCTCCGAATGGGCTGACTTCGATCCCGCCGAGTCCTCGTGGTCGCTCACCCCCGAGTCGTCCTTAAGCGCCGACTGCGCCTCAATCGACTTGCGATGCATGCCTGTCGGGGAAATGCAAGTTCGTACATAAGTCAGTGGTGTGCACTTTAGAATTAAGGGGAAAGTTGGGATTATCTAATAAAGAATGTTTGTTGGATCGAAAAAAAAGCGTATGATATTCTTTGCATGTATTTCAGGAATGTGCGTAAGTAAAATGTTAAATGTGAAATTCGGTGCTGTCACAATATTGAATTTATAACCAATTTAGAGCTCACAGTCGCACGCTGGCGGCCCCATTAATTGCCAACTAATTTGACATATCGACTTAATTAAAAACTATTCCTGTTCCGATTGCGCTGATTCCCCCGGCGCAGGACCCGCTAAGTCCTCGATAAGCCACTTAAGTTCGAGCAAACCTTTGGCCACGGCTACTTGGGAATTAATTATCGAGTCGGCCTGCTCGTAAAGTTCGCCGGAGCAGACAAAACCACCCAGTCAGTCAGTTTATCGCCACCCCAGCAATGGAAATAGATAAACGATAAGTGCCAAATAAAACGGGAATTCGGTGGCGAACCCTCATCCTGCGTCCTTCGTTCTTCGTCCTTGTCGCGTGTGCATTTTGCATTTATTAAGCGATTATTAACGAATAAAGGAGCCCAGTCACCCCGAACCAGCGACACTTGTGAGCGGGGAATACCCGGATAATCCGCAAAGTCATTCCCGGGAAATGTGCGCAACATATGACGGCAATAGCGGAAAAGCGTCGTTGGACATGCTCGCCAAATATGCTCACAATTCTCGACCCATCCGCTGAATCTATCCGAGTTTATAATCCCCGAACCGTGGTCCTTTGTGCGGCTCGAAATTTAATTAAACCCTGCTCAAGGCTCGCCGGTACATATGTGTGCGATCTGTAGAACATGGCATTGAAGTGAAAAGTCTGGCGAATAAAATAGATTTGCTCAAAGGACCAGGCTATCAATGACGACAGGAAGCCAGATTAAAATTAAAATCACATATACGAACTTCTAGTGCGTAACTACTTTTTATCAAATCATAGAACATGGCAAAACCAAAATGGGAGAAAGCGATGATTGGGGGTGCTGATGGGTCTTAGCTGGCTAGTTTGATAGTTTTGATATGATTGTTGCATTTACATTTCTGCTCCATACCTAGTAGCCAGGGCGCCACCGCGTCGTTGTCCTTGGCCGACTTGAGGATCGTGTCCGGCAGCGGGAGCGAGTGCCGCACCATGGCCCCGTAGAGTCCGTACTCGGCCATGATCGTGCTGCCGCCCCAGACTTTCTCCGTCTTGCGCCACTTGGCGCGTCGGTTTTGGAACCACACCTGCAAACAGAAGACACACGATGCTATTAGTACTACATTTATTTCGGAATTGTTGCATTTTTCTCTGCATGTATTATTTAAACATTAAACCGCGGTAGCCTTTCGCCAGCTCTTCCGCATAAAGTGTTTCGCCATATGGACACCGACCTCCTCAGTGGCCAATGGCTATCAACTCTAGTCGTTGGGAAAATGCAATGCAAATTGCGAATTATTAAATAAAAAGCTCATTCAAATTGAAAAAATGTAAATGGAATGTTTTTTAAATGCTAATACTTGGACCATAAACCTCTCAGCTGCCCCAAATACTTATATATATATACGTAGACCTTTGAGGCAGTGGCGTGGTTTACACGTAAAAAAGGGGATTATATCACGAATCTTTTGAACTTTTACTTGGTTTTTGCTTAATGTTATTGCTAATAGATTGCTTAAAAACAACAAGTTGAGTTAGAACTTTATGAATTAAGTACATATTAGCAGTGGATTCCAGAAGACCCAACGATGGTTGGCAACATCAATGCCACACCATAGACATCCCACTCGCTGCCACTCGACACATAATGGCAAATGATATACATATTCGCATATAAGTGACCAAATTAGATTATCTTCCGAAACATTAAACCGATTCTCAGCCGGCAACAACAAAGATAATAATATGAAAACATTAAATGTTGTTCACAAAAGGCAAACCAGACAAACAGACAACCCGACCAGCAACAACAACTGTCACAATAAAAGGATTTGCCACACAGACGAGCGGCCAAAGGATTCAAATTCAGCATGAACCACCCTCGGAATCCCGGCATCCGAACCCTCTGCACTGAAAAAGAAGTCATCATTTTTCTGGTCCATCAAATCGTTTAGTTCTGCTATTAGTCATGTACGCAAAAGGGGGAGGTTCAGGGGCAGGGTGTGTCAGGGGGGCAGGGGGAGGGGGAGTGACAGGACAGGACACCAAAGATTGCCCAGCAATGTGAAATCGACGAGGACGAAGGAAAGGAGCCCGAACTGAAGTGGCTCTTGGAAGTGGCGGCAAAAGGAAGATTTATAATAAAAAAGCAATATATGCAAAGTAGGCAAAGCGGGCAAAATGGAAAAATGGAAAAATAAGGGGGTGCTATGTTAAAAGCTGGCGACTTCTCTCGCCCAGGAATTCGTTGGCCAAGAATCAGGCACCGAAAGGCCAGGAGCCCAGCCAAGTTCCAAGTTCCAAGTCGCAAATCCCAACCTTAACCTCACGGATTGAGCAAATCGCGGGTAAAGTGGGCAACTGGGCGTGGTATTCCACCCAAAAAATAAAAAAAGAAAGTGAAAACTGAAAAACAAGTTCGGCGCGAAACGAAGATAAAGTGGTTTGGCTTGGGGCTCTGTCACCAAGTCTTGGTTGCCTACCAGGAGCCCCATAAATCTTGGACAACCACTTTCTGAGAAATTGGCAGACCCGAATTCTGACTTCCGAAACTAAATGCATATATTTCCCAGGCAGCCACTCAGTGAGTTGCGTTGCAGCCCGGAAAATTTGCAGCTCGTCGCCGATTTTTTGGCAAAGTGCCGCCTATTTGGTACACTACGTTTCAGCAGTTTAGGTTCAGTTGGAAAGAATTTTAAGTACGCTGGGCTAAGCCTTTACATTCGAATGATTGAATAGCTAGAACAGAGTTTAGAATTGGAGCCACTTTTGTTGATATTCTTACAGCTATGTCTCGCACTGTAGCGAGTGTGACTCAGCGTGCGATTTAGTTGGATTACTCAGGCGTGGAGCTGCAAATAAATCCGATATCCGGTCTCTGAAATTACCCTCCACTGTTCCCCGGATGTCAAATTAATTTCCACACACACACACACCCTGATACTTTGTTCCTGGCAAGGATCAGCATCCGAATTTGGACCCTGCGGCTCGGCAGCCCGGGAGCTTGGAAGCTCGGGAACTGGGGAACTGTGGAGCCTTGGGAATCGGGATCTTGGCCCTTTCTGGCTGCAAAATCAAATTAATCCGGTTTGTTATTTCATCATGCAACGTCAACGTCACCATCATCAGCTACAACAACAGACAAAAGGGCTGCTGCAGCAGCGGCTCCAGCAGCATTTTGCAATAATAAATGGCAGCACACACACAGTGGCACGCCCGGGTGTAAACAATACGCACACACACACACACGGATACGGAGGCACACAGATACGAAAGCCTCTGCCAAAGGAGCGGAAAATTTCATCAACAAGGCACACAGGCAGCAACATGGAAGCACGACAGCAAGTTGCAGGTCCGGAGGCCAGTGGCTCGTCTGATAATTTAATCAACTCTCATTGAATTATATCATTTTGCAATTTGGAGGCCCGGCAACATCAACATCCCATCATCCAGATCCAGCTCCAGCTCCAGCTACAGATCCAGATACAG